>NC_089622.1:3600000-4200000 GCF_039881205.1 Euwallacea similis | reverse complement strand
ATTTCAGTGAATGTGTTCTTGCCATGACAGTGTCTGCTTTGACTGTGTTAGCATGGCCTGAATTGCGCTAACCAATTAACGCAACTCCTGCTGTGCTAACGTGATACGTGGGAACTCAATGTAAGGAAACCTTCCTACCTCCTAGGAAAAAGGTTAGATATGAATTATTTATGGCGTAATTGTGGCCCTTGTTTGGTCTTTATTATCGCCTTTATACACCTATAATTTTTTTATGTGATCAAAATTGTGTTTATTTATCATGTGTATTATGTATAATTTTATTAAGATTAAATAAACGTAATTAAACATTCTAATAATAACCATAACATTTGAACCCTCATTCCCTCTTACCGAGCACATACATATTCAATCTTTCATAGATTGACACAAATATTTAAATATATTTTTTAGATAGACTCTCTAACTGGAAACTACATATGTAAATATTTATTTTAATAAAATAAACACAATCAAATAATATACTAATTACTTCTAGAAGTATGTTACCCACATTCTGTTTAGCCCATATTTCCTGATACCGAATATGAAGTTATTCAATTAGCAGATAGATTTTTTCAAAAGATTTTGATTTCTTTTCTTAAAGAATGATTTATTGTAGCTGGAACGTATTTAATCTTCATGAACATTATCAATATTTTTTTCAAAAATAGCATCTAACCATATTAGTACTTGCTTTACCATTACCTCTCAAACTGATTACTACTAATTGCTTCGTATTTCTGCGCTATTTTAGAGGCTTCTATATGGGTATAGGCTTTGTTGTAGGTGTCTTAACTGGAACTTGAACGCTAAAATAGCCCAAGAAACCCGCTGCACTTCGTTGTGTGCTAATTTAATTAGAAGTAATGCGCCTTTGCCTCGCACAACTCGCTTTTCCATGCTAGAAATAGCTTGAAATAGTTTCTTAGGGAACTATTTATAGATTCCCATTTAATTTTGTCTATAGCACAACGATTTGACTGCACAAGCTAATAACCTACACTTCCAGAATGCATATTATACGCGTAATTTTTATCTAAGAGGTTAGCTGTTTTAAGCTAAGACAAGAATAAAAATTCATGTATTATGCTATTATACAGAATTTTTGAATTTGTTATTTAAATCTGATAAAAAATTTATGTTAAAAAAATTCCTTGAGGGGCCCAAACTGCCAGAATTCTAAGCACAAAAAACATTGAATTCACAGGAAGTCTCTCTACACTAATTTTAATTGGACTCTACTATACTTTTGGAATAATTAAAGATTTTGATGCAACAATTGCACATTTTTCTATTTTGTTTAGCTCCATGATTTAAGTACACAATTATCTAATTGACACATTAGGAGTCAATTACTCAACATATTGTCACGCCCTAAATAACATTTTCTACACTAGTGACTTAACAGTATAATATACCTCAAGGTGATGAAGTGCAATATTATGACTCGAATTACACGTTTAAACCCCGAAGCTCTGAGGGATTTAAGACATGAGTAACTATTTTATTACTAATTTGATAAAATTAAAATAAACTTACCTAAATTAGCATAAATTAAATACAACATAAAATAGCAACCATAAGTAAAATAACAATGAGGACGACAAATACATGCCGCCAACTTCTTCAATAGCTCGTTTAGTAAATAAACAATGAGCCATATAGGTATCATTAAATCGTCATTGAACTGAACTAAACCACGTCAACGTCATGTTACTGAACGGAACTAGAAATAACTCGAAAAAACATAATTCACAATAATTAATCACACCCAATAATGGTGTCTTTTAAAGCAAGTACTGCAAAAATATTAAAAGATTAAAAAATTGATCCAATAAGAACAGGCTCGAAAACGGTTCGTTAAACGTTAATTTGAATGGTGAAGAAGAATTTGAGAAGGAGGAAATAAAGGGAAAAAATAGAATTAAAAATGCACTGTTGTTAGTTAAGTTGGTAGATGAGGTACAAAAGGTTTTATAAGTACACAGTTGAAAATTGAGGAAAAATCCGATAAGCGTTCCATCTAAAAGAAAGGAAAAAGGTTCATTAAGCTGAGTTGAAGAAAGAAGAACAAAAAGACGTTGTGTTGAGAAAGGATCAAAGATAAATGTCAGAAACAATGCAAAAAAAACACAAGTAGAAATCCTCAGATCGCTGATCGCTGCATTACCAGTTGCTTTTGGAAAGCTAAAAATTTGATTTTTCATATAAAAAATCCTTCACATTAAGCAATTTTTAAAATTTTCTGCTCATTGAGATCAATTTACCTTTAAAAATCTCTATACCCATCTTTTTTAGTTCCTCATATAATATCAGGATTAATAACTTCAATTCTTTTCAATGGAAATGTTTAACGTTATCTTTATTAATAAAAAAAAAAAAACTTGGGCGGTAAAATGCGGGAAAATGACGAAATATTTTGAGACCTTAGAAAATTTTTAGAAATACAAGGAAATAGGCAAGAATATATGGATAATAGAGAAAATATGTGAAAATGTAAGAAAATATAGGGAAATGTTGCTTGTTATTTAAAAAAATTTATAGAAATTCAAGAAAATACTTAGAAAATGTACGGAAAGGCAAAAAATAGGGCAAATATTTGAAAAGTTTAGAACATGTGGTGAACGTATAGTGTAAACCGTGTGACAACAGAAAGTAGTACCTGTTACTTTTTTGCTGTTTGATATAAAATTAGAACTTTGAAACACTCATTCATGACGTAAATCACTTAGTTAATCATTACAAATAAAGTGGGGCTTTTTAGGTCATAAAATCAAGAAAGAAAATTCCCATTTGTTTGTTTTGATATCAAAAATTCACAATTCAGTCCCCAATATGGCGACAATGTTAAATTTGACAACAATAACATAAGTTTTGATAAAACTTGCCTTTACATATTTGTTTTGCATTTGACTTTGTAAACAAATTTTTATTTAACATTTCAACATATTCATTCAATAGTTAAATACGTTAAAAATTCACAAGCACATTGAACCTATTGCCACAAAAGTGAAATGTCGCGACTTGCGACTTCACAGATTCAATTCTGGGACACATGCCGATAGACAATCTATAGCTAGCCGGGCGGGCGACCTAAATTTAGGCAACTTACATTACATATCACGAGTCGGCAGCATTGAATAAAGTAATATAATCCATGATCATGCTGATCATCGGGCAACTTCACCTGCACTTATGCCAAACGCGGTTGCACGAACTGTCACAATCAACAATATCAACACAGAAATGTAAATAGTCAACTTTAGACGTCAGGGCCTATACACACGGTAAACATATACCCGATCAAAACTGAACTGATATTGTACGAAACGACTGCATTTTTCGTGCGCACCTTGTGCGCGCCCCTGGATTGATGGAAAAGACGCGTGCGTAATGCCGCGGTCTGCCGCCGCGTTATGAAATTGAATCTGCTGTGGGCTCCGGGCTGTGGGATGCAAGTCGGAATTGGTAGGTAAAAGTCAATTTAACAAAATTAACTGGAATGGGTTAATAGTAAAAACTGAAAATTTTTATTCAAGGCTCATCTCTTCCTTATTTTTTACTCCTCTTCACTGATTTCTATTTAGGCAAAAACGAAAGTTTTTTTCAGTTATTACAAAATTTTTTGCTAAACTCGATACTTTTTAATAGACCCAAATGTCTGTCTAAAAATTACGTTTTTATTGTTTACTTTCATTTTCTTGTTTTAAGTTTTATTGTTTCTTTAACAAACATTTTTGTTTAAATGTGAAGTGATAAGGTATTGACCGAATAAATGAAACAAACGAGCCAAACAGCAAAAGTCGCATAGTGGAGACTTTTCGCCGAGCCTAACGTGCTGAACTTTTTCCGAGCCGTGTCGGTTAAACTGAGTTCTCTCAAAATATAACTGAAAATCTGTTGCGCTACTTCTCGCTTTTAAAATTTTAGGAAACTCCTTCTCTCTTCTCATAAATTTCACGCAATTCAAGTTTTTTCGATTTCTTGGCTCATTAAAAAGGTATTCCTTGAGTCAAAATGAGAAAAGAGATCCTGTAAATATACAGCGTGTTTTTTAATTATTATGAAAAATTTTAACCACAGATACATCGAAAAATAATGCCAGTTTGCTATATAAACCATATACCAAAAATGCTTCGTTGAAGATATACGGGGTGTTGAGATTTAATAATACGCCACTGGATTTTCTAAAATTAAAAATAATTTGAAATAATTCCACCTCTGGGGGCATCTGAAGCAATTAATTTATTGTGGTCCAATTGAAAATGTGGATGAATTAAGATATCGTATTATAGCATCTTGTGAGACAATTCGACATATGCCTGGAATTTTTGAACGGTTTCGACGATCAATGCGTCGGAAGATAGATGCTTGTATTGGAATAGGAAGAAGTAATTTTCAACAACTTTTGTAAATTTTTGTTAATAAAAGATAAACTACAAAATGTCATTAAAATATCTCTATTCGTTTTGAAGAAATTTGTTTTTTTTATTAAATTTCAACACCCTGTAATTCTTTAACGAAGCATTTTCGGAATATGATTTATATGTATAGCAATATGGAATTATTTTTCGATGTAGAAACCGTGATTAAAATTTTTAGCAATCATTAAAACACATCCTGTATGTCCAGAATCGGTTCAATCCCGAAATACCTGGTGTTGGAGTTTAGAAAAAAATTGTTCTTTTTCCTACTGAAGATTGGGAATTGGGAAATAGGAACAAAACGAATACACCAAGCGTGCAGAAGTGAACCGAATTGTTGGTGGAGTTGTTCATTCTATTTGTTCTTCAGCACTAGAAACATCAATTTTTAATCAACAAGCAGACAAAATTACCTAAAAATCAGGAAGATATTTTCTACTTGCAAACCAGAAAACAACATTTTTATGGCCTCTTTCCATATTTTATTATTTTTATAAAAATTAATCTCCAATGAAGTTACAATTACCTACTTGATTTTTATTTATATTATCAAATTATCATGCCACTTGTAACAGCTCAAAGCAGCTCAGCATGTTAGCTATATGGTTAATAATAAACTATTGTTAAATCAAATATGTCTCTCTAAGTTCAAAGGCAATAACTGAAATCCATTTTCGACGGTCTACTAGAGCAATTCCCAGCTCAGAGTAACTCATAGTTCCGCAAGTAAAAATGGAGAAGAAATTGGCTTTACCTAGAGATTAGATGTTCAAAATTGACCTAATTCGAGTAGCTATAGTATTACCATTAAGATGTAATGAAAGATAATACCAGATATCAAATGTCCTGAAGGTTGTAAAATTTGGCCCTATTAACTAGAAACTAATTAATCAACATCCAATTTCTTCGTATTGTTAGCGCCGGCACGTTCTTCGATATTACTAAGGCGAAGTTTAAGGTAAATAAAAGTGTCTAATTATATTGTAAATTTCCATCACATTTAATCACAGAAAATTGAACCACCGAAATAATCAACTATGCTTTTTAATTGTTATATTCTGTTCATTGGCACTTGGACAATATTTGGAGTTAAGTGAAATATACGTTGAAAAGTGTGTTATATGAGATCCTCACTTTTTCGCACAAAATACGTCAAAGAATCTTTTTACTTCGAACTAAAAAGTTAATCAATTGAGGAATAAAAAATTAACAGAGATAAATACGAAAGAGAAAATGTAGTAATATAATATCGATAGGTTTCCTGCTTTGTTCTCCCAGTTACAAATGTAAAATATGATCTCATTGTATGCTATATTGTATTATATGTTTATCATAATTTCTTCTTCTATATGTATACAGAGTGATTCTTAATCCTTTACGCATAAACTTGGGAAATTATAGCTAAAGACAAATAGTGATTAATAGTGAAAAAAAGTGTGATAAGTTAATAATAAAAAGTATAGTAAAACATTTTTAGCTTCGGAAATACCCATTTTTATTTTAAATAAAAATAAAAGAACCTGAATTTCATAAAATTGAAAATGCATTTAATTTATCATAGTGCTTTTCAATACACAGTTGACTTGAGACACAAAAGATTTATGAAGTGAATCTGAACAATTTCTATAATAAATTAAATGCATTTCCAAATTTTGTGAAATTTAGGTTCGTTTATTTTTATTTGAAATAAATTGGTATTTCCGAAACTAAAAATGTTTTACAACTTTTTTTCATTATTAATCCTTATTTGTCTTCAGCTATAATTTCCTAAGTTAATGCTTATTGGTTAAGAATCACCCTGTATATAAATTTTCTTTTAAATATTTTATGAATATAAATAAATTTGATTAAAATGTGACTTTACCAATAAAGCTATGCTTTTCATGAAATAGAATCTTTCCTGTCTTCATGTTGGAAAATTCCATATATACCCTGAGTTTCAAAAAGGCGGAAGAAATATTAAGGAAAAACAATATTTATTCTTAAGTTTTGTCCTAATTTGTTTCGATTTAATCAGAAGTACGTAAGTAGCATCAACGTCTGTATTCAACAGATTCCTACATGGGCATACCTGGAGCAAAAAGAGAGGAATTGTTAAAATACCAACGAGTACCTTATCATGCTCATAATACAAGTCATACCGATATGGATCATCAATTTGATAATTTGTAGCTCGATCATATCGTAAAAGACATCAATATCTGTTTATTTCATGGAAATGACTTGGTAAAGTAGCCGGCACTTCAATAATTTGGACATAATTCTACTGGTGTCAATTCTAGTCAATCTAAGCTTATTTACTAAAAAAAATTATAAAAAGTTTTAAACAAACTAGACATATACATAGGTATCTCATCTGAAATATTCTGGTTTATTTATTTAAAAATAAAACACACAAAGACGGAAAAGTAAAACTAGTAGCTTAATAGTGCACATCAATAATATTTATATTCTGTATATTACACCAATCATTACACCAATCTTAATATCTTAAATTTTTACTATTCATGTTATTGCTGTACTTTATAAGGTACAATTTCCTTCACCATAATATCGGGAATTTAGTTATTGGCTTCTACTATCTATTAATCTATGTAAATAATCGCGATAATCACAAGTAAATGAAAATTCCCAAACCATTAAGTTAATAATAGAAAGTAATCACACCATTCAAGAATCTTTTGGAAAGTCCTGTTTTAAATTAAACGTTTATAGACGCATTTGTTCAAACCTCTCAATTCCTTAACTTTTGCCACACTTCTTGGACGAAAATTAAATTTTAATTAATTAAAACTAAAACAACCCCTATTAAAGACTTTCTACGCTTAATAGCAACATATGGCGCATGTATAATGAAAGGATTAGAGCTGATTTTATGTATGTGAGATTTGAGATGGACACAAGATGTGAGATTGAATTCCATACAAAATTCAAATAAGATAAGAGGTATTTTTGATAACGTTAGAATTTCTATTCATTTTCTATACTTGTTAAATGCCCTATATATTCCTACTTCAGTTTTAAATTAAACGTTCGGTACCTATTGAATGTGAGATTTATACAAAGTGTCCGGAAATTAATGGATCAAAAAGAAATGGTGGATTGGAAGGTCGAAAATAAGAAACAAATGCTTATAAACATATGACCAAAAATCCCTTTCAGAGGAGCTACAGTTCTTCTGAAAAGAAGAAGCTATGGAAAAGTTTTTTTGCAATAATGGTAAAACGGTAGCAGTTAAAATCATCAAATTTGGAGTATTAACTTAACTTGATACGTTTGAGAAGCTGATATATTCCGTTTTGCAAAATGTCGGCCAGAACTGTGGATTTTGGGGGTCTGAGGAAAATTTTGCTGTAACTTTTTTAGACACCATTTTTTCAGTAACATAAAGACGAATCATGAAATTTCAAATTACTTTTCATGAAAAAAAAATTCTTGATTGACATCTTTAGGGTGCACCGTTTTGGAGTTAACGTAATTTAAAAATTTTGTTTCCAATTTGATACCTAATTATTATGGTTTAAAATATCAATACATTTCATGTATCGATATTTTCAAAGCCGAGTTCAACTATACATTTAAGAAAATGGAAATATTTTTGAAAATTCATTAAAGTAATAAGTAATATTGGTGATAATAAAATTGTGCCCAAAAAAGTTACAGCAAAATCTTCCTCAGGCCGTTCCAAAATGCACGCCTCTAGTAGACACTTCGTAAAACGGGATATATCAGTTTTTCCAATGTGTTAAGTTATCTTAATATTCCAAATTTGGTGATTTTAACTGCTACCGTTTTACCATTATTGCAAACAAATTTGCCGTAGTTCCTCCTTTAAAGAGCTGTAGCTCATTTGAAAGGTATTTTTGGGTATATATTTATAAAAATTGTTTTCTTATTTTAGATCATAAATTCAAACATTTCTTTTTGGTCCATTAATTTCTGAACATTCTGTATATCTCATTGATAGCTACCTATCATCAATTCGTACGATTTAATTAAAAAACAGGGAAATTTGAAAAACATAATCTTACTTAAGTTTTCTTTGACATCTTAGAAGTTACATGAAGCAGTTTTAAATAGCGTTGAAAAAAAATGTAAAAATAATTTGTCAGAAGTGGGATTCGAACCCACGCCCACAGAGTGGACTGCGACCTGAACGCAGCGCCTTAGACCGCTCGGCCATCCTGACTATGACGTCCAGGGCGCTGAGCACAAAGCTAATCTAAGCCCTGTTGCCCACTATAGGCAAAAAATTTATATTTTCTTAAATTATCAATATCTCAAAAAATAACACAGCAATTAAAAAGGTGTAAAAATTCTTACTCGAATGTTTCTATATAAGCCACATCACTGAACTATCAAATTTTTAATCTTTTTCACCGAAGCAAATTTTTAGTTTTTTTCACCGAAGCAAATTTTTGGTTAAAAAATATCTATCGCCCATCGATTATAAAAAAAGAAGGTTAAATATTCGTGTTTTTCGCTTCCTCCCCACACACTTCAAAATCCCCAGAATCAGTGAAGCAGTCAGGGTCAGATCATTGAGCAAAAAATTGCCTTTCTAAACCATAGCAAATCATTTAGTAAATATTATTATTATTATTATTGCGAAACCAGCAATTCTTCACTTACAAAATTAAGCTGTACGTAAATAACCAAATTGGCATGCATTCCTATACTTTTTACCCAAGTGCATAAGCAATTCCATACTTCTGATATAATCTCATGCATATGTGTAACGAAGTTACTTTCGTATTAATTTCATATTTTGCAACCAAAAATATTTATATGTATATCCGGTTGAATTATGGAGATGGAGATTAAGGAAGCATTTATTTATGAAAACTAGAACACTTTATGAGTCGAAGTCTGCTGAATTTTTTCTTACTGTTTCACCATTTTCCTCAACAGTACCATTATCATAATAACTAGTGTATAAATGCAGCAAGTTATCACTTATCAGAAGGTTCCACACAAACAGGTTTATTAATGTTGATGGGTTCCAGCGTACAGTGGCGAATCAAGGGGTTACATAAATCTCGCTTAATTGGTATAAATTATTTAAGAGATGCGTGCCTGTTTCTCTCTAATAAACATTATCAACCGCAGTGACGTAGACAATGTACTTTTACTTGTAAATTCGAATCATCTTTGGGTAAGCATTAATTGAAACTTTTTGCGGTTTCAACGATTTGTTATAGTTGGAGACTTACAATGATCTTCAAGGAAGAACTAGAAATTGAGCTTAAATTTCTTAATATTCGCTGCTCCGTCACTGGAATTGGACCGAAGCACTTTCTCTTGTGATATAATAAATGAGCCTCGCCACTAGTTAGCATAATAGTCTATACCTATAGGCTGACCGGTGGAATGTCCTTAATTTAACGGTAACAGGGGCAGGAAATTGGGTCGAAAGAAATAATATTGTGTAGGGTCAGTACAAGTAGAAAAAGATGAGTAACTGAAGAAAGACATGTGTGATCTATTGGTTCAGCAGAAATGTGCAGTGGAGAGCATATACACGAATACGTTTTAATTGAGCAAATTAAAGACGTAGATATAACAGTTTTAAAGTGAGAACTAGCTAACAAACCAAATGAAAGAGAAACATTGGAAAATTCTGAATTTAGAAGTTCGATTCAATATTGAATTTTGGATTTAAGCATTACAAATAACTGTGCAGAGTCATTCATAATATAATTTAACTTTTGGCATGAACTATAGGGCTTATTTGAAAAAATGTCAAAAATGGTCGTATTTTGATCTAAATTTTCACAAAACGTCAGATCAAGAAAAAGTGATCGAAAATACGATATTTTCACAAAGACAACGTTTTTTTAATGCTAGATCCTTTATGCTATTCAATAATCGAAAAGAGCTGACTTTTCTGATTTCAAACAAATATATATTTCCTTAATTTTGACTAATAGAGTTCTTAAAATGGAAACCGGTGATTAAACGACTTTCATTTCATAACAAGTTACAGAATGAAAGCACGTAATTTCATTTCATACTTCAGTTACCCTGTGAAACCGGCAACAATAATAATCTAGAGGCACAGGACACAAAATATGCTCAAGTTTATGCCAATTGCTCAGAAGTCTCTCTTCTAAGCTCCAATTCAAGCATCAAATTGTGTTCGCTTTACAAGTCCGTATACAGGGCGACCGGAAATTGAGTTGCATAATTTTAACAGCACTGTGACTAAAAATACGGCAAAAAGCTTTGTTTTCGAGACGCAGAACAAAAATTTAAAATTTTACCTTTCATTTTTACTTTTTTAGATATGTGGATAAATAGCTGATCGCGAGAACCCATAGGCTGTTATTTTATCTCCTTTTACTCGCCTCCTAATTTTTTGTAGCGCACTACTGATCGTGACTTCCTTATATCTTGGCAACGAAGCGTTTGCAGACTTATATTTATATACGAGCTTTATGTTTTATTTTTTCGAAATATAAATGCTGTTAAAATTCTGTAACTTAAAAGCGCGCCATGGATAAGTGTGCTTGACAGGTAAAAAGAGATCATCTCCATTAGTTCTAATGCATGTCTAAATGCCAAATTCCAAAAAATATTCCAAATTTGGACAAACTTTCTCTCGCGCACTTTAGAAGAAATAAAAGAAACATTTTATACCCTGTATCTCGGTAATGAAGCGTGTGCAAATCTATATTTAAATGAACTTTTTGCCATATTTTTAGTCGTCGAATATGCTATACAACCTAATTTTGGGTTGTAAACAGTAGCATTTTCTGAACTTAGATATTCACATTTTCTGACTGGTTCAGAAAAAGAAATCGGATAATAATCATATATTTTAAGTAGGAGCTTTATTGCAGTAACAATGATGAGTTCATTAACTCTAATAATCATGGAAACATCAGCTCATTCTGTATCAGTTGAGTTCTATTCATAAGAAGAGAAATTACAATTGAAAATAACACTATTAGTGACTATTTATAGTTTATATTATAAGCTCTAAACGATGTTTAAACAAATCTGGCCTTCAAGTCTCTTATCATCCGTTTCCGAGACATTCCTGCCCAATCAGAAGATTACTGAAGAAGCTGATTGAGTAATTTATCGTGGAATTAATTGTGAAACCGGTCTTTTTCTAATCTTCCAGAAAGACCGGTTTTATGAGAAATCAGGAACGTTTTGGGTACGTTTTAAGACCCTACTTTGGTACTGTGATTGAGTTAAAATTTGCACCTAATCCGAAAAGTACTGAGGAAGCCTTTTAGGCAATTTTTCGTGGAATTTATTGTGAAACTGGTCATTCTTTAATTTTCCAGAAAGGTCGATTTCGATGACAATCGAAGACGTTTCGGGTACGTTTGAGGAACTCATTTCGGTACCGTCATCGAGCCAAACGCCTCCTAAACCATTTTCTTTTCTGTCACTTCTCATTTATCTATCCGGCGTCGGTTTAGTCAGCGGTCGGCAGCAAGTTGAGCACCGTCAGAGAAAAGCACTAGAAAAGCACACGGACGGCGGATAGTTATAGCACATTGTAGGTGCCGACGTCTGGTACTGTGGTGCTTTGAACGCGATTTGAACCATTCAACTTTGCAAAACCATTTTTGTGCTTGTTTTTTTTTATTAATTCACATGGAGTGTGTTAATGGATAGCGGATTTTTCCTTGTAATTTGAGACAGTATTTAAGTTGTTTTTCTTGTGAAAGGTGCGAGATACTGGATTAAAATTCGGCCGTAGTAAGAGGGAAATTTAATTTTTCTTAAGGTGAGTGAGAATTCATAATATTTTAAAAAGTTAAAAAAATTACATAGTTAGTCAAAACCTAATGGAAAAAAATACCTAAATACTAACACAGAAAAGGAAATTAATCTAAGTTTATAATTTGTTTGCTTAAAAAATAAAGCCGTTTGTAAGTAAAGCTCTTTGCAAATAAGAAAATGATTTTAAAAAATTTGTAAGAGACTTTATTCCCCTCTTTGACTTCTAAAGACAAATCAGTAAGTACTTCTTATTAAATCAATTTATTTAGGCAACAATGGCAAAACAATAGAGACCAGAATAATTTTCTAAAAATTTTACCGCACTTGATCAATATTTTTTCACGCCATTAAATTTTCCTAATAGGTACCAAAAAATTGTCAGGTTTCTAATCCATAAATGGCCCCATCTAATTTGAACAGATGTAAAATGTAGCAGATAATCGAGGGCAGGCTCTTCAATCGCATTTCTTAAATGGGATCTTAATGATCTTAATGGAACTACATTTTTGCTAGAGAAATATAACTCAAATTGCTAGTATAAAAATGTTTTGTTATTGCGGCAGAACCACTTTAGCGCCAGTGCTTTGAGGTTTTTCAGCTTAGATTTCCGGTTGTTTACAAGGGACATCCATCCATCATACATTGTTAGAATGACTAAATCGAATTTTAAAAAATGTGACTCTAGATTTCTTTTTTTTTAATTTATTATGTAAAATTTCAAAGATCAAAAAATTTAAACAATTTATTTTAGTACTGAAATAAACCTTCATTTATTGTTATCTAATGATGGTTGGATATAATTAATTGACTGTTTCTACCAACCACACTAAAATTTTTAGAACGATTTTTTAATTAAAAATCCGCAAACATACCTTGAAAAATTTTCTACAAAAACAGTCTGACTTTCTATAATCACAAGTAAAATAAATCTACTAAATCCGGCTCTGTTGCAAATTCGACTTGTTTCGAAGCTACAGCGAGAAAAGATCTAACTTAAGATGCTGAAGATGCTGCCAATACTGGGCATAGAAAGTACTGAAAGTTTTAGGCCGAGTGGTTCTCAATGTCTGGTTCAATAGACTCATGTTAACAAACGATTTTTTTTTCTTTGAAACCTCTGAGATGTCCAGAATCTATCACCAAAATTCACTGCAAAATCGCAGCAGAGAAAGTAGAATAAAATCTGACTTAATGAGTTTAATTTTAAAAATGGGTTAATACGTTTAGAATAGGCTTCAACACACATTATTTCTCAGTCTGAGAAATCCCTAGCTTCATTACATTTTCTAAAATTCTTAAAATTCCTTATTTTAAAAACTTGTAATCACATCGGAAAAAAGCTCATATGCTACTGATTTTCTTATACTTTTGAAAGGGATATTGGTATAAGAAACAATAATACAGAGAAATATATAATTAGTTCTTTTCAATTATAGCTCCCTTCCTTAAAAACACACAGTATTCAAAAAACCCACACATTTTTTGAAAAGAGTTTATTATACAAAAAAAATCCTAAATATCACAATTATTCGTTTTTCCGATGACTAATTAATAAAAATCCGTGGTAACAAATAAAAATTCTTTCCACTTCCGTAACTGAAATTTTCAGAATTTACGGTCGAGGAAGTCTCTGACATTATTTCAAACTTGAACTTTTTAATGAATTGTAGAACGTAATTCTCTAATATTTTATTAAGATATTGAAATTTCTCTAAAAAAAACGTGTAAGAATTCATCATAAAAAAACGGCTAATTGGACGGAATTTTAAACTTTAATGTGATTTAGTTTTATAATTGAATTCTGAGAAACTATATCTTTTCTTTCTTTTTCGAACTCTAATTACCTGAAATTTCTTCTGATTCAATGAATTAGGAAGTCTACAAAATACTTCAATTTTCACAATTAAACACTTAATCATTAACTAAGACTCTATCAAAGTTAAGTTTTTCGTGACTTGTTATATTATTTTACGCATATTTATGCATATTTTATGTCTTAAGGACTTATTAATTTAACGTCAATGTAAGGTGTTGACATTACTTGGCCAGTAGGTAATTACAGTTGGTAATTGCAGTAGGGATCAGATTACATGCTCTCCGTGCGAGTTAAAATAATAAGATATTAGTTACGTGGTTACTAGCGAACTGAAATCCTTTAAAAGGAGAAAAAAATGAACTAGAAAAGCAGTTCCAGATCTCTATTTACTAAATTGTAAGCTTGCTTGTTAATATCATTACAATCCGCTTCTTTATATCAATTTATGAAAATATTAATACATTTAAAGTACGTAAAATGATGAATCGTTTTCATTTCCGAGTTCCTTACAAAATCAGATAGGCGTGTAAAGAAACCCATTAGCAATGCGAAAAATGCTCCTTTTCTGGAGTTTTAAAAGAACTGAGTGGCATCTTGACTAGAAACCTTCATGTCTGAAAACAGCTCTATTAACGCGGATCATGGGGTTGAGGAGATTTAGATTTGGCCAGAAAAATTTATTTGATGATAGAGGAATTAACTCTGATTATAAGAATTTCATTCACTACTTGTTCCACAGTAAAAACGGGCATTTCATTATGAAATAATAATTGTAACTTCAGTAATAAACATTGACAGAAATTGTATCGGAATAAAAATCTCTGTCAGCAAATTTTTGGCATTGATAGAAATTTTGCCGCGAAAAATTATCTCTGAATGTCCAAAAGCATGTTTGGAAAACAATTTATGTAGTAGTTTAATATTGTTTTTTTAACTTAGAGTATGTGTTTAAAGATACCTAAAAGAACAGACACCTTGTAGTTCGGTCATCTTCGCGTTTACCTGGTGACTTGTGATGTTCCTTCATTTTACCAACCTTTGTAAATGATTATCTGAATCTGCGTTCCGGCAAACCTCTATCAGTCTTTCTTTCCAACTTATTCTTCATTTCTCACTATTTATTATCTCTTAATTTTTTCTCACTCTTTCTCTTCATTATTTTATCCTTTTTCATTTCGAATATATTCATTTATTAAGTTCATATACTATACTGAGTGTCCTCAGATGGGGCTGCCTATACTACAATTGGACTGAATTTTGCGTTTTTCGACAAAAGTCACTTTTAATAAATGATTTTACTTATTCCAAAAACACCTTTCATTCTGAGAAAAAATTATTTTCTTATACAGGGACTTCAAAATCTTTCAAACCATGGTTTTGACTTAAGAGTAAATTACCTATTTTTATATTTATATACCTCTATTTCTCACTTTCAAACAAAATGTTACTTGAAGAAGTTGCTTAGAATTACTTTAATAACCAAAATTTAAAATTTCAACGGTTTTTATTTTGAAATTGATAATAATCCTTAAATAAAAAAAAAGTAAGACACTGCTATTGCCAAAAAGAATAAATACTTTTTCCCCAATTTTTGGATAAAAATCATATCCATGTGCATCATCGCTATCTTCTAGTGTATGCAAAAATTTCGACTTAAATGCTTTAAAGTTCTTACTTTTTAAAAGTGCACGAATATGCGTCTTGCTAATATTTAGTTGACCCGACCTTTTCTTTAGTGATAGCTTCGAATTCTGTGTCACCGAGTCAATAGCTAATAGCGTCGCTGCATCATCTCATTGTGGGTTTTTCTTGGCCTCTACGTTTTTCACATTACCTGTTCGATAAAACTTTCGTAGAAGGTTTTTTTAAGTTCTGTCGATTGACTTGTACCTCAGGATATTTTTGGTGGAATATTTCAATAGCATGACAATAAGAAATATCATCAATACAAAGAGTACTTAATCAAATAAATTTGATGTTTTAAAGTTAGCATTTCTACATCAAAATTAAAGAAGTGTAAGTACAGCTTAGTTTTTAGAGTGATGACAATTTTGTTTAGAATATCTGTAGAAACCTGCTTGTCAGGTGCTTACCTACCTAAGTAATAGTAGTAGTAGTAGTATTTTATTTCTACAGGGTATTTCTTAATTCATGGTAAAAAATGAAATGAATGAATCATAATTATTTTAAGATAAAAACCTCATATAAAGGCATGCTCTAAATTGCTCCCAGTTTTATTTACAGGGTGTTGGAGTTTCATTTTTTTTTCGATTTTCATTAATTTCTCTATTAGTTGTAAAGATAATTAACTTAAAATTGGTAATAACAATAATTTTAGCATGGCAAACAAACTGAAAGAACAATTATTTAAAATACTCCACAGGGCGTTACTTTTCTCGTGGTCGCTCTCAACATTTTACATCAGAACTTTTTATTACATTTTTAGATTTTATTCATTAATTTCATTTAATTTCTTATGTCTTTTATTAACTTTTTTACCTCTTTATTTTTTTAATTAGGAACAATAGTTTAAGAGATATTTGGAAAAATATCCACCATGTTCGCCCTGATTGACCTAAGGATATGATGAAACAGCAAGGTAGCGAATACTGCAATTAGGCATAATAAGTGTGTGTGGAATTTTTATATGTAATCATAAATTTCTCCAAAAAAATTATAAAAATATAAATATGTAATAATAAATATAAATTCCACAGTTTACTATACCTAACTTCAACATTCACTACCTTGCCGATTCATCAGAAGAGAAACGTCTTATGGAATATTTTAAATAATTGTTATTACCAATTTTGTGTTTATTATCTTTACAACTAACAGAGAAATGAATGAAAATTGAAAAAAAAAAAATTTAACACCCTGTAAATAAAACTGGGAGCAATTTAAGACATGCCTTTATATGAAGTTTTTATCTTAAAATAAACTTTTGATTCATTCATTTCATTTTTTACCATGAATTAAGAAACACTCTATAGTATAGTTGGCTTAAAAGTTATTCATCAATTTCAAAATAAAAACAATTGAAATTATGGATTTTGACTATTGAAGTAATTCTAAACAACTTCTTCAAGTAACATTTTGCTTAAAAATAAGAAAGAGTTGGTTTGCTTTTAAATCAAAACCATGTTTTGAAAGATTCTGAATTCCCCATATAAAAAAATATATTTTTCTCTGGACGAAAGAGGTTTCTGTAACAAGCAAAACCTTTTATGAAGAATGATTTTTTGTTGAAAAACGCCAAATTTGTTCCATTTGTGGTATAGGCGATCACATCTGAGGACACCCGGTATATACATATTTGTTCTTTTTTTAGCCTAGACATGTCCAAAATAATCAAATACTCATGTACAAGAAAAAATAATATTAGTTCAACTCCCGACTACAAAACATTTTTTTTTTAATTCTCAACAACGAAATCAAACTGATGGTTGCAAGTTATTAATTTTGTCATAGAAAATTTCCTGTCCGTACATAATCGACTCATTATATCAAATTACTCCGTGCAGCTGACAGCAAAATCAACAAAACGTCGAATGCAGCAAGTTTTAATAGGAAAATTTACGGAAATTACCAAAGACAATGAAATGATAGCCAAGAAAAGAAAGTATTTTATTGAAGACGTTAGCACGCCATTCGTATAAACTTATCGTCTAGTAAAATTGCCGTAATTATCTTTTGTCACTAAAAGTTGCAAAATTTCACCTAGACATAGCGCAATATAGAAGTCAAATAATAGACATTCGGTCTTATGTCATTGATTATTGCTTTCGGTGATCGTTAAGTTTACACTAAATTGCGACAAGAGTACGACATTAAGTGCCAGTTTCAGAAAATAAAATGTATTTTTTAACGTGGATTCAAATTGTTGGTTATAAGATTTATATGGAAAACAATTCGTGGAAACAGTCGCAAAAACAGTCGCTTAGCACACATATTTGTGTTTTTGCAAATCCTTAATTAGACTTGCAAATCGTGCTTTTTTTAAAAATTTTTAAGCAAAACAAAAGGCGAAAACGAATGAGAATTTCATTAGTTTTATAAACGGTTTATTAATGTGGCAGCACAAAATTATGCAACAATAATACCGCAGTGATAAATGTAAATCTCTCAAATTGGTGAGTATTAATTTCGCCTAATTGTCGGCCTACAAAATCTCCAATAAGAAAAATGTGGTTATCGAGGAAAGTATAGTGTGGCCAAAAGTAGTAATGCGGTGATTTCAGTTGCTGCCCACTTGCAACCGCGAATATATTCATAGAATTATAAGCTTTTACTTTTAGTCTGTTCTCACCCAAAATTTCACTACAATGGAATACAAGGTCTTAACGAAGTATCTCTGTTTTAGATAGTTTTAAATGTATTCAATACATTTTACTAAACTTCAAAACACGATTTTAATAACTTTCTTTAAATCGTAACTGCACGAAATGGATCCATATTAATCTATGACTAAGAAAGGTGAAAATCTCGGTGTCAATGCCTTACTTATACTAATATACATGGTGATTCACTAACAATGAGACAACCGAAAGCTGGAGGTACTATACTTCAAGTGGTCACAATTGGAGAAAATATGCCTTATTCGAAAATTGATAATTTTTAATATACATATAAGGTCTTGAAAGTTAAAATTTTAATTCATTTTTTTGCCATTTTTCTCAAAATATCTAGGTTCGATACTTGAAAATTTGTTTAGTTTGATTTTTTAGGTGACGAATAACGTATGTTTTGCAACTTCCGCGTTGCTAATAGAGAACTTATTCTCAAAAGCCGTGTAAGGTTAAGGGGCCAATTCAATCCCCACGGGCGATCAATCTGAAATTTTTACCAATTGTCCCTATCACTCAAAGGACTTACCACATAAAATTTTAACTTCCTAAATCTTCCCATTCGAGGATGGGACAGGGTTGAGGATGAAAACTTTAAAACGCCATACATGGGAACTGTTCATGGCACAGCGTGGGGCAAAATTGTGCATCCTTTAGTAACCACCTTCTTATTTTCATATACTTGCAGATTTATTGGTTGATGCCAAAGGGCCGAAATCTCAAAAAAAAAGTAAGGTGATTTTAAAGAAGTTCGCGCTTTGATACACTAATCACTTTTGCACACTGTGTAACGGGCCTCTCGAAGTATCTATTCACGTTGAATCAGATTTGTACTGAATTCAGTATTTGGGATATAACGATTCAAAGTATACGCATATAAGTATCAATAATTTATAAGTCTAAGTCCATATAATTCATATAACTAACGCGGCAGAAAACAGCACCAACACCAAATGACGTCACTCTACAATATACACGGCATAAAGCCCCTAGAGTTGCCCTCTAAAGTTATGGAAAAGTAAGTACAATTATGTATTCAGACAGAAGGGAAGAAATTCAATGTTTTTGAGAACACTGGTTATTAGTCAGGGAAGGTGGTGACGTCAGCATCTTCGTCCGTATCACTGTCTTCTTAGACACCTACGAAACCAGTGGTCTTAAACATGTTTGTCAAAATTTCGGCCGGGTTGATAATTCGGACTAAGTAACGAGCATATGATAAATACTAAATAATTACAGTCACATGAGAACAACAACCGACAGTACGCTTTTCATTTGCGCAATCACAGCAATAGCGGCATATACTTGATACATCATTTCGTTTTAGCGTATAATCGATGAAAAAGGTGTAGGTTTTCCGATTACAATGCCTAGAACGAGATTGTACTCTCAAAATAGTTGCGTTTTCCTTCAAGTAATCAACATTCAGGAAACCATCCTTGTTAGTCATCTCTTCTAAATATGATTTAGCTTGGCCCAATTGATAAGTACTAGTGAAAAGTAATATTAATTGAGCTTCTGTTAATTGAGGGAAATTCTTTATCGCGTTTCAAGTAATCTACCTGAAAATAATTTTTTACACCCATTTTCCTGTTTCCACTTCTTCCGCCAAGTAATACGGTGTATCTACCAGCGCCTGTATCCTTGCGATGATTTTTTCTCCAACGTTCTTATCGGAAGTAAACCATTGTCCGAACTAACTTTGTAAAGAAACCGCGATTTTAAAATATCGCAGGTCAAGTAATTGATATTTCTGTTTCAAAATCCCGTGAACAACTTCAACGACTTATCGGATTTTTGTTACAAGTCTTGAGCGATTGGCTTCGAAATTCTCTAACTGTTTACGTTTGTCTCTAAGAGCTGGCATAGTTGTTTTGTACCCTTTACTGTTTAAATATTCTATTACGTCCCGAAATCCTCTGTCCAGTACAAAAATATCCCTTACTTCCAGTAAATCGGATAATTCCGCATTATTATCTTCCAGAATTGATCTTAAAATTCGCGTATCATTTTCGTTTGCGCCAAACGGCCCAAGCATATCGACAACAATACCACTAGTGGTACATATCGTGAATTATTTACACAGAGGTACTTCTTTTGGCCGGAAAACGATCTCCTTTGATATTCATTGCATATACTTTTCTGATGTCGGGCATAAGTGCCATTATATATCAGAATTAAATCCTCATTATCAACTTCAAATACAGTTCGAGTAGTTGGGCTCGTTTCACGTACAATTTTTTCTCTAGTCGTATTTTGACATCCAAAGTGTTTAGCTAGAATATCTTGGACAAAAGCACATCTCACCTATTTAAGTTACTCGGAGACCACCCCTTTATGGGGTAAATGGAGATGGGAAGCAATTAGTTCATGTGAATTACCGGTTTTGAGTTTGAATAAAAAGGTAAAGATGGCCTGTGTGGTGGTTCTGTTACAAGAATTTCTAAGATCAGTTAACATTTCTTTTAATTACAATACATTTTCCCAAGTCAACGTTGTGAAAAGTCTTAATTGTGTTTCGGGTATAAAATAATCCGTGATTTGATAAAAAATACCTTTATCACAACAAATCACTAAGTTTTCTATCATGCAATAGAGCTCTTTCCATGTGATTTAAAAAATATTTGAAAATACCTTGATCATCATTAAATCTTCCTCAAAAAGTGAGTCGAAGATGATGTGACTTCGACAGCATCTATCGCCGGCTGGAATAAAAAAATTTCTTTTCGCATGACTCTGGTAACGAGCCTTTTCGTAAATTAACATTAAATTGGAAGTTGTATTACCACCACAAATGATGCAATATTTGTGAGTTGCAACGGTGCGATCGATTTTCAGACTAACCAATTCTTCGACCTGCTCATTAGATGTTAAATTATATTAAACTTCAGGATCACGTGTATCGTCTGTCTCCTAATCATCGCTATCCTCGCTGATATTAATCCGAATCGACTCTTCCCCCATAGGATTTTGAGCGATGTCATTTGAAAGTCCAGCATTTTGCTGAATTGGGACCAACATTCTTTACTTTTTATAAAAGTAAATCCGACAATATTTGCACATGGTGAGATTCTGATGAACTGCAACACAGAATACTTTTGGGTATAAACGGGCGTCTTCAGGCGTGTTGATACATTTTGACTTCCAGGCACTTTCCTCCAGACACTTGAACAACTCACACACTTAACGTTCAGCGACGCTGATGTAAAAAGTAATGAATCATTAGATTTCATAATTTAAAATAAATAATAATAAATTTTAAAAAACTGCGAAAAATTAATCGAAAATTTTCAAGTAAATATACACACCAAGTACACACTACTGGACACAATAATTTATTGCTATGTGTATAGGTATACTAAGGCGATAAGTCAGAAAAAATAATTTATTCCGATAAATACTATTTTTTTCTGCATCGTGGTATACGAGTACTTTGAATCGTTATATCCCAAATACTGACTACCCAAGTACTGAATTCGATACAAATTTGATTCAACGTGAGTAGATACTTCGACAGGCCCTTTACACAGTGTGCAAAAGTGGTTAGTGTACCAAAGCGCAAACTTCTTTAAAATCACCTTACTTTTTTTTGAGATTTCGGCCCTTTGGCATCAACCAATAAATCTGCAAATATATGAAAATAAGAAGGTGGTTACTAAAGGATGCACAATTTTGTCCCACGCTGTACGATGAACAGTTCCCGAGATATGGCGTTTTAAGGTTTTCACACTCAACCCCGTTCCACCCTCGAACGGGGAGACTTAGGAAGTTGAAAATTTTATGTGGTAAGTCCTTTCAGTGATAGGGACAATTGGTAAAAATTTCAGATCGATCGCCTGTGGGGGTCGAATTGACCTCTTAACCTTACACAGCCTTTAAACATAATGTTCGTAAAATAGATTATTCTCGAAAGCAGATCGAGATATCGAAATGAAACAGGAATATATAATTAATGAAAAAATTATTGCTCTCTTGCTCTTTTGAATCAAATTTCATGATAAACATACAGGATAAAACGTTAGTAATTGTAAATTCTGTAAAATTAACCGTACGTGGCGCCCTTTAATAGCACCGCGGAAATTACAAAACATATTTCATTCGTCACAATTTGAGGTGTAGTGTCTCCAGCTTTCGATTGTCTCATTGTTAACGAATCACCCTGTAGATGATCACGTCAAAGATCTATAGGATTATCATTTTGAATTCGATTCTTCAATAACCGATATAGATGAAAATTCATGTTTCTGTTTTCTTTATGATATACAGGGTGTTCCACCCCAGCTAGAACGTTCGATAGCTCCCAAACCAATGGAGATACAAAAAAAATTATTTCATAAAATGTGTTTCGATTTAATTGCTGCACATTCTAAAATTATTTTCAAATATGGCGGACTTCCGTTTATACCGTTTATACGTTATTATTTTTTCTGATACTTGTCAAATGGAAATATTCAACCACCAACAACTTCAGTTTTTCAAATGGAATGATATAATTATTTTTTGTCTATCCGACGCAGAAAAAAAAAATCTCTCATTTGATATACTATTATTAATAAGTATTCTTACATCAATCCGCAACAAGAATATTTTTAAGGGGCAGCAAAAATGATGCAAAAAATAAACGGTTATCTAAAGAATGTCAATGGGATTTCAAAGTAAATGTTCAAATTGTTGACCGTTATTTTCAACGCACAACTGGACCCTGTCATTAAACTGTTTGTTAATTTTAATTAATTAAATTTAATTAATTTTAATTTTTTTAAGTTGTTGGTGGTTGAATATTTCCATTTGACAAGTATTAGAAAATTGATATTTTAGACAATAAATAAAAAAATTATAGCTTCTGTAGTAGTCTATTTTCTGCTCTTTGAAATGAAAGAAACCATAAAATTTTATGTCTTTTACTTTCCTTGATTTTGGACTTTTTCTTCAGTTATGCATACATCAATTTTATTATAAATTGTCTAATAACTTGTGAATGGTACGAATTAATGCTTCCATATGCTTAATGAACTGATATTCATTTTGAATAAGGAATCCAAAAATGTAATAATATACAGGGTGTTCCATTTAAAATAAGTAAGTTAGTGTCAATTTCCGGTATAAACGGAAGTCCGCCATATTTGAAAATAATTTTAGAATGTGCAGCACTTAAATCGAAACACAATTTATGAAATAATTTTTTTTATATCTCCATTGGTTTGGGAGCTATCGAATGTTCTCGCTGGGGTGGAACACCCTGTATATTATAATACATATCTGAAAAAATAGAATATTGCTGGAAATACTGTTTAAAAATGTTCAGTTTCAGGTGCATATGATGCTGCGATTTGAGAGTGTATTTTCCAGATATTTTAGACTAGATTTGAAGTTTTTAAATTCTCGAAAAATCAAGGTGTCGGTTTTAAAGTACAGTTACGATTGTTGTTTAAAGCAATTTTCTGAATTTTTTTTTTCTGTTTTAAAGTGGTTGTTTAATATAGCACTTCAAACTATCAGTGCACTCTGGAAGTTACGGTAGAAAATCATTTGTAAAGCTATTCTTCAAGCCAAATTATGCGTTCTGAATGTCGTGTGAAATTGAAAATGAAGTTCCAAAATCGAGAAAAAGATCAAGGCAGCACTGTCAAATTACCCACTGAAGATTATTCGAAAAACCAAAACTGGTCTTTTTTTTACTATACCAGTTTTGGTTAGTTATTTATGAAAAAACCTTTAAACCCATATTATTATTCTGAATCGATTAGCCGAATATAGAACTTCTCATATTTGGAACTTTTCAAAAACCTTCATTTCAGTTTTTTTAGTCTTCTTTCTTTTTTTACCCTGACAATTCAAACAAGATTTCATCTTAAATCTTCAGTAAAATTAACCTTTCTCGGTAAATAACAATTTGGTAGACGTGTATTTGTATTTATGCATGCACTTCGGTTTAAGAATGTATTTTTCATACCACATATGAGACAATCATGTTAAACATTTCTCCGCTTATTACCCGATTATCGGAGAAATATAGAACTTCAAAAAAATACTATAAGATACAGACTTGTAATTTTTCTTGACAAATTACCTGTTTCTTACGTAATATTTCAGAACTAAAAATTAAAGCTCAACAATAATACTCACAATAATTTCGAATTGAGAAAGTCATAGCAGCCTGAAATAAGTTTCCTATTGTCACTATTTCTCTTCTTATAACTAATTTATCATTTCCTTAAAATTATATTAAAAAACATAATAGTTTTATTAATATGGCTTTATGATAACAATTTGCGAAGTTGTGCCAAGAAACCTAATTAGCTTCTTATGACAAGATAAACATGTTTCAGTGAAAAATCAGAGATAACCATCTGAAGAAGAATTTGTTCGTTTATGCAAAAAATGTTTTTGCAAAAACTAGTTTAATTTTCCCAAAAAACGGAAGGTCGTAAAAAAATTGTCAATAAAAAAACCAATTCTAGTTAATCTGATGATAAATTGTTATTGATTTTATTTTACATTATATTTTAATTAGATTAGAGAATTATGCATGAATAACTTGAACTTGTATTCGAACTTCATAATTTTATAACTAATAACTTGTAACACTTCCTTAGTCTTGAAAGCTAAATTGATGGGAACTATTTAAAAAGTGGATGAAAATCGAAGAAACTGAATATGATACACAAAATCCGATTGATTTTAATTGTGGATATTTTTCCCAGACGCTTGAAGATATTCGATTCTCCAGAAATATCACGTCATTCTTTTAAATTTATTAATCCAATCCTGAGACTAATATCAAACCATCACTCTTTATGATTCAGGATGTATCTGAATCAATGAGCCTTTGATTAGCATTCTAAGGCATCTTTAACTTCGTTTCAATTCCCCTATGTTCTTACATTGCCAGTAGGTTGAAATAGGAAGTAGGAAATGGGTTTCTTTAAATTCCAATTTGCGGATTGCTACCAAATTTACGTGAAATATAAAGAAAACTGTGATATTTAATAATGTAAAATTTGTACCATAGAGCCAGTAATGGATTTGAAAATATACAAACCAAAATGTCAAATCACTTAGCAATTCGTCTTTTCGCCATTTTTTATATATTTAACTTATCAACTTGCGAATTGTCTTGTAAAAATGTTACAGAACTGAAATTTACAAGTAAGAGAAAAGTACGCTCTTTCATATAAAAATTATATCTCATTGGTGCTAAAAATGGATTGGAAGAGAACAATAAATATCTATTACTATTTAAAAAAATTATTCTGATATTTTTCAAAGAAAATGATAATTTAAAGTACGAAACAATGCAGAAATAATTGAAGAAGAAAATAACAACCAGAGATATTTGAAACACGAACGCCTCTATGCCATCTCTGACGGTACGCTATTGCTCATTTGAAATGTGACGGATCATCGAAAATAACAAAATTTCATGAATATGGTATTTTGAGATTTTGCATAAAAAAGGAGAAAGTCAATTTGAAATCAAGACCGAGCTCAGAATATTAGCTAAGTAATGCGATGTGGATTAATGTAGTTCTTGTTCTTGTTGCAAGGACAAAGTTTTACCACAACAAAAGTCGTATGTCTGAATATGCTCTAAAAATTGTACGAGGCGCAAACATTATCATGGTCATGAAACCACAGAACAATAAAGAACTTACTCATCATTTGCCTGATATGAATTATATGCAATTTGTGGCGTGTATATGGATAATGGCACTAGCCTTGCCATGGAGAGAATAATAAATAAAGTCAATTTATATTGTTGCTTAAGTTGACTGAATATTTACAGCAATTGAGCTCCTTCATAGTATTGTTCAATATTTGAAAGAAAGCTCAGCAATCGCGCGCTTCCTTTGGAGCTCACATAGCAATTTTTATCGTTTAAGAAAAAACTCGTTTCTACTAAAGTGCAATGCTTTTATCAACAAACTCAGACATGCACAAGTCCATGTGCAAAATGTGGAAGCAAACTATTCTGCACGTACCATAATAATAAATCATTGGCAAAGTGGCATGTAAAACCAATTCAAGAGAAAGAGAACTGGGTGAATAAACTTTGAAAATTATTATTATTGACAACAGGAAACCATACCAATTTTAGAACAATTTATTTAATGTGTTAACCCTAAGTTAGTTGGAACGCGTCACGTAAAGAGTAACCGCTTAACAGTACACTCAACACTAAACGGAAGAGTGCAATAATGTAAAGTAGATTAATGAATCTGAAACGGAAGAAATAACGCAATGGATGATAAGTTCCTTATATCTACGAGTGCACTTTGTTAGCTAATGTGTCGCGGGTTGATTTAGGTGCATTGGCCTCTTTGGGCAATCATTAAAGCAAAAAAGTTCCTTGGACATTCTATAAAATAATCAAGCTGTAATAAGCAGATTGAAATACAGGTTCCCATGCAAACCCTTAAAATGATTAATCGTAAAATTTGAACCCTCGGATTTGTAAGAAGTGCTTACTACTAGGTAAAAATGTAAGGAACTGAAAGAGTTGCGGAATTCTTCATGGGATAATATGTAGAATTATTCGAGAAAAATTTAAAATTTAAAATATTGATGTAGAAGTTCATGAATTTTAGAATGGAGAATTTTTAGAAAAGCTGCAAGATACTTAAAACTTGCAGGTGGGGAAACAGCGTCTCGTACCCAAAATAATTCTTCAAAATCTAAGGAAAGAGTAGACGAGTCTCATCATAAAAATACATAAAATAATCCTTGAAATTAAATATCGCTTTTAATACCCTTCAAACCGACATTCTAGGTAATCAAAACTACCGCATTTGGCCGGCATTTTCACTATTACAAGAATTCAAAAGTCCGTTCTAGATATTCAACCGAATGGTCGTTCATTTTCTGACGCAACAGATTGGTTTTAACCTTAATTCGGTTTCACTAATAAAAAGTTCTATAAACAAAACGATCAGCTATATTATGTAAGCACCACCTTTAATTTTGCAGGTCAATTTCGGCTAAGAAACGTACTGAATCGTGCTCTGAATCAGTGATTAGGAATTTGTCATTAAAACTGCAATTATCACCGCTGGAAAATATGTTGTAAAATGGTTAGTAGTTAAGAAACTATTATTTCAGTTGTCATTAATTTTGGAAATTCCTTCTCATTATGCCTACCTAGCTAGTGATTTCTCCTTTGTGGAATATCCATAAATTAAAATCGAACAAAAAGATCTCAACATCTGAAAAGCATTTTTATTGCAAGGGTAGAAACTTCGGAGAAATCTACCTGCCTCTGATGCCCTTAAATCTTTTGTTACGAAAACGTCTCTTGGTTTGCCAGCAGGTGCAAAGAGGGTTGATTGAAAACCATCCACCGTCTAGTTCTACATTATAGTTTTTTAAATCAGAGTTTTTGGGTGTTCCTCTATGGTGCCGGCCTCCGTATCTTTAGGTGCATTCCAATTTAAGAAACATTCACTTGACAAAATTTGCACTTCTTTACAAATTTTTACTCATTTTCTGAATTAACGCTAAAACTTAAGCTGTAAATGAAAGGGAATAATTAATCACACAAGTATAATTTTATTGATTTTCAATTTACCACTGTCATTACTTTGATACCTGCAGATGCAATAAGTAGCAATCTATAAATCACTTCACTGTAATTAGCCACCATTGCAATTGGTTTAATTGGTATAATAACAAAAGTAGAACCGCAAATAGAGAGCAATTTGAAATTGTATAGATGAATTATTATGCATAATATGTCACTTGAGGCTAAATTTGAAGTAGTGTAAATAGATATTTTTCGATCAGGATTTAAATTTTTTTTAAATTTTTTAAATACTTCTCTGTCCTACCCTCCGCTTGGTCGATTTCCATGCAATGGGAAACTTTATGCAGAAACTAATTTTCATCACAGTAAACTCATCAAAGTAGATTCTGATTTTCATCACAATAGACACTTGCAACATCTTCTCAATAGCGAAGAGGCTCCTTTCTCAGGATTTTTCATTCTTTTTAAGTTTTGACATACTTCATATTTAATGTCCAGACCATTTGTTCGTTCTTTATATGCGGAAGATGCCCTTTTTCATTTCATAAAAATGTTTATCCTTTTTTTGTAATAAAAGTATTTTTTATTGTTTTCGAAGTCTTAGATTATCACAAGTATAAGTCCCGTCGGAACCTTTCGGTCGGATTTTTCTTTTTCTTCAGAGAAAGCAATTTCCAAGTGACCGAATTTCCTCATAGTTGTCCCATTTGAATGAAAACTTCTCGTCCTTTTTGAAGGTGAAAAGACAATTTAGACGGGGTTTCTTCAGTTTTATAATATTTTAAGAGCGCTTCATATCTCCTAGCCATATCTCTTGCAGGAAAAATCTTTCTTCTTTTTAATTAAAAGCTTCTTATTTTTCCGAAATTTCAAACAAGCTTCATATTTGGTTATTAGCTTTTTTTTTGCTTAATTTCTTCTAAAAAATTACCGTTCACTTGATTAATGTTGTATGACATCAGTCAATATTTTGAACGTGCTTAACTGCACGGAATTTTTGTCAGGAACGGCTAGAGAACTATCAGAACACTCATATTTTCAATTAAAAGTTTATTATTGTACTAATTATGAGTAAAAAGGAAAAAAAAGGATTTAACTGGTAATAGTTACAGGAAAGACTGTGAGTTTAAAAATATCGGCTGACGCAACTGACCCTAAAATGTAGAAAGTAATACTTAAGTACCGTTAGGTACTCTTACACCATTAGGGTACCGACAAATCCATAAAGTTGCATTACGAGATTTATAAAAACCATTTCCTTCATAAATAACTGAAAAAATCGTGAGAATTCGGTCTTTCTTAAATGATACAATAACTTTTACAAATTGGGTGTAATGACAAAACTACGTGCTCCTTACAAATAAAATCTGGCACGTAATATATGAAAAACTAGACCTTTAATGGAAGAACTTCTACACAAGATTCTACGGATACATCACAAATAATATACGGACACGTAATGTAAAATTTACGAGAACGTAATAAAAATAACTACAAGCAGGTAATGAAAAAAGTATATATATGCACACGTAGAACAACCTATAAAATATAATGGAAAAATTACCAGGGGCGTCTTCAAAGATTTTTTTACAGCACTCTTCTGTAGTATCCTCATAGAAACTTTTCTTTCTTATTGCAACGAAAGAAATTGAGCCTCATACTATGTATACATTATTTCTAGACATCCTGCATAAAAATTCAGTACGAAAAGTCTTAAATTTTTTCGTTGGGTTCAATGTTCCAAAAAACTGTATTTTAGATACTGCTTAACTTCTGCCCTTTCAATATCAAAACAATGTATATAGATAACTTGGTGGTTTACATGTCAGATTTAGATCAACTGAAACGGAAGTGAAAAATCTTTCAAGGCTTTTAATTTAATTATCCGTGAGTATAATTAATATAAATGAAAAAAATCAGATTGTAGAATATGTTAAAAATAATCAGCCAAAGCTTTTGCGAATCAAATTCATATTAAGATGGCAGGTTTATTTAAAAAATGTTGATTTGAAGGTAATTAAGTGAAAGGAATATTACCGCAAAAAATCTGTAGTCTGAAACAATGTTGAAGCTTTTACGCCAAAATCATACCACCTTAAATTATATACTACCTAAATTGAAATTTTCACATGACTTGTAAAATTTTCCTCTACAGCTGACGTCATGTACGTTAGAATGTCCATATATTTCTATTAATTGACATTATATATTTTTTTCAAGAAACCGCTTTGTGCTTGGTCACGCCACCCAAGCCCAATGCAAACCCGCCTTTAGTGCTCGATTTGCATTATCCAATAAATCAGTACTTAAGAAGGAGAAGGTGAATGTGGTTCATGTTTCGATTACAGTGGTGTAACGATGGTGGTCAAATTTTATCACTTTTATTACTCATGAATTTTGACAGAATGGTACAAATTCAATGGGATTTAAGGTTTTCTCAGAATATTCTAAAAGAAGATATTAAAATCCTCTTAATACGACATTAAAAAATTAATATTTGTTTCCTCAGCTCGATTTTAAACTAAAAGTGATTAATGCAAACCGCATTCCTCAATCGTTTTTAGTTTCCTCGCTCATGGGGTTTCTGAAAACTTGTAATTCGTAGAAGACCCCGACAACTTGACAACCCGAGGTTGGAACGAGATATGATTAATGCTTTTTTGAGGCACTTTTTTAGCAGATTCGATTTCTAAAAAAAGTAAAAGCATAGGTTTCTTCATTTTCGTGATATTACAATAACTTGCGTTTTTTTTTTGAATGGGCCATCTTGTAACTTTTAAGCGTAGTGACAAGTCCCATTTTGTCGCTGAATAGTTCTTAAATTTAAAAAAATTTAATTTTTTATGCATGCTGTGGGAAAACTGCATAGCTTCTGTAGCATTTAAACAAATATAAACTAGCTGTGAAAGATTGAGTTTAGAGCGTTTAGTAATAAATACACAGTGGGCAAAAAAAGTCCATATTTTATTTTTTTAACTTTTTTGAATACTCTATATTTTTTTCAAGCTATCGAACTCTCCTATGAATAACAAGTTTTCAGAAACCCCCCGTAGCGAGAAAACTAAAAACGACTGAGGAATGTGGTGCCGATCTATCGGGGTCTCCTACGAATAGCAAATTTTGAGAAAATCTCCTACAGATTCTGAGGGAATTTTAGCTGCTGTCGAATTCAAACCACCCTTTACATTGCGCCAGTTAACACAGACTTAAATCGATATGAATGAGAAGAAATTACGTGGTGTGAACTGGAGTTAGTTTCTCCCTGATTTCGATTAGTATCTCACTATCTAACCCTAGCCAATTATTAAACAACAGCATTATATGTATAGGAAACGCATTGGTCTATGTCGACGGATCATTAAGAATATTATCGTGGGAGTTATAAAGCCCAACTATCAGGTATTATTATACTGTACTTACAAGAAAAAACTGTAAATAATATTATAATTGTACCTATAGTTACCTTGAGTAATAACTTTTTTTTTGCCCCAATAGTATCAAGTACCAATCTCTTTGACCGGATTTAGCAACCTACGTTCCATTTACCTGAGCTGTAGGTGAAGGGAAAGTAAAATATTGTTGTTGACAAAGTTACAATTTTAATCGTAAATTTTAAGATAATTGACTGTATATACATTTTGTAGATTAAACACATTTATTTGCCTCTGAGAGTCGGATCTTCAAGTATTTAATATAACAGTACACACAACTAATATATATGGTTTTATTATGTGGTTTCGATGACGTAAAAGAAGGCGCACCCAATTATTGCCGCCATTCTAGTACAATGGGTTCGATCTAATTTTTCCGCTGCTATGTATTTATACCCCTGTGATCGCACTTTGTCATAAGAAACTAAAAGATATAAAAGTTTGTGACGTATTTTTTTGTCTTTTACGTCCTTTTTATGTACAAAGTTTCATTTATTGGAAGACGTTGCGTATTATAGTCTAAAAATAGAGGTATTTTGCCTGATTTATACAGGGTATCCCTTAAAAAATCACAAGTGTCCCGTTAAGAATGTGGAGCAGCTATATTTCTGCAACTGCACAGGGTGACTCGAAATTAAGCAGCTATAATTTAAGGATCAATTCTACGACCAAAGATATTAAGAAAAGTTCCTATAAACATAGGGCAAAAGGGCACTAAAGTCGGTACAGTTCTTTCAAAGGTCGCCCGGGAAGATGGTTTTTCCCCAATATTTTTGAAACTGTTTGAGATACAGTAACAACATTTTGTAAGTTTTACCAAACATTTTACGTCAAACCCAAAAATCTAAATGAAATTTAAAACAAAATTTCAGAAGTGTATTACACAGGGTCGGCTTAGGGTGTTTTTGGCCCCAACATTTTTGCTTGCAATTGTTTTTATGATTTGACTACAGCAGTTGAAAATATGGACTTTTTTGCACGAAAAGGTACTCTTAATTGGCGTCGATAAAACGTACCATTTTCAAATAAAATAGACATTACTTATTACAATATATGCCATAATCCTTATTATCTACGTACATTTTCAAAAGCAAAATCACGTACTTTTTTTTTCATTTGTGTTTCCTTTTGACGCCAATGTATGCTATGTAGTGCTTTCGTGTAGCGATAGTAACATCTTTTCTTTCGGAGTACGTGATTTTGCTTTTGAAAATGTACATAGACAAGAGAGATTATGGTATAAACTTTATCGACGCCAATTAAGAGTACCTTATTTATGTAAAAAGAGTTCATATTTTCAACTGCTGTAGTCAAATCATAAAAACATTTGCAAGTAAAAAAGTTGGGCCCAAAAATACCTTAAGCCAACCCTATATAATACACTTCTGAAATTTTGTTTTAAATTTCATTTAGATTTTTGGATTCGACGTAAAATGTTTGGTAAACTTACAATATTTTGTTACTGTACCTCAAATCGTTTCGATAATATTGGGGAAAAACTATCTTTACGGGCGGTCCTTGAAAGAACTGTATCACCCTTAGTGTTTATTTGTCGCCCTATGTTTATAGGAAATTTTCTCAATGTTTTTGGTCGTAGAATTAGTCTTTAAATTACTGCTATTTAATTTCGGGAAACCTTGTATATATATGATAGAAGTTTTTAAGAAATTACGCTGAATAATATGACCAAGAACGGCGTTTTAATAGTTATTTATGTAACTATAGTAGTTAGCAAATGCATACTTCTAAGTAATGAATGAGATTTTGCGGCCAAGCGAGTCAAACGAAGCCCATAATGACATGACATGACCGATAACACGAAATATACAAAATAACATTTCGTAATGAGTTTTACACATGATTTTTTCTACTTTTGGTGTAAGTGAAATAAATCAGAAGAAGAATGCAGAAATGTGAATCGTATTCAAGTACCCCGTACCTACAGAATTTTATATTATTTTAGCAAATCATTGGTATTTTTGGTCCCATTTGTTAAATTAATTGCGAATTGAAGACATATGCCTTCATTTGATTTAATAACGATTATTATTACTTTTTCTGTCTTAATCATTTTGATCACGTTTATAGTTTTTGAATTATAAATAATTTAAATTTTCGACAAATGTTCTTTTTTCTGTTTCCTAAAATTTGGCAACTGTCCAATTAGTCTTTGTACTTACTTTAATTTTCAACGGAAAAGGATACCCTCCATCAACTGTATTAGATATTAAAATATTCAAATCAGATTTCTTCATGCTATAGTAGAACCAGCCTTGTATTGAGGCGTAAAATATGGTTACGCCAGTATTTATATGCATAAACAGTTAACAGGTATAAAGGTAGGTACAAAGCGTAAAAATTGCCACAACAAAAAGCTGGAGTAATTTCACTGTTTAGTATTGGTTGGACCACAACAGAAATTACGTCTCAGAAGGTCGTTTGGCAAATTAAATGACTTTTTGTTTGTTGTATTTAATTTGTGAATGGCAGGGGTATTTATCATATAAACTATGTGTAAAGTAAAAAATTATAAAAATACGATAACATTTTAAAAAAATCGTTCTGCCTAGTATAAACGATGGATATATGATTTCAAAGGAGAAGACCTAAAATTTCCATATCATATTATAAAACCACAAATACTCTATACGAGAAACTAATGTTAAAATTTACGGGATTTAGGGCAATTGCTGTAAATAATATCATTAAATTTGAATTATTATTGGAGTGTTTAATGGAAGTATACTTTTATGGTATTATTCATTTTTTGTTCTCTATGCCCACAAAATTGTTTGTGCAATTATAATAAGAGCAGATGGTCGAACGCGATAGATACTAAAATTATTTAATTGTGGTGTGTAATACTTTTTTAAATGCCGGAACTATTCGATCAACTTTGTTGCGCATAATCCTTTTTTAATAACTTAAAACTAAATCACTCAGATATGAAACAATAATATTTTGAAACTGTTATCATGCATTTAAATCTAGTCGTATTAGGATAAAGTTGAAAATAATTTCTACTAAATACGTACATAATTAGAATGTTTCGCTAGTTATTTTTCCAAAATGCTCACGCATATTTTGTTACAATTTTCATTAATGATAATACGGATTAACTCAGGTCTTGAACTGTGAAGTAATTTGCAACTAATGAAGTGTTTATGTGCCACCATAACGTACCTAACTTTGAATTCGCATGAAACACGATTCTTTTTAGTTTGAAAGGTTACTTAATTTTAAGGAAAAGCCAATAAATTGATGCATTTGTTTTATACATACAATAAATCTCTTATTTTTACCACATATGTATGAGATATGTAGGTGAAACCGTCTGTTTTAGTTCTACCTTTTTCTCCTATCCATAATTAATGTTCGCTTGCGTTTATAAATTTATTCTTGCATTATCTGTTTTGAATCTCTTTCTTTAATTATCAATAATAATTAATTAAATTTTATTTTGAAAATTTCACTCACTACCTGTTCTGCACTAAAAATCAGCTATTTCTTTATTAAGTAACGATCATAACCACAGTAATAGATGCTGACAAAAATTTTACCGCGAAAAAATTTCTGTAAGCAAATTTTATTTATGCCGATATGGTAAAATTGTTTGGTATGCTAATGGATAAAAAATGAACTTTACTGAACACGCAAACGGAGTCCAGAAAAAAGAGTGTAAAAGACCAAGAAGCACAATGCTACCAAAGTTGGGATGGAAACGGGGGAGTTGGTGTTGAGGCGAGAAACATAGGAGGAAGGAGATTTAGGGATAAAGTTAAAATTGTCTGTGATAATAAGGTTATGATAAGTTAAGATTTTCCTTATTGGCAGGAGAGGAGATGACGGAGGACCAGAGTTTTCCTTGAGAGTATTTACTCTGTTACGTGGGTTGAAGAGTTTCTTATGCCTTCAAATAAGAGGAAAGTATCTCCACATTCAGTGTGTGTCGAAGGAGCCTGTTGAATAAGCATTCGAACACAAGGTCTTCGAAGCCGCCTTTCTCTTCCAGAAGTAACTGCCGTCTTTTAAATGAGATAGGATATTCCCCTCCATAAAGAGAACGGGCCTATTATGGAGAGGGAGGGGACCTACATGGAGTGCGGAATTGAAAAACGAAAATGACTCCCAAGGGCCTAACTACTACTACTCTTAGAAAAACTACATATCATCATAATAATTTTAGAATTTAATTTTTAGCGGAATAACGGCAGTACTTTTCAATGGAAATTAACAAGCATAACCAACATACACGTCACTAAGCACTGTGGTAGCAATAAAATTAAAAGGCGATTAATTTGTACAGTTTTGCGGGTATACAATAGTGTACTAACAAGAATTTAATTTTTGTTTTTATTTTATCTGTTTCTCAGATCTGAAGACCAGAAAGCGAGTATGGAAAAGCTTCTGTATGTTTTTCTTTGATATTTAATAAATTTCTAAATGACATATAATGCTGCCATATTGAGCCATATATACCTATACCATGTGGTACCTATCGTTCTACTTTTCAGACCTACTGCCTTACTATTACACTGAGCACGTTATGGCGCTACTAATTTCTTCGCAATTTAATGTAATAACACGATGGTGAATTATACTTTCTCTTCGTGTTTTCGCTGAATTGTGGGTGCTTAAAACGCTGAAGAAAGAATATTAAAGCACTTGAAAAACCTGGACAATATTGTTTGAAATGTATAATGATCGCAGATTTCTAACTAACCCACTTTTCCAATCACACAATAATCTAATTGTGGGAAGGATTCAATCAAAATGTAGTTATTTGATTAGTTAGTAGATATTTTTTTTCCTTGTGAGAAGACTTGTGAGAAGCCTGAAATAAGTGTTTTCTAAAGCAAAACTCGAGAAGTAGTGATTTAGTAAAATTACATATAAAAATGAGCAGATAAATTGAAAATGAATGCAAATAGGTACCTACTTACGTATTTATTTCGTCAATGAAATGCACGTTGTTTGAATTGAAATTGCGGTTTGAGCTTAGATGTCCCATATTTAGATTTTCATGCGAAGAAAACCTAAAACATTTCCTTGAACTCAATTGAAACATTAAAAAAAATATATTTAATATGTAATAAATAGTTCCATTTATTCCAGATGATTGGCTTACGAATTGTGGACGACTGCCTCAACAAATCCTTTTACAAGCTGGGCCTTTTGGTTGGAAAACATCCCGGATACTTCGTAATAGTTCCCATCCTCATAACATTCCTAGGGATGACCGGTTATCAAAAAATTCACAACAACATTGATCCAGAGTACCTGTTCAGTCCTTTAAATGGACAAGGAAAATATGAGAGATCTGTAGTGGAGGAGTTTTTTAAAGTTAATTATTCTAGTCGTTTTAATGTTGCCAGGATCACTAGAGCAGGTAAAAGGAGAAATACTGTTCATTAAATATTATATAATTTGAAACCGAAAATAATGATACCAAATTGGGTACTTGAGCAATTTGTATGTGGAGGTGAATATAGATTTGAAAATTAAACTTTGCCTTGATTGTCCGGTATTACATCAGCTCTAACTGGGTCAATGAATTTAAATAAAAATACATAACATTCATCATGTGGACCGAAGTATAGTACAACAAACTCTGGATGACGTTTAAGTTTCGGATTTTTAGCATTATGCAGAAGTATAATAAAGAAAAGAAAATTTAAAAGTTGAAATTTACAAGTAATTTTCCATTTGGCAATTTTATTACTTCCTTCATTTTCATTGTACCTTATTCTGTGTAAACTTACACTATTTCTCGCAGAAAATGAACCTATTCGACTGGATGCAGTTGGTACTAACGATACATCCTCTATCTGTATATATTAACAGAAGATGATCGTTGAATGCTACGCAGCAGTAAATGTTAGCTCAAAGCTTGATGCGAATAATAATAGCAAATGAGAATTTAAACTGGCAAAAAATCAGATATTTACACCAGAGTTCTGGAATATGGAAAATAAAACTATACCTGGAAATTTCTATTGAGGTTTTAAATATGAAACATCAGTAAAAATTTGAAATTTCTGAGCAATTTCGTTTGATCTGAGGAGCTTTTTCTAAGTTAATAAAAAGTGAATAGGTAGTCGAATAACGCGACATAGGGAAAAAGTTCCATAATTATTGAGCAACCTGAAGTCACCAAAAAGAGTAAGTTCAGAGAACAAGTTTATAAATAATTTGATGTATAAATCGTGACCATTTTTGTTTAAATTGCATAAAAAGAAGGGGAAGGTTTCGCATTTTGGATTCGAATTTTGAACAACTCTGAGTAATCTGAAAAGTTGTGTTTTGATATTTAATCTTATAAATATTTGCTTCATTTTTTCTTTACATGGGGTGGCGCATGTCACCTCTCGTCTTCCATAGTTCGGTTATCGTTAAAAATAGTATTTTAGTATAGTATATATAGGTATAGTACTTTACCTGTGTCTTAAGGTATATTCCAGGAAATTATTTCTAATTATACAGGGTGTCCCAAAAAAACGTGAAGATACCGAAGTATATTTTTAATGAAACTCCCTATATCTTTTTTCACATTTAAATGTTTTCTATGATCGTCTATATATTCCTAAAATTTTGTTGAAATCGGTTGGATAAAACCGAAGAAAAAAATTAAAAACTAAAAAAAAATTACATTTGCACCTCTGGTTTGAAAAATTAATGAAAAATAGAAATAATGCCTATATAAAGAAACTACCCAAAATGCTTATTAAGCATGGTTTTATAGTTTTATTAAAAAAGTTTCGATGATTGATACTGCACAGGGTGTCCAAAATGTAGCGTCAAATTTCTTAAACTTTAAAGTATTTTATTTTCCTTATTTTAAATTGGGATCCAAGTATATTTTAATCTAGTTCGATGCAGAATTTAAAAAAAAAACATTTTTCTAATTACATGTCTATCACAATTTCTAGCGCGTCAAAAGTTATTCGCCGAAAACCATTCCAATAGTAATTAAACCGAATAGAAAACTAAGGTGGATGTGACAAAGAATTTTTCATAGAACTTATTTTATAATTACAATTATCTTACAATTATTACAAATCTAAAGTATGTGTTTGAAATGTTTTCCGTTTCCTTAAAGATACAAATTAAGACGATTATGGAAATGCCTTGTAATCTTGCAACCTTGCGCAATACGTCTTTCCATAATCATCTTAATTTGTGTCTTTAAGGGAATGGAAGACATTTCGAACACATACTTTAGATTTGTGATAGATATAACATATAATATCGATCATTGAAACATTTTTAATAAAACTATTAAACCATGCTTAGTAAGCATCTTGAGTAGTTTCTTTAAATAGACATTTTTTCTATTTTTTATTAATTTTTCAAACCAGAGGTGCAAATATAATTTTTTTCGCCGGTATTATCTAAACGATTTCAACAAAATTTTTAAGAATATGTAGACAATCACAGAAAGTTTTAAATGTGAAAAATAATATAGGGTGTTTCATTAAAAAAATATAGTTCGGTATCTTCATACTTTTTGGGACACCCTGTATAAATAGAAATATTTTGCTGGAATATACTCTAAGACACAGGTAAACTATACAAAATACTAAAATCCTACTTTTAATAATAACCGCGCTATGGAAGACGAGAGGTGAAATGTGCCACCCTGTATAATTAACAGATTTTGTTCCAATTTTTATAAGACCGAGACAATCCAACACCCCTCTAAACACTCCTATATTATTCCGCACAAAATCAGACCTTATTGGAATTTCAAATATAATGCCGATATTATGAAGGTTTTTTCCATCCATTAAACTATGGAATTAGAAAAACTAGTTTTATAATTTTTAGATTTGCCATTTTTTTATCTTTAATAAAAAATCAGATATCTTGTTTGGAATATTCATAAACTTCTTCATTTGGCGGTTCTCGTCTTTTTTAGGTAGATTCGGTAGAGTTATAATAACCTCCAAAGATGGCATCAAAAATCTCCTTAGAGTAGAAATTTGGAAAGAGCTGCGATATTTGGACGATCTCATTCAGAATATGACCGTAAACTTTCAAGAAGAGTATTTCACTTATGCGGATGTGTGTGCCAAATGGTTTGACGACTGTTTTCAGAACGACATTCTGAATTTGGAGTACATTATGGAGGAAGTAGGACTATCATATTTAACCAAAATTACCTTGTAATTAATTGTCTTTTAGGTTGAAAGAGGGGAAAGAAATCTCACCTTTCCTCTCACCCTCAACACTGTAACGTTCGACGTTCATGCTCTTCCGGTCTTCTTCGGAGGGACTGAAGTGAGTGAAGATGGATTTGTGATCAGCGTGCCTTCTCTTCAATTAGTATACTTTGGAAATGCTGATAACAAGAAATATGATGCTTTGTAAGTTGATTTAATACCAAACTATGGCCAAGTAGTATTATCCCTAATGATCGAATGCTTAACGGTGGATGAATCGATTATGATAAGCATGACCACAATAACAATAATTCATGACCAATATTTTATTTATAAGTTACTTTAACGAGCTGCTTGCTTTATTGAATGATAAGCCACTTTTTCTGGTCTAATTAGAACTGTATTTGTTATGAAATCAGTAAGATAGTAGGAATACATTGGTTTCTAATGTACTGGAGGTATCAGACCGAAAAGTCGAAAACTTGCACGTCCAGGACTGAATTCCATAATAAGAGTAGAATAATTTAATTATTTTGAACTATAAAAGGCTCAGAGATAGCTTAGGGACAATTTTGCCTATTTTGAAAACAAGAAAAAGAAAAAACATTTATAGACCGAAATATGTAAATATCGTGTCAAAAATTATAGATCAAAATAATTTTAAAAAATTATCGTAAAATAGTAAGAAACATAAAAAATAAAACACTTAACTTATACTGCTCTTACGCTACAGACTTGAGCCAAGTTACCCTGAAATTCCAAAATTGATAACCAATTCTAAAATACAGCCATGTTACGCCATACATTTTTAAAATACTGCAGTTTTAAAAAAATCAAAATTCAACTACAAAAAAGAATATTTTAATTTAAAGTCTTGAAAGCCAGAAACGCAGGCTAGGTTTAGAAGCATACATAAAAAGCTTTCTTTGTTGTTTCATGCTACTGACCTGTTTTAGGGCATCAATTTATTCTTACTAGTTTAAAAATTTTATGATTTTAGTTGCATTTTTATATTAAAAAGCCAGTGGCGTATCTCAATATTTAAAGTTATAAAGAAATAGGTCTTATTGCCTAGTAAATAGTCGGTTGATAGTAATTTAAAATGTTTTAAAAGTTTTCATGTTTTTTTAAAATCGATAACTGGATATTCTGTAATGAAATAGCTTAAAAAATAATTAATGAACAATGAAACCTGTAACAAAAAGCTGCTTTTATGACCAATCAAATCTTTCTAAATCTGTATTAATTGGGAATATATTGATTCAACAGAGGTGGAGCATGGGAAGAAGCCTTTCTACATTTAATTGAACAAGTTCAAGATGTAGAAAATCGATTCAAACACATTAGAATTGCCAGATTTGCTTCAAAAACCCTGGACCATGAATTGGAAAAGAATGCCAGATCAGTAATTCCCTACTTTACTTCAACATTTTTAGTCATGGCAATATTCTCAGTTCGTAAGTAAAGTCTACTTTCCTTCAAGAATCATAATATATAATCACAATATATAAGAAGAAATTTAGGGGATTTCTAATATATTTTACTACTTTAGTGACCTGTATGATGACTGATTGGGTCAGATCCAAACCATGGTTAGGGCTGCTGGGCAATTTAAGTGCTGCAATGGCCACTTTGTGTGCTTTTGGGTTCTGTATGTACGCAGGGGTGGATTTCATTGGAATTAATTTGGCCGCACCTTTTTTGATGATCGGTAACTAATTTTTAATCAATTAAACCGATTTTGATGATTCGTTAATTGTTTATTTAGGAATTGGAATAGACGATACGTTTGTGATGCTGGCAGCATGGAGAAGAACCTCGATTAAGAGCTCAGTACCTGAAAGAATGGCTCAAATGCTTAGTGAAGCTGCAGTTTCTATTACAATAACATCAGTAACCGATTTTTTCAGTTTTTGGATAGGGATTTTTAGCCCTTTTCCTTCAGTTACTATTTTCTGCATATATTCGGGTAAAGGTCTATAATAGATTTTTTTTCTAAATTTACTAGTTTTTTTTATTATTTTAGGAGCTGCCACAGTATTGCTATTCATTTGGCACCTCACATTTTTCGCAGGATGCGTGGCCATTTCAGGGTATTGTGAGCAGAAAAACCTACATTCAGTTTTCTGTTTCAAGGTGGATCCTCTGTCTAAATCAGGTAGGTAAATCAAGGTTAGTGCTAGATCTAACACTTATCTCATTACTCACAGTAAATAGATGCTCTCGAAGTTTTACCGATACCGTTAATCACAAGTCAGTAATATTTCGAGAAACACATAGGAATTAGAAACTAGGACAGTTCAATCATTATATAATAAAAACCGGTACTTATATAAATCCTCTTTAAACGAAGAAAGTAGTACCACTTCGATTTAATTACACTATGTTGGCAAAGGAAGAGTGGTCTGTCCTTGAAGCGGCCTCGAACTGTTTTTGTTTGATCGCATGACTAATTTAATAACGGTGACTTATTGAATGATCAAGATGGAGCTTTTCTCGAAGAAATCTTCTGCAATTTTATCCACGCTGTATCTCCCATGTATTTCATAAATTTTGGAAGCCAACTTTGAGACACAAATTTATTATTTATCAACAAAACGCTCATATATGTGACATAAAAAATACTATTAGATCTTAAATGATTTCCTTCATGAATATCTCTTCAAGTTGAACGAACGAGTACCAAACAGATAAAATCGCTTTTTCTGGTATTTAGATTTTTTACTCAAACATAAATTTGATCTAAGCTGTTGCACTCATTAATTGTCGTTGCGCAGATGAATGATTAAAATCGTAATTATTAAAAAATTATTTTTAATTTACCTCTGTTTCTTCTAGTTGACAGATGCTGGCTCTACAGAATATTCTGCAGTGGAGGAGTCGATCCCGATGACATGGACAACCCCAAAGATAACAAAGAACATGGAGTGATGATATTCTTCAGAGATTACTTTGCAGGTAAATCTTCTCGACTGCATTTTGACATGCATCAACATCTTCATATTTACAGAATTTCTAAGCTTGGGTTTCGTAAAATTCATGGTGTTATTGGTTTTTGCTGTATACCTCGCTGGGGCAGGATATGGAATCACTCAAATTGAAGAAGGACTGGAAAGAAGAAAAGTTGCTAAAAATGGCTCTTATGCTATAGAGTTTTTTGATAGAGAGGATGATTATTACAGAGAATTTCCTTATAGGTAATTCCTCATTGGTTTCGATTTCTAAAATTTTTTACCTTCTCAATTTCCAGAGTTCAGGTTATTATTGCCGGAGAATATGATTATTCGGATCCAAAAGTCCAACAAGAAGTTGAAAAACTTACTCAAACTTTTGAAAATACGTCCTACATCACTAACAGCCTTTACACTGAATCCTGGCTGAGAAGTTTTCTACAATATATAGATAGAAATTCTGATTATTTAAATATTTCTATCAAGTCTCAGAAAGACTTTATGGATGCCCTTGAAGAGGTAAGTAGTAGATATTCATACAGAATCAAATTTAAATTAAAATCTTTACAGAGAAAATGGTTAGACCCCTCTACACCGTTTTCATTAGATGTTAGATTCGATGAGAAACAGGAAAAAATAGTCGCCATGCGTTTCCTGATCCAGGCGATTAATATTTCTGGCACAGAACACGAGAAGGAAATGGTGAGGGCCCTCAGGAAAATTTGCAGAGATTCGCCCTTAAATGCCACAGTTTTCCACCCTTACTTTGTATTTTTTGATCAGGTAGGTACACAATTTAATAATAAATAAAACTTTAATGTGTTCATTATTTTAGTTTGAATTAGTCCGTCCTTTGACTCTTCAAAACATCTTAATTGGAGGAGTTATAATGATGATAGTCTCTTTCATATTCATACCCAACATCTTTTGCGGTTTCTGGGTGGCTTTCAGCATTGTCTCCATTGAATTAGGAGTAGTCGGCTACATGGCTCTGTGGAAGGTTAATTTGGACTCAATTTCCATGATAAATCTCATAATGTGCATAGGATTCAGTGTAGATTTCACTGCACATATTTGCTACGCCTATATGTCTTCTACAGCCAAGACTTCCAAAGAGAAAATGAAAGAAGCATTGTATGCGTTGGGACTACCAGTATTTCAAGGTGTGTTCAAATATACATGGTGGTTGGTTGGTATATGTAGATATGTGGAAATGTAGTAGCAATTGAAACATTTTGGTGTACTTGTATGATTGTATTAGGTCGTGTAGTATGAAATGAGTAGATTCTCGAAATGCCACATTCAACTGCGAATAACTTCACTCTAAATCTATATTTGGACTTGACTTTTTTTATGTGGAAAAGGCACATTCTTCCTCTTTCGATCAGAGTTTAAAGTGTTAAAAATTATTGAAAACTTTTATTTTTATAAAAATTTTTGTACAGCCATGCAAAATAGTGAAATTCGTGTGTTAATGAAATATGAGTTCCACCGTGGAACCACAACAGCTCAGACGGCTCGCAATATTAATGATGTGTTTGGTACTGAAGTCACTTCACAGCAAACAGTATCTCGTTGGTTCATGAAATTTCGTTCTGGCAATTTTGACCTGAACTAACCTGAACAAATGAACCACGTGAACGACCTGAAACTCAAGTGAATAACGATTATCTGAAAGCCGTGGTGGAAGCGAATCCACGTCAAAGTGCAAGCGAATTATCGTTAATATTCAGTGTAACCAAAAAAACAATATTGACTCATTTGGCTGAAATTGGTAAGGTGAAAAAGCTGGACAAGTGGGTACCGCATGAGTTGAGCGACATACAGAAAGAACGACGTCTCGAAGCTTGTGTTTCTTTGTTGTGCCGGTATAATAACGATCCATTTTTGAATCGGATTGTTACTTGTGATGAGAAATGGATCCTATATGACAATACCAGACGTTCATCGCAGTGGTTGGATCAAGATGAACCACCAAAACATTGTGCGAAAAAAAATCTTCATCAAAAGAAGCTTATGGTGTCCGTTTGGTGGTCCAACGCAGGAGTCATCCATCACAGCTTCATGAAACCTGGTGAATCGATTACGGCTGATGTCTACTGCCGACAACTGACCGAAATGATGAAGCAACTGATGCCAGCCAAGCAGCCAAAATTAGTCAATTGAAGCGCACCGCTATTGTTGCACGACAACGCTCGGCCACACACCGCACAAGTCACCTTGGCCAAGCTACAGGAGTTGGAACTGGAAACTCTTCATCATCCGCCGTATTCACCCGACTTAGCACCCACTGATTACCACTTCTTTCAAAATTTGGATAACTTCTTGGTAGGGAAAACATTCAACTCCGACGAGGCTGTCAAAGCTGCCTTCCAAGAGTTTATCGACTCCCGGCCTGCAAGCTTTTACAGCAGAGGAATCAATGAACTTCCCGTTAAATGGCAGAAGTGTATTGATAATGGTGGTGCATATTTCGATTGACAATAAAAACATTTCATATGAAAAAAGAAATGACTAAAGTTTCAATTCAATTCTACTCATTTCATACTACACGACCTAATATATACAAAACTTATTCGTTGGAGTATCATGAATTAAGCCACATATTAACAATAAAGGAACGATACCAATTAGTAATCTTGGGGAATGCCTTTGAAATTTGCATCATTGAGACCATTTTCCTCAAATCTATTTTTAAAAATAAAAATAGTTATATTCGATTTAGATGGCCCATAATTAGACAAACAAATAAGGTTTAACAGAATATTGAAACTATTAGATTCATATATCGTAAAAGAAAATACCACAATCAAAAATCCAAATGTCTCCAAAACGAATATCATTTACAAATAACACACGACAACGCTCCAGATACTTTGTACAAAATAATATTTAACTAATCCCATTTTCACAGGTTCAGTGAGTACAATCCTCGGAATGATGGCCTTAATTCTAGCAAACAACTACATCTTCAGCGTCTTCTTCAAAATGATCTTTCTCGTGGTCTTCTTGGGAGCCATGCATGGATTATTCCTGCTTCCAGTCCTCTTATCTCTCTTCGGACCTGGATCCTGCATGTCAAAAAGCAATAAAGATGATTTGAAGTTATCTCACATTGAGAAATCCATGCCGCACCCCTACTCCATACCCCATCCGCAATTCACCCTAAATGGGGGTAATTTAAGCTCGACTTTAAGGAACACAGAATTGGTTCCTATTGATCGATATAACCATAAAAGGATGTATAAAAGTTACGGAGAAATTGATAAGGATTTAGGATTGGGAACTTCGGAAGAGAACTCTAGTCAGTCATCTACTCATTCTAATAAGAAAAATGGAGGTACTCATCAAGTAGTACCAGCAGAAAGTAGATATAAAGAATCTTGGAGGAGAAAGTCTGACGTTCACTTAGGTCAATACAGGCCTAGAGAACAAATTGATATCTATGGAGCGGGGTTTTATAGGCCTAATGTTCCAGGAAGGTATAATGAGGAATTTGTTCAAGATGAAGCTACACATAGATATCAACGACGGAGATATGATGAAGCAAGACAATTTCCCCCTGGTGGGGGATTAGTTAGATCAAGTTCATACCACAATGTGTTACATCCCAGGTACATGAAAGAATCAAGGTTTTCTTAAAGACATTTAATCATTGAATTTAGCATAGTAAATAGACAAAAATTATTTTTGAGGACAATAATTGTACGTATTTTTTTCATTGTATGTGTTTGTATAAAGAAATATGACTGCGATAATTATGTATTTACACCAATGAATGGGATGACTAAGCCGGAATTATAATGCAGCGCAGGGAAAAAAATGTAGACAAAAAGAAAATTGCTTTATAAGCTATAAGAGTTATAAATTCATAATCTTTTCTATAATATTCCCAAATCTGGGATTATACAGCCACCGATATTCGCATTCAATAGTGCGATTTTATTTATAATTTGCATATGGACGCTTTTTTTGGTTGGTTCACCGTGTATATTATGCTCTAGTTTAGTTATCTAGTTATCAAGAGGAAAATGCTCAAGTAAAATGTAAGAAGTCTGTTGTATGTATTTATTAAAAATGTTTTTTATTGAATTATCGTACCTACCTACTTTTAATATTTAGTTGATAAATGAAGATAGTTTATTTTGCTGTCAGCTTTGCAGATATTAATATTTTAGCACGTTATAGTATCTATGCATAAGATTGATATGAATCGTTATGTGATGTGGTTTGAATGTTTTATACCATATTATTTGAAACCCTTTTTTACTAGACCAAAGTTGAATGAATAATTTCAGATACAGTGTATGTCATATTTGTGCGTATGAGGCAATTTTGTTGTTTGTCTGTAAAAAATAGATTTAAAATATTTTTATACCTCTAATAATTAAAACGATGATTCGAAAAAATTCCGAAATAGCGCTTTTTCTTAATATTGAAAACTTAATGGTTGACATTCCTTCCTCCCTAATTGAAGCAAAACGATTTACAAATGGGACGTTCTTAAGGTTTGGCCTCATAACTTGCCAGATTTGAGCTGCATTGGGCTCCAATTTGTCATTGTCATTTATATTATCATTATACTTGTCTATTAATTTCATGTGTGCATAATTTTTACAGTTGTCCAAATCATCCGAAATACATTGCTAGGATTTCCTGTACACATTGCAGGTGGCCTCTTCTTGGGTGGTCGCAGAAATAATTAAGTCGTGCATTTAAGGAAGATTATTACGAATTTTCTTTTTGTTTCTCTGAGGTTGATAATATTATGGATAAATTACCGGAATTTTACTCATTTTAGGTGAGTTCGTAGTGTTCCAATTTCGCTTTTGATCGTTAACGGGGAGTTTCATTTTATTGGCTTATCTCAGACGTGATTTAATTATTTGGTACCTAGTAATCTTTAAAATTTATGGCTGTAATCTGATCTGCCCTGACTTATCAGGGCCTTTTTTGTTAATAATTGATTGCTTTAAATATAAATTACCTGATCAGGCTGCTTCATCTGCGTATTGCAATATCTTTGGTTAAATCTGAAGGTTAATGGAAAACAGATTGTGTTAGTGTTCTTGAACTACTAATCCGTTACTATCTTTCTACGTGTTTTTGATTTGGTCGTTTGGAAGATACTTTGCCGTTATTGTTGGACAATTAGTGTGAATCGGTATGGTAAAAAAATTAAACCTAATAATTTTATTTCTTTTTAAGTATTCGAAAATATATGTCACTGCAGTTAGACGCACATTGGTTGAAATTGTTAATTCATATGCCGATCATATACGTAGTCCAATGGTAATAAATTGCGATATTACATACACACAACTAATAATCTATTCTTTTTCATAGTAACTACATTCTGACTTGACCACTCTTATGTATTTGGGTTCACAACGCCATTCTCTATTTGGTTATCGACAATGATGCGTTGAGAGTACGGTAGGTAATCGTTTTCGTCTGTGAAATATCGGCTTACCCGTTTGCATAATGATTAAGTTAAAATTTCAAAATCTTTTTATATTCAGGTTGGACCATATTAAGTGCTTAGTTTAAAATTTGAAGACATTTTTGGTTCTGACGTGTCATAACACATAACAATGCAACTTCAATACATTCAAGTTTTATTATAGATTATGCAACATTACACTAAAGCCGGCTACAATTTACAGACCAAAAATATAACAATACTAACAAAGAGAATCTGCATAAATGAAGCTAAAACAGTCTTATTAATAGTTAAAATTTTCTTCTTATCTTCGCTCGGCGAGCAAACAAATATTAGTGCTCACTGACACTACACGTGCTGAAATTTGCAAACAAGACTTTTTCTTTAAAGTAATATTCTTCTCTGTTCGCTATTCTTATTATGCAATTATCTTTCTAATAAACATCAAGTGCTAAAGTATGGATAAATCTAGTCCTTAATTGGAATCTTTTTTAGAAATTGTATCGAAAGATCCATGAGCTGTGAGGGTGGTAATATGCTGGTTAGACAATCAATTAGTAGCCTGGAAATTTCTTTCGAGTCTTCATTGTTTTTATTGGAAGTTAAAAACATGAAGGTACACGCTGATATTACTTCCTGAATTGATCCCCTTTCCACTATATTTCTTGTAAGTTCTTCAATAGAATATGCAGCTAATACGTTAGTTTTGGTTTCTTCAGAACAAGAGGGGCTATTTAGGATTCTTTTCATGAACTCAGGGCGATCTTCGCCCTGTAGCCTCATTGTGACTACATCACTAAGTTCCACAACACTTAAACTATTGAAATAGGGGACTAGATCAACGGAATTAATGTTGGGAAGGAAAAAAGTTTGTAACAATTCGTCTCTACTGCATTTCCCCTTTTCTAGGTAACTCCACACTGCAGTATTCAACTCTAGTAAAGTTCGAGTTTCAATAAGGGTCTGCAACGGTTTTTGCTCTATTCTACTATTAATAAAAGTTTCGACTTCTTCCTCATACGATTCTCTAAGAATTTCAAATAATTTTCTAGTTCCCAAAGTGTTGGATATTTTCCTGATGGCTGCAGGAAACTCATCTTCTTCGAGAAGATCGGGGAGTTGGAGGTGGAAATGAGATTTTACCCAAACGAGCACATCTTTTTTGTTTGCAGATCCCAATATGGCGGAACAGAGAGTATCGAGTGATATATTCTAGAAAAAAAAATTGAGTAGAGAAACAAATCCAAAATAATAATGAATAAAAATTAAATCACTAATATTTTTGTTGCCATAATGATTTTGAAATTATGACACCAATACTCATTTTCTCTACATTCATATCTTTTTTCAAAATTACTGATAATCGCAAATCTGCCAAAAATTCATTTCAGAAAACCCATGGGAACCTATAAATTTTACAAGTAAGGAATATACATTTAACTTATTCAACTGCAATGCTGTTTGATGTCATGTTGCAACATAATTAATGAAAATTAAATTGTAATACATACAATCATTTTGAAAGTTTCAATCGCTACTTATCTGTTATTAATAATAATAATAATAATAATAATGTGTTATCAACACTTTCAGTGATACGAGGAATACACATAAATCCCTATGGAGCACACTGTATTGATATTTTTTAACCGCAAACAAATTAATCAAGGTTAGTTCTAGATGAGAAAAGATGATGAAAAACGTAGCTTAAGAAACAAATTAAAAGGAAGGGAACTGCGTGACTATTTGAATTTTATGTGACCAAAAATAAAATATATTTCCCATCGATTGTTTGACAAGTGATCGGTATTTGTCATTAAAAAAGTTTCAAGCTTTTAATTTTTCGACTGCAGCCCGAAGTGTGCAAAAAATGTAATAAATAAAAAATTACTGCGCTTTTATGTCGCATTAATATTTGGTTATGTTATTAATATACAATGGGATATAATCAATACTGAAGGTACTTTCCGAAATTAACAACCTATTCACAAAGAACACGCAACCTTACCTCACTATAAGCCTTCTCAACTATCTTGGACAGCTCCAATTTCACATCCATATTCTGCAACATAATTTCCGCCAAAGCCAAAGGCGATTTTTCCGTCTCTCCCACCTTCTCTTCCCTATTAATCTTACAATTTTCCAAAGTATTCTTCGTCTTGAAGTTTTTATTATAATAACTATCCAAAGCCTGATACATCGTGACCATATCAGGCATTTTACAAGGCAATTTACTAACACTTGGCTCGTTCTGTTTGGGCAAATCCTCTATTGTTTTAATACTGCTTCTGTTCAATTCACTTAGCAAGGCGTTAACGAACCTGGGAGAAGTGAGTTTCCTGGCTATAATGCTGACACTTTCATCATAGTCGAGAAGATCTGGATAAATGGGAACATCATCTCGTGATTCAAGCTGAGTTTCGCCCATATCATGTGGTTTTTCTATGATGTGGTTAGAAGCTAATACTTCGAGGAATTGATTGTCTATATCTTCATTTGAAATCAGATTGAAGAGGCTTGGAGGGGCGATTTCTTCTTTGATGAATAGTTTTTTAGATGTTGTGCAGGGATCGCTGAAGTTGACACGTTTGCGCTATATATAACAATTAAGAATAAGTATTATTAATAAGAGAGAGATTGTTCTATATTTTACCTTGGCACATGGTGACATGCCATCCTCAAGAGAATCGGGATGTTTTCGCTTTAAAATACTACTTTTTGGCACTGCCAAGGGACTGGGGACGTCTCGGGTAAATGTCAATAGGTCCTCTTTATCGATTTCATAGATGCCTTCATTTTGCGATGACGGTTTTACGTTGGACATTAATTTTTTGATGCGCGATGCAGAAGGAGATAAAGTTTGACCGGATCTTCGTTTTGAAAGAAGTCTAAATGATAAAACAAATATATTAGATTTGAGTATAAGGTGTTTCAAATTCAAATGGTGCTTTTAGACAATTAGCTATAGCTCGCCACAAAAAAAAAATATTATTGACGAATTCAATATATATCCAATTTCTAATATTTTATATAAAAGTATACAACAATCATTAATTGGAAGAAAACACTTTTTTTTTTCACAATTTTTTCACCCAAACTTGTAATCGAAATACACACCTATGTACCGCTGGAGATCCATGTTTAGTCCAACTAAAGTGATTATTTTTCTCAATGTAAAGACGAAGATCTTTCACGTTCTTGTCACTGTGTTTTGGTGAAACTTCAACTAACCCGTCCCCCGACTTTTCCGCCGGATCCGGAGAAGATTTATCACTAATCTTTTCTGGCGCGTCATCTGCTTTCTCCGGGGATTTCTGCTTCTTTCCATCAAGATCTTCTTCTTCGTGGTCAAACTTTAGGGCAACGGGCATGAATTTCCTAGTGGTTTCATTATTGTCGTCCCTCTCCGGACTAGATTTGCTCGAATTTATAGGCGATATGCCCGAAGTGTTGTTGAGCAACTCAGAAGTGCGATTTGGAGTGTCCCCGGTAATGGGCGAAGTTGGGAGGTCTGACGTGGCTCGCGATAGAGTGTCCGCGGTGTCTATTTGGAAAATATTAGGGTTAAGAAAAAAGTCTTAACATTGGAACATATCCCTACTACGCTTAGTGGAATCTTGAGGAATCGACAAAGCAGTCGCTGTGCGGAGCCTTGAATCACATGAAGACGTGCAAAAAAATGATTATATTTTACTGTTTAGTTAACTCCTTTAAAAACTTTCAATAAAACATTTGATCAGCAATTTAAATTTCAAATTATTTTGTTATTACAAGTCTGTGGGTAGTTTAAATTACCCTCAGATATAATTTACAATTTAAAAAAATGAAGTTGATTATGTTAGGGGACGTATGACAGGAATAATAGTGGTATTTCTCTACTACTTTACCCAGAAGAATGAATAGTAACGAGAAAAAATGCTCAATTTTTCACTACTACAACCCTTTCTAGTATACACCTCTTCTAAAACAACACTTGAAACAATTACGAAATGAGCAACGAACGCTAGACATTTGAAATTATCACCACAAGAAAATACATATAATTATGAAATTACCCTAAAACTTACCTTGAATTACATCTGATTGCAACCACTTCAATGGAGAACCTTCAACAACCTCAACTGCCCCTACATCTAATTCCTCAACAACTGTAATCTCACACATTTTCTCCTCCGTAGAAACATAGACACTATTCTCACCTTCCCCCCCTTCTTCCTTTCCTTCTCCCGCCTCACTAAACAATTCTTCAGTTTCACATACACCTGCAGTTAATGTACATTCTTTTTCTTCTACCGTAGAACTCAGCTGTTGAGACCCTTTAGAATTATTCAGGTCTCCTAGTGACAATGAAGCTGTATCCATTGAAGCAAACTCCTGTTCTGATTCAGTTAAAACTTTCGTTTGGGGTAAATCTAAGTTGGGTTCGACGTTACTGTCGATTCCCAAAGATTCACTGCCTTGAGTTTGAGTATCCTGACTTTGAGTTCTTTTATTTTCAATTTCAATTGAGAAATTTACATTTGTGTTTGCAGAAATTTGTTTTTCTGCCTGTTTGTTGGAAGTATCTTCACTGATAATTTGAGGAGAAACCTGTGGTGTTCCATTGATAGCATCTGACTTGTGTTTTGTCACTGTTTTATCGCATTTCGACAATTCTTCCTTGTCATGAGATCTGGGGCTTCGACGCCTGGCCCCTTCAGAGCATGACCATTTTAACCTGCGACGCTTTGATTTTGAATCCGCCGAACTGGAGGTAACAAATGGATCTGCAACTGCAACGTCACTTTTATCTAAGGTTTCAATAACTTCGCCGGGAGAATTTTGCTTTATGGGGTTTTTTTCTAGTCCCTCACTACTTTTTCTTGACCTCTTGCTAAAGGAATTGATACTTTTTTCATATTCTGTAGGCGATTGATTGCTAAAAATTGTGTCCTTAAGTTTTCTTTCCTTAGCAATTTTAACATTAAGAGCTAAATTTACAGCGTTTTTATTATCTATCTCATCTGTCTGCTGAACATCTAGAGGGTTGCATTTATCATTCATACTAAGACGCTTGCACGTGCTCCATTTCAACATGGACGTACTAATATTGGAATTATTCGACTCTTGAGAACTTTCAATTATATCGTCGTCTTCACTACTGCTCACTCTTTTCCGTTTCCTCTTAGAATTGTCTTTGCCTTCATCTAAAGATTTCTTGGGTTTCAATCCAGCTCCAGATTGTTTTCCTTTATTTCCCTTTTTGCCCTCTGATAAAGATGTGGTTTCTATTTTATCCAGTAGCGTTTCATTAAATAGATTTGACTGGGAGGAGGTAACAGAAGCTTCATTCGATTTCTTCAGTTTCAATCCAGCTACGGATTTTCTCCCTTTATTTACCTTTTTATCTTCCAACAAAATCGTTGTCTCTGCTCTACCCAGGAGTGTTTCATTCAACACATCTGAGTGAGAGGAGGTAATAGAAGTTTCATTGGACTTCTTCAATTTCAATTCGGGTTCAGATTTCCTTAATTTATTTACCGTTTTGTCCTCCAATAAGTTTGTTCTCTCTGCAGTAACTCTATTCGGAAGTGTTTCACTAAATAAATCTGACTTAGAGGAGCAAATTGAGTCTTCATTGGACTTCTTACATTTCAAACCAGCGTCAGATTTCCTTGCTTCATGTGTCTTTTTGTCCTTAAAATTTTCCAATAATTTTGAAGTTGTTTCTGCATCTTCGGGTATTTCACTACACAGATCTACCTGTGAGCTATTAGAAGCTGGTAATTGTGGACTAGATTTTGAGTCCATAACTAAGAATGTGGGGGTGAGTGTGCTTCTTATCGGTAAATTTTTCTTTGGAGATGTGGGTTTTTCTTGCTCAGACTGCTTCGGCTTTCTGCCCCTTTTTTTCGGTTTAGAGTTATTTTCTGCATTTACAAAGTTTTTCTTAAATTCTGATTTATCTGCTAAGTCAATGGCACTTTGCGGTTCAGGGGGATTTGACATACTTTCCAGGAGAATTTTCTTTGACACATTTTCCTTGTTTATTGATGATGAAGGTTTCTCGGGACTTGTTCCTTTAGATTTAGATTTCTTTAACTGTTGCTCTGTTGTCAGCTCTTGTTTGCTTTCCTGGGGAGCCTCCACTGTCCTCTCTTCCAACTTAGTTTTTTTCCCTACACTTTTTCGAGTTTTTGACTTCTTTTTTCCTTGATCAGACTCAGTCTCCCCACTTTCAGAGTCTTTCCTTAAGTGCCTCTTCCTCTTTGATCCTGTAGAAATAAACTCCTCTGCTCCTACAATGTTCATTGAAAGCTTCTGAAGCTCCAATTGAACTTTCTTTGCTCTCTTATCTTTAATATCTTCCCCCTTTTGTTCATCACTTGTGTCCATTTTAGTTTTAACATCAACATAATTTGAATCAAAACTTTGACTTACACTTTGCGATAAATCTTGGTACAAAGCAGGAATATCTTCCCTTCTTTTCTTCAAAGTTTCTCTTTGATGTTCAGTGAGTTTCTCTTTGTCTATTTTGACTTCTGAATTAATAACGACAAAGTTGCTTGTGCTTTCGTCGTCTATCAAAAGTTTAGATGGTGTTACTTTTGATGTAAGACTTTTCTTAGGAGTAGATTTCTGATTTTTAATCTGACTCCCAACCATATTTAACGGAGAATGCGTCTCTATATCTTTGCCAAAGAGCTTGAATGGAGACTGTTCAGGTTTTTTAGGGTTTGAAGGCATTTGCTTCATTAAATTGGCAATTTTTGCTGATCGCCCTCCTAAGGGCATGACTGTTGAGATATTTTTTTTAGCATCAGAAGGTTTTGCACTTTTTAAAATTGTTATTATTCTGTGAATTTTTTCTGTGATATGAAGATCGTTTTTTTCCTGGAATATATCCATTAAAAACCTCAAAGTAAGAAACTTGGTAAAAGTGGCCTTAACCGGGTCAGAGGCACATTTAAGAGATTGTTCTAGTTGAGATAAGGAATTAAAACGTCCAAGTTTGAAAAGTTGCTCAATGCAATTGCAAAGGTTTTTGATGATAGATTGGTCTTGAGTTTTCGATACATCAGAATCTAGTATTTTGCAGAAATAAGTGTCTATTAAGTCGAGCTGGTTGACTTTATGATTCTCTATTTTTTGTTTAGAGGAGGGAATTATTAGCATTGTTGTCAAAATTTCCAGAGTTACGTTGGCTGAAATATGAATTAAACATAATCACAAAATTTGCAATGATAAAACTAAACACTTACTTATATCTTTGCTCTCAGTTCTTGGGAGGAACATAGATATCAAGTCAAGAATATTTTCTAATAACAGAGGATTGTTTTTTAGGGTTTTTTCAAAGCTCTTGAAGAGTGCCAAATGAATACTATTCGACTTTTCGATAAAAGGCACGAGCTGGCATTTGTAGAGCTCATAAATCGAAACCTCTTTAGTCTATAATATTACCCAATAAATAAAATTCGATTACACTTACAATTTTTTTACCTTCTCAGACAGCTGATGAATATGAAAAACGGGCCATAATAAAAAATTAAGGGAACCTGCCTTCGCATAATCTTCACCTCCATTAGCAACTAAAATCCATATATCTGCTACAAAATCTACATTTGGTTCTGAAGTTTTGAAATTAACAAAACTGTTAAATAACTGAGATTGCACTTTGGACTTCACAGAGGGAGATTTTAAGTTTCCAAGTATGGTAGCAAACTTTTCAACTTGAAGATAACTGAAACATATTTTAACATCTTAATAATTGAATTTTTCTGAAGGAGATAACTCACCATTGTTTATTCAAAGGTACTAAAAATATGACACTTAGAAAGTTCTCGATTTGATCTAGTATGAGATCTAACGATTTGGGTTTATTAGAATTAACAGTTTCCTCAAATATAATTGCTGATATAGTATCCTAAAACCAGTTCCAATAAAATCATTGTATTATCACCAAATTGCAATTATTGTACCTTATGAAATTTATCCATAATTTTTCCTATAAGTGCGAAACACTGTTCAGTATGAGTAACTCCCTCGTCCAGGATAAGTCTAAGTAATGATCTCCAAAAGCATCGAAAAACCTAATAATTTTTAAAGTTAACAAACCGCAATAAATTGATCAAAAAATTGATCTTACAAGATCTTTGGTTTGCCTAAAATCAACTTCTTTTAGAAGTAGGCAGCACTCAGCTACAGAATATATGACTTGCTGGTAAATATCAGAAATGTTTTCGCTATTTAATACCGGAGAATTTAATTTTATTTCACTTTCTGTATCCAAACAATCGTGGTTTTCCAAATGACAATGACCTAAAAAAAGATATAATAATACAGGTATACAAAATAAAACGGTTTAATAGACGTCTTTGATTCCAAAATTGATTTTTGTTCATATCTGGAGGTACAATCCGAATTCCTTCACCAAGTAAGAAATTTCACCCTAACCAAATTAAGATATAAGGAAGACAAAACAGAAAACTTTTCACCAACCCAAGCTGAAGCCTACCATCCCGTGGTACGTAAAAAGAATAATTCCAAAATCAGCCTATAGACCAAATGGTGAAGATAAACTGAAGGAATAACGACTGGGATAGCATTCCTGGATGCTAATCTTCATCATATTAAAGTGGCTATCTGCCTCTTGGGAGGAGCTTTAGGAATGATTCATATTATTGGTGATGCCATGGTCAAGTCAAATGTTGTAATACTATTATAACAACAAAATTACAAGAGAAGTAACTCTAATGCATTAAGCGCCATTTACACTAACATATGCTTACTGTCTACACCACCCTTAACTTAACAACTTTAAGTCTCTTAATCTTTATTACGTGTACCCTTTATTATATTAAACAAGACTTAGTTAAGCAAAGCGTATGTCAATGACACAAAAGGACGCAATGAGGAAAGATTTTTTTACTGTAAGAACTTACCAAGAACAGCCAAAAAAACCTTGGCACTCCTTAACCTCAGCTCAGGAACTGTTTTCCCCAACCCGAATCTACTGGGGTCAGTATTCTCTTCCATATTCCCAAAACAGAACTCTAGAAAATCTTTTAACACTAACACAGACTTGCTCTGCAGCTTTTCCATTAAGAATATGTATATTTCAAACTTTTTATAGATGACGCCTTCCTTTCTAGAAAATTTGGCTTTCAAAGGTGCTAATAGAAGTTTAAGTTGCTTTTCAGAAGATATGTAATTGGCATCTAAGCTGATGTTGGCAATTAATTCCTATAAGAAAACGGATTTTAATTTTTGGGAAAACCCGTCAAGGCTACAAAAAACCTTCCAGCAGATGTAGCCTTTAATCCTTTCATCAGAAGATGGGTTTCTGAATGCATGTTCAGCTATTCTCAGAAATTTATTAATTAACGTCATAGATCTGTGTAATTTTAATCCTAGTAACCGTATCAAAATAATCCAGAGTTTATCCCAATCAGGGAAATTATTGCTTCTTAAATCAGATATTATTAACACATAACTAAAATAAAAATATGTTTAAAAAAACATTTTTAATGATGCTATATAAGTATTTACTCATGAGCTTTCTCCACAAAGGCTTTGCAGTTATCATCACTTAACACAGAACTGGACATTACAGAGGAAATTTCCATGAGCATATCAATGTATCCCGGTTTTGACAAATACTTATTCATTGAAACGCAAGCTTCTTTATTGAATACTAAAGGTAGGAGAACATCAAACAATATCTCTCCACAATACTGGCTATATTCAGTCCGCGAAATGACTTCTTTTAAAATAGGAATAAACTGGAAATAAACAATACATAAGAAACCAAATAAACAAAGAATTGGAATATTTATAGGATTTTGGTATGAGCTGTATAAATGTACAAGCGAAAATATGTGAGTGTCAAATTATTCCATGGTTCATGAGTTTTATAGCTAGATAGTCTCACATTCTTAATGTCAATTGAGTGGAATCCTATTAAAGCTAAAAAATATTTGTTACATTTTGTTAGCAAATATTACATAAAGCAGTTTAAACCAATTTATCAGTTTAGACCATTTCTAACGAGTGTCATGATCCTGTTCAAAACCTGTAAAGTTTCTCCTATATCAATTCTGAGGAACAACCCTTTGGTTTTAGGGGGATTTAGTCGAATGTGGTTTTAACCAATTTGAACTATTTAAACCCTAGTTTATAGATTTATTTAATATATCATTAACATTATAGTTAAGAAGTAAACTCACGTCATCTTTTGAATTCATCTTCTAGTTCTTAGTTCTTTCATTCCTTAATTGCATTGCAGAGTTTTCAGTGAGTGGTGTGTATACAGAGTTTTATTGTGAGCTTTGAATATTATAAGAACCTGTTTTTTAACATTTTCTACAGGGTGATTCACAACGCAACCGACACACAACAGGTGCGTGTAGAAGACTGAAAAACATATCGATTTTTTATATGAAGCTTTTTCTGATGATTACAGTTGCTAAGACATCGACTTCAGAAGATTAATAAAAAAATTTGAAAAAATGAAATATTTTTCGAATTCAGGAAAGCCTTAACACAAAATAACCAAATTTGACAAATGTTGTTTTATTGAAGTCATTACAGTAAACACTCGATACTGTGAATATCGGATAACGTAAACCTCCGGATAACGTGAATCATCTTTCTATCACATTAACCACCGTATAACGTGAACAAATGATTTCCGTTACCGGGGGAACTACTTCTGGGGATTCCCTGGCAGTCGTGCTCAATACGGGGTTGCCCGACCCCGGGTCGTGCCCGGTATTTCCCCAGTTTTACTTTCCCCTATTGTTTCATTTTTTGCATTGCAACATTTGCCTGTTGCTTTTGAACGGTTGTCGAAAGGTTTAGTGAATACGTGTTGTTATATGTAATGTCGCTAAAAAAACCAAAGTGTTTAACTCTCCATGAAAAATCTCTTGTAATTCAGGAGCTAAGTAAAGGTGCAAGTGTTTCAAATTTATCCAGAAAATACAATATAGCTAAATCTACGATTTGCAAAATAAAGCAAAGAAAATAAACCATTTTAAAAGTAATAACAGATACATATGTTGGATCAAGTAAAAGAAAAACACTTAAAAGGTCTGGATTACCACAAATGGAAAAACAGCTATACAAATGGTTTCTAAATCAACGAAATAAAAATTTTGTCGTAAGCGGAGAAATGATAAAGCAAAAAGCCAAATCCATACATTCTGAAATAAAGGATGTAATTCCTGATAAGGAATTTACGGCTAGTGAGGGATGGCTACAGAGGTTTAAAAAAAGATTTGGAATTCGGTTTTTAAAAATTTTCAGGGAAAAACTTTCTTCCCAACCGGAACTTATTGACCCTTTCAAAAAGCAGTTAAAAAATAAAATGCAAAAACTTGGAATTACATTAGATCAACTTTATAATGCTGACGAAACAGGCTTATACTGGAAACTTCTACTGGACAAAACATTGAAAGACTGAAAAACAACGAATAACATTACTAGTTTGCACAAATGCTACTGGAAGACATAAAGTAAAACCATTAGTTATCGGTAAGGCTGCCAATCCAAGGTCATTTAAAAACTTTACTTGCCCTCTTGATTATGAACACTCCAAGACAGCGTGGATGACTGCTGTGTGTGGATTTTTAAAAAATGGTTCCAGCATTCCTTTGTACCTCAGGTAAATTTTGTTGTGTATTTTTCTTGAAATCGTAGCATAAATTTACGTATTCCTTTACAGGTTACACGTTTTTTGTCAAATAAAGGGCTCCCGATAAAAGTCTTATTTCTGCTAGATAACGCGCCATCTCATTCAAATGAAGAAGAATTAAAAGCGAAGATGGGCAGATAGTAACAATGTTTCTTCCACCTAACGTTACGCCGCTTATCCAACCTATGGATCAAAATGTTATTAGGCTTATAAAATTATATTACAGGAATAGCCTTCTTGCCGATGTTATAGCAAGTAATTCAAACATAACTGATACATTGAAAAACTTGACTATTAAGGAAGCTGTTGTCAACTTAACGGCTGCATGGAATCGACTTGATTCACAAATTATTGCAAAATGTTGGAGAAATATTTTAGAGAACACTGAAATGTCTGAGGATGACGATGATGAATTACCTCTTTCTGTTTTAAAACGTCAATAGGACGATGATAAGGCAGGCTTAATCTCCAAATTCTGTGATCTTCTAAATACACTAGCACCACAAGTAAGGGATTTATCTTTACAATTTAAATCTGTTATTACATATGTAATTTATATATATTTGTAGGCCACATTCAAGGAAACTGATGTATTGGAATGGAATGATGCTGACAAAGAATGTGAAGTTCATGTAGTCGAGAATTTTCAAGAAATGTCAAGTAAAGTGTCACTGGACAGCGCTATCACTGCATTAAATACTGCAATCCAGTGGGCAGAATATAGTGGTGTGGACTTCACAGACCTCATAGTTTTAAAAAGACTAAGAGAAACAGCCCTTATGCAAAAAGTTACAAATCCTAAGAAGCAAACTAAAATTTCAGACTTTTTTGTCACCCAATAATCTGTTTTCCACTCTATTTAGATTAACCCCCGATTACATAAATAAATCGCTAATGTGAACATGCCTTCTTTTATTTTGTTCACGGTATCCAGTGTCTACTGTATTTGCTAAACATTTTATGTGGTTGAAAGATCAATAAGGGGTGGTTCAGGAGGGGGTTACGCTTAAAATAGTATGATTTTTTTAACCCTAATTTAAAAATTAAGGTTGGATAATATGATAGTAAATTTAATTTTACATCTTTTTGTACTCTTACATTTTTTGAGAAATCGTTCGTTATTGAGAAAAATATATTTTGTGATTTAGTGTCAAAACCAATCAAATGGAGCAAGAAGAAATTATGTGCTTTAAAGACTAAAAAACCATGCTCCAACTGCTCTTTAATTGTTCTGTTGTTAAGATACGATTGTTGTTAAATCTGATGTTATTCAATTTTATGCAGTTTATAAATTTTTCGTGTATTTTATTTACGTTTGTAGTAATTTTATAGTCAAAATGGCTGAAAATTCACATTTGATGAACAAATTGATGTGCTATTAGTATTGGGATTCTGTCAGAGTAATTGCCGAAGAAGTGTACAAGAATACCGAAAATTTCCCAATCGTGTTATCCCGCATCCCCCACATCGTATAACATTTGCTAATGTTGAACAAAGAGCTCGTGAAACGGGTTTTCTTTGCATAAATACTGCTGAAGGACGCGCTAACACAGTTAGCGTACGAAATGAAGAGCGCCTTTTAGGGAATATTGAAAATCAACCCCAAACCAGCACTCGACGAATATATATATACAGTGGCGGCCACCTATTTAAAAACGATCCAAAATTTAATTTACCTGGAAAACTACATTTTGTAATTTTACATATGATATTTATTTATAAAGGTTAGATATGTACAACACATTTTACCCCAAAACAAACGTCATTTATAAAAGAATTTAACAAAATTTATTTTGTTTTCAAAAAACCAATGGACAACAAATTAAAAACGATTTCTATATTTTAATTTTTACAATACAAAGTTAATATTTGGTAGGATAGCCTTTAGCTTCTATCACTGCTAGACATCTTCTTTGCATAGACTCAATTAGATTTTGACAACGACTGACTGGGATGGAATACCAAGCTTCTTGAATACCTTTCACTAACTCGTCCATGTTTTTAAATTGTTTTGGCTGAATCATTTTTTTAAGATCATTCCACAGATTTTCTATAGGGTTAAGGTCTGGACTACATGAGGGCCATTCAATTACATCAACCACGTTTTGCTCAAACCACCTTTTTACTGACGGTGCCGTATGTTTAGGGTCATTGTCTTGCTGATATTTCCAGGTAACGGGCAATTTTTCTTCTGCATATGGCAACATCACATTTTCTAATATATATTTGTATTTCTCTTGATTCATAATTCCATCTATTTTATAGATTGGTCCAACTCCATACCATGACATGCAGCCCCACATCATGATCGAACCACCCCCATGTTTAACAGTCAATTTTGTGTATCGTGGATTATATTCTTCATTAGGTGGCCTTCGTACGTACGTACGACCATCTGATCCAATGCGATTAAGCTTTGTTTCGTCCGACCAAAGTATATTTTTCCATTGAGCAAGTGTCCAACTCGAATGGTCGCGTGCGAACTGCAATCGGATTTTACGATTCTTTTTTGAGACAAGGGGCTTCTTTCTGGAAACTCTTCCAAATAGTTGAAACTCATTAAGGCGGCGACGAATCGTTCTTACTGATGGCTTTGGATCGTTTTCTACATACATTTCACGTCTAATATCTACTGCTGTTAAATGGGGCGACTTTTTCGCCATACGTACCACAATTTGGTCTTCTCTTTTCGTTGTTATTCTAGGCCTTTTTTTCCTAGGAACATTTTTAACAGTACCATGGGTTTTATAATGTTTAATAGTATTATACACCATAAACTTGGAACACTTTAGAAGTGATGCAACTTTACTATAAGAATGGCCTTCTCGAATTAAATTTAAAATGATTTGCCTTTTTTCAGAATCACAATTTTTCTTTTTTCCCATAACGTATGTTTTCTTTGAATCATGTACTACTAAGCCAAGACACCAACTAAATAATAAATACCTTCTACACATTGCATTCGACAAATATGGCTAAAATACAGGTAAAAAATAAATCGTTTTTATTTAGTTGTCCAAGATATTTATAAATTGTTTATACTATAGGATACAAAACATTTTTCAATTCTATGTCTTTTTACATATTCAGACTTAAAATGAAGTGATAACAATATTTATGTATAAATAGAAAATATACCATACGTATTATAACATAAAATATTGAAAATTGTATCGTTTTTAATTTGTTGGCCGCCACTGTATATACCGGCAATTTAATATACCACAGTCCGTCGAATTATACGAGGTAATTTGCTGCATCCTTAACATGTTCAAAAAGTTCAAGAACTATTACCGCAAGACTTAGAGCCAAGAGTGATTTTTTGTAATTTCATTCTACACCAGAACATTTATTTTCACAAGATCATTTTCTTCGCGGATGAAGCTTGCTTTACACGGAGAAGGATTATAAATTTGCACAAGAGTCACCAATATTCAGAAGAAAATCTACATGCTGCAATAACCCACCATTTCCAAAGATAATTTAAAATAAATGTGTGGGTAAGTGTTGAAGGACGGTATTTGATTGGGCCGATTATTTTATCAAACCAATTGAACGGCTCAGCCTATTTGCTTTTCTTGCAAAATACTCTTCCTCAGCTACTGGAAGATTTGCCTTTAAAACTGCATTATGAAATGTGGTTTATGCATGATGGGGCACCTCCGCATTTCAGTATGGATGTTCAACAATTTTTAAATCAACACTTTCCAAATCTATAGATACGTTGTGGAAACAATTGTCGTCAACACTGACCACTGCGATCACCAGATTTAAATAAATGTGACTTTTTCCTCTAGAGGGCTTTAAAAAAATTTGTATATTCAACGCCAGTTGAAACTGAGGAAAATTTGTGAAACCGCATCAACAATAAATGTTCTATTATAAAAATTGACAATTATTGAACAGAGTGGACTTTAACTTTCTACAAAGGGTGCATCTATATGTAAGAAAAAATGGTAGCCATTTTGAACAATATGTTTAGTATTTTTTTGATTATAGTAGTAATTAGTTTTCAATAGTGTTCAATTTTGAATTAATTTAATTTAATTATAAATTATTAATAATGAAACCTCGTTTTAGTTATCGTTTGCAAAATCTTTCTAAATAAGAATATTGACAAGCTATGATTAAGTTCAAGCTTACTATTATAATAGCACATACTTTTGTTGCTTGATTTAATTAGTTTTGGCCCACTATTACACTTTTGAACAATACAAAACCCCAATAATAACAGCATGTTAAGCTTGTTCATTAAATTTCAGCCATTTTGACTACAAAATTACTACAAACGAAAATAAAATACACGAAAAATTTGTAAACTGCATAAAATTGAATAACATCAGATTTGACAACAATCGTATCTTAGCAACAGAACAATTGAAGAACAGTTGGACTATGGACTTTTAGCCTTTAAGGCACATAATTTCTTCTTGCTCTATTTGATTGGTTTTAACACCAAATCAAAAAATATTTTTTTCTCAATAGCAAACGATTTCCCTGAAAAATGTAAGAGTACAAAAAGATGTAAAATTAAATTTACTATCATATTATCCAACCTTAATTTTTAATTCGATTAGGGTTCAAAAAATTCATATTATTTTAAGAGTGACCCACTCCTGAATCACCCCTTATTGATCTTTCAACCACATCAAATTTTTTGCAAATAAAAACTTCAATAAAACAACATTTGCCAAATTTAGTTATTCTGGATTAAGGCTTTCCTGAATTCGAAAAATATTGAATTTTTTCAAATTTTTTTATTCATCTTCTGAAGTCAATATCTCAACAATCGTAAGCATCAGAAAAAACTTCACATAAAAAATCGACATGTTTTTAGGTCCTCTACACGCATTTGTTGGATGTCGGTTGCGTTGCAAATAACTCTGTATATTCATTAGCTGCATGTAAGAAGATAACATATTCATATAAATAAAAGTTGAACACTTTTAATAAGGGCCCTACACACGCTTCATTTGACTTGGTATTTGCATGCGTAGTTTCAAAGTATCCAGGTTAAACGGAACGTATGGATGGAAGTGTTAGGACTTTTTGTGAGCATACAGTTGGTGCTTAGAATTGGGCACGCAAGACAACTAGCTCGAAGGTAGTCTCAAACGTGTATAGGAGCGATAGTCTTCCTGCAACGCAATTCACGTTCAGTTGGAATTTGCAAGAATAGTTTTCTTTCCATTTAACATGGCAAAATTTCTAAAATATATAACTGCTTTCAGTCATAAATTAAGCTACCGAATACTACATAAGTTTTTGTATAAGCACAAAATATTTAATTAATAATTATTTCAACAGTTTTTAGACTAAAACCCTTCATCATCGGGCTAAAATTTGTTAGTTTAATGTGCAATTCTTGATACAATGGTGAATATAGTATGTATGTGCTGCATTCATTTAGTGGGTTCGTAAAAAACAGATTATTGAATTTAAACTTTTTGTAAAATGTAGAAATATACACCATTGGTGTAAAAAAAGACTATATCGGGGTCGGTAGTGGACTCGGTAGTGAATAATATTAAACAATAAAAATATGTGAATGATCTGAATTTTGCAAAATATTGGGAATATAAGGTGAATGGTTGTCTGTTGCCCCAAATGAAAATATAGCAAATCATCCAAGACAAAAACAAAGCAGTTTAACAAAATTTTCAAGAAAGCTTTAGCTAACTGGCTATCTTGTTGTGAGGTTATAGATGTATTTTATTGTTTGCATGCTTGCTATTTTTTATTTATTGTGGCGTAAAACAGAGATTAAAGACTTGAAACGTCCAAAAGAGAAAATAAAAAATAATTTTTTATCTGCAGATCATATGAAATATTCAGTAAGTTAAGCTAAGGCTACAATTGACAATGTTATTTGATTGAAGCTGAATTTTACTTATAAAAAATGTATTAGATATTTTAACAAAAATTTCCAATTATACCACACCATTAATGTAACAGAACTGGATATATGGCATATCATTGATGTAAAATTTAATATTTAACATATTTCCACTTCCTTTGAAAATTTGTATATCTTTTATGTGTTATAATAAACAACAATATGAAAAGCTAACTTTTATTTTGATTATAAAACAATTACATAGTGCATTGATTGGAAAAAATGTTTTCAACTTTTTATCTGTAAAAAAAAGCTATTTTCACTGATAAGATGAAAATACTTTTTATGAATTTTATTACTTAGTTCAGGCTCTGCAATCAGAGTACTCTTAGAGATTATGTTCAGTGCTATTACGAAGAAATTGTAATTTGACTAGTTAAGGGTAAACAATATAATTACTTTAACTTTAATGATATATGCATATGTGTGGTGTGTGTATTTTATAAACTGCAATATGCAAATAAAAGTGCTACTTCTTAATATGTTAAAGATACATTACATGAGTTGATAAACCAGGGTTAAGAAGGTAACTATAACAGGTTTGAATCTGTTTTGGCACTGGTGAAAATAATTAAAATAAGTAAGTTATCATCATCACATGTACAATCCTTTAAATTTCATACCATTGCCTCATTTTAATTGAAGGTTAGTTTATAGTTTCTGCTAAACAATAATATAAAAAGATGAGCTGTGATATTTTATGCAAGTTTTAGGTACTTAGTTTTATAATAAACAAAATAATTGTTATCTTACCTGTGTGCCATATTTCTCACAATATTTCTGGCACATCTTAAAAAGTGAGGCTAAACATCTATGATTTTTTTTATTCAAAAATTTCTGCATACATTTTTCTATTATCCTGGCCAGAACTCCACACTCAATTTTCCTAATTAGCTCTTCCTGCTCAAGAATGATTAAAACATTTTCGTTGATTGAGTGCACATTTTTGTCCAGCAACAATTCCAGGATTTGTAATGCTTTCATCTGATCCCCTTTATTAGAAGACTGAAAGACTTGTGTAAACTGTGTGATCTGCTCTTGGTACGGGTTTTTGGGAATTTCTGTATTGTTGCTCAAACTTTCTTCTAGTTTCGAATAAGTTTCGCTTTTTCTTACTTGCTCATCCATTCTGGGCTGATTCAATGGAACTCTAATGGTAATTCAAAGATAAGGTATATGTTTGATGTGGGTATGGCACATTTGGAGCAATCAATGTCAGTATTTTCTTCACTTAAGTGTGCAAAGAAACTAAATAAAACTATAAATATAATTAATCTATTAGGACCAGTTAGTTGAATATTACAGATCCCATAAATAATTATAATTTTTGTTTACAACCATCAGCAACGCGCGGGAAGACAAGCCATTTGTCGTCATTGTCATTCACGTCAGAGCACAAGAAACAATGTATTAACGATTCTAGATTATGTAGAGTATGAAGAAAAAAAAATTCTGCTGTTATTTTGTTGTTTGCTTTAAGATTACAGGAAATATTCCTGAAAAATAATAAATAAATTTACTGCAGCAATTATTTTCAAAGCAACAGATCTTATGATCTATTAATCTATTGTACAGCAAGGTTGTGAAGCGCATCGTTATTGCCGTAACGTCAAATTTAAATCATGAGGCGTTTAGCGCCGTGGGATATAAGGCGCTGAGGTCATAAGCATTTCATAATGGCGTTTTATATATGATTCTTTCCATCATTAGATTTAATGAAAGTAGCTAAATTAAAAATTAATTATATCGATAACACAAAAATGCAGCACTTCTTGAATCATAACACTTACTATGACATTTTATTTGACATTCCAATGTCCAAATTTCCATGGCAACCAGCTTTACGTCCGCACTGAATATAAGTAATGACCTAATTGTACGTGTCATTAACTTATTTTATAAACAGGACAAGAGAAGCACTTCACAGTCATATAACGTCCTTACTTTACATGTTTGTGCAGGCATCCTACAAAATGCTCCATTTTCAATGTAATTTTGGTGCATAAAATTTCTCACATCCGCAAGGAATTTTCTGTATTAAATTTTTTGTGTGTTGATCTTCATTTTGCGGTTTTCTCTTTGTAACTTTTAAATCTTTATTAAGTTTGTATAAGTTTCCTGCCCTAAAAACTGTTCTAATACTGAACTGATTTTCTAATTATTTGATTCGGTCCTATACAGGGTTATTCACCCATCCCGTTCATTAGAAGTTTACTAGGTTCTAAAAGTGATACGAATTTGAAAATTTGGAGTTAAGTTAAGTTCGACATATATTATTTTTTTAAAATATTTTCAACTTGCTGTCACTTCCGGTTTAACCGGAAATAGCTGTAACTTGCTTATTTCAAATGGAACCCCCAGTATATTATTTTATTTTTAGATTCTACATAATATTTTAGGTACATTTTCTGTATAATGTTCTATACTTAGTTCTTACCGTTTTTGAGATATTTGATCTTGAATTAAAAACATGCCTCTGTAATGATCAATTTTAAAATTGCATATCTCTGTAGCTATTAAAGACATAATATCCATATTTTTCAGAATGTCAATACATAGTCTTAGGTTCACTCTTTCATTATTTACATGGCTTAGTATTATACAGGGTGTCCAAAATTCAGCTCCTGACATTTACATTTTTGAAGTTGCAAAAGTCGTTTTTTTTAAATGGGACACCCTATAACTTTAAGCAGTATCAAGTAGAAAATGTAATTCTCTATCGAACTATATTAGGGTTACCTATACCTATTCCAAACCATTTTCGAGATAATTAAGTTTATGTCAAACTAATAGTACATATTCATTCTGGTAAATTTTTATTATTCGCGTATTTGGCCATGGAAGAGAAATAATGACAGATATTACTTGCGTTGTACGTTTTTGTTTTTCGGTGGCTGTTAGTAGCAAAATTAAAGTGAAACTTTGAATCAGCGTTTGTGTATTCTTGCATCAAAATTGAGAATATCAGAATTGGCGTATTCTTCCATTTTGATTCAAAGTTTCACTTTAATTTTGCTACTAACAGCCACCGAAAAACAAAAACGTACAATAACTGTCATTATTAACAAATAACTGTCATTATTTCTTTTCCACGGCCAACTACGCGAATAATAAAAATTTACCAGAATGAATATGTACTATTAGTTTGACATAAACTTAATTATCTCGAAAATGGTTTGGAATAGGTATAGGTAACCCTAATATAGTTCGATAGAGAATTACATTTTCTACTTGATACTGCTTAAAGTTATAGGGTGTCCCATTAAAAAAAAACGACTTTTGCAACTTCAAAAATGTAAATGTCAGGAGCTGAATTTTGGACACCCTGTATAATACTAAGCCATGTAAATAATGAAAGAGTGAACCTAAGACTATGTATTGACATTCTGAAAAATATGGATATTATGTCTTTAATAGCTACAGAGATATGCAATTTTAAAATTGATCATTAGAGGCATGTTTTTAATTCAAGATCAAATATCTCAAAAACGGTAAGAACTAAGTATAGAACATTATACAGAAAATGTACCTAAAATATTATGTAGAATCTAAAAATAAAATAATATACTGGGGGTTCCATTTGAAATAAGCAAGTTACAGCTATTTCCGGTTAAACCGGAAGTGACAGCAAGTTGAAAATATTTAAAAAAAATAATATATGTCGAACTTAACTTAACTCCAAATTTTCAAATTCGTATCACTTTTAGATCCCAGTAAACTTCTAATGAACGGGTTGGGTGAATAACCCTGTATAGCTTTTACATATGGCATACACAGACATTTTCACTACTAACTTTTAAAAATCATTATTAGTTGTGTTGAACAAATGAAGTTCGATTTTTCACATTTTTTCTAAAACAGTTGAGTAACAGGTTAAGAATGACATATACATGGCTCATACAGTACTGTTCTAAATTATCCCCTCCTCTGTTAACTTTTTAACGGACGATTTTTTTCAAAATTCTAAAAAAGGCCTTAAATAAGACAAAAAGGACTATATTTTGACAATGTTTTTGCATAAAAATTATTTACTGTGTCGCCGTTAGGTCAAAAGGGCCATTTTTTCTTAATGGCACCATGGGTCCAGCGATACCACATTCGAAAGGTATTTTAAAACTGTGAAAAAAAATGAAGTTTTTTTGAAATTGGCCGATTAGTTTTTTAGAAAAAAAATTTATTTCTTAAAATTAAAATTTGAAAAAAAAAATTCTTATTCTATGCATTTAACAACATTTCTGTTCAGTCAAATACAATTAGACAAAAAATTTGTTTATTGATTATTGATTATTGATAAGTAGATAGACAGATTTCAATTTTGTACTAACATCAAACATTCTTTACTGATCTCCTGAATTGTCAGTGTATCAATAAACAAATTTTTTGTCTAATTGTATTTTACTGAACAGAAATTTTGATAAATGCATAGATTGAGAATTTTTTTTCAAATTTAATTTTTGGGAAATAAATTTTTTTTCTAAAAAACTAATCGGCCAATTTCAAAAAAAACTTCATTTTTGTTCATAGTTTTAAAATATCTTTCGAATGAGATGTCGCTGGACCCATAGTGCCATTAAAAAAAATGGCCATTTTGGCCTAGCGGCGACACGGTAAATAATTTTTATGCAGAAACATTGTCAAAATATAGTCCTTTTTGTCTTGTTTAAGACCTTTTTTGGAATTTTGAAAAAAATCATCCCTTAAAAAGTTAACAGAGGGGGTACAATTTAGAACAGTACTGTATATCTAGTGAGCTAATCAGTCACATTATTGTCATCATTCACATTGTTTTATTTATGGTTACTATAGAAGAAAATGTCAAATGAAACGTCACCATTGATGTTATGGTTTAAAACGCGCTGTTTTTTTGTGCTTCAGATTGAAATTCTACCTAATTTAGGCAAGTTTACTTTAATTTCATCAAACCTATTTAAATGTAGTAGTGACAAAAATCATATATGCATCACGGTTGTGTCATACGTATACCCCTCATATCTTACAATCACTCAGTGCTGTATACTTCAGAACTTTACCCATAGCGAACCAAGGCTGCCATAGTCGCGACATTATAAATATTCATATATCTACAGGGTGTTTCCTAAGTACCGACCATAACTTTAGGACACAATTTCTTATGGTATTTAAAAAAGAAAGGTCCTATAAATATGAGACCGGAAACGCTTATTCTTAGATTCCGAGATAGAGGGTGTTGAACTTAAAAAATATATATTATTATTTAAAGTAAATTTAGAATCGTCAATGTTAGGTCTTTAACATTTTGTAGTTATTGTGCGTTGGTAAAGAATCGTATTTTTAGTATAAAGTAACCATTTATGTGTCCCCCGTGGCATAGTTGAGTATGAGTCGGTCGACATTTTTGTTATAAAATGTAAAGGCTAATGGATTTTTTCACATTTTTATTATTTTCGGGCTCTCTTAACATTTTACAACAAAAAAATTCTCTTGATTTTTTTACCTAATACTAATCTATTAGACAAATGGCTGACCATTACAAACAACAATCACGGAAATAATAAGTTTCGACACAAAATGGAAGAATTTCATTTTCCCAAAAATAGATTAATATTAGATAAAAAAATTGTGGGATTTTTTGTCGTAAAATATTAGGAGAGTTCGAAAATAATGAACATGTTTAAACATCTCTTCTACATTTTATGTCGAAAATGTCGATTGACTATGTCAATGATGGTAGATAAAAATTGACTTTATACTAAAAATGCAGCTTATATTAACATAAAATAACTGCAAAATTTTAAGAACCTAGCGCTAATGATACTAAATTTGTTTCAAATAATAATATACAGGGTGGCGCATTTCACCTCCCGTCTTCCATAGCTCGGTTATCATTAAAAGTAGGATTTTAGTATTATGTATATTTTACCTGTATCTTAGGATATATTCCAGGAAAATATTTTTAAATATACAAGGTGTCCCAAAAAACGTGAAGATACCGAATTATAATTTTTTAATGGAACACCCCCATTTTTTTCACATTTAAATGCATTCTATAATTGTTTACATATTCCTAAAACTTTGTTGAAATCGATTGGATAATATGGACGAAAAAAATTAAAAACTAAAAAAAATAACATTTGCACCTCTGATTTGAAAAATTAATAAAACATAGAAATAACGCCTATTTAAAGAAACTACTCAAAATGCTTATGGTTTAATAGTTTTATTTAAAAAGTTTCGATGATCTATACTGCACAGGGTGTCCAAAACTTAGCGTCAAATTGCTCAAACTTTAAAGTTTTTTTTTTTAATTTTAAATTGGGATCCTCGTATGTTTTAATCTATTTCGATGCAAAATTCAAAAACAAACATTTTTCTAATTATATGTCTATCGCAATTTCTAACGCGTCAAAAGTTATTCGCCGAAAACCATTCCAATAGTAATTAAACCGAATAGAAAACTAAGGTGGATGTGACAAAAAAATGTTTCATAGAATTTATTTTATAATTTCAATTATCTTACATTTATCACAAATCTAAAGTATGTGTTTGAAATGTTTTCCGTTTCCTTAAAGATACAAATTAAGACGATTATGGAAATGCCTTGTAATCTTGCAACCTTACGCAATACGTCTTTCCATAATCGTCTAATTTGTGTCTTTAAGGGAACGGAAGATATTCCGAATACATACTTTAGATTTGTAATCGTTGTAACATACAATATCGATTATTGAAACTTTTTTGATAAAACTATTAAACCATGCTTAATAAGCATTTTGAATAGTTTCTTTAAATAGGCATTATTTCTATTTTTTCTTAATTTTTCAAACTAGAGGTGGAAATGTAATTTTTTTTAGTTTTAATTTTTGTTCGCCGGTATCATTTAACCGATTTCAACAAAATTTTAAGAATATGTAGACAATCATAGAAAACATTTAAATATGATAAATATATATAGGGTGTTCCATTAAAAAATATAGTTCGGTATCTTCGTTTTTTGGGACAACCTATATAATTAGAAATATTTTCCTGGAATATACCCTAAAACACAGGTAAAGTATACACAATACTAAAATCTTACTTTTAATGATAACCGAGCTATGGAAGATGGGAGGTGAAATGCGTTACCCTGTATGTTGTTTTAATTTTCAGCGTTATGTATCTCGGGGTGTAAGCGTTCCTGAACACATGGTTATAGGAACCTTTTTTGCTTTAAATACCCTAAGAAATTATGTCTTGAAGTTATCAACCGTATTTAGGAAACACCCCGTATGTTCATATACGCTCATATGTGACGTATACATATGTATATTCATTTCACACCTGTTATTACTGAAAATTTCCATAAAATTCCATAAAAGCGATATTAATGGTGCACTTTTCTTGCCTAGTAATATAGCAATTAATTTGTTAAAATTCGATCAACTGGTTATTGTTCTAAAAAAATGCACTCGTTCGTTAAGGGTTAAATTCGATTTTCAGACTATAATAAAGTACTTTTTAACTTTTGTTACTTATTCGGCCACTCCTCGTTAGAAGTAGTTTTAAAGACTAAGGCAATTACTAGTGTGAAGAAATTGATGCTCGACCAGGTAAGGGTTAACAATATAATTATGTTAACTTTAATGATAGATACATGTTCTCTAAACTGCATCATGCAACATGCAACTTCGTAACAATATGTTAAAGATACATTATGCGAATGCACAGTTCGGGCTATAATAACGGACTTCACAAGCTTGGTATATAATATGTCTTCTAGGATAATTATTTTTCCATAAAACATGTTTATGTTGTTTTATGTTCAACGTGGATAAGACATTGTTCAATATCTTATCGATATTGAAATTGTGTTGATTGCATATTAATTGTTCTCACTCATATAAATATTTATGTATATCAATATATACCAGCAGGTCGTTGATAATAGTCACGGAATGAAACGAAACCATGCTCGCATCCTTACCAAGGAATCATTATCAAAGTAGCATGAAACTAAAGAAATTGTATATATTTAATTTAATAATGACCGCTACGTGGCTTCTTGTTCAGTAGGCATGGATAACACTTGATTACTTTTATTTAAATAAGAGGCCAATCTTGGAATCTAAAAAGAAGCTGAACACTAGGAAATATCATTTATAGTAATCATTAACATAGATAATAAAGTTCTAAATAAAAGAGGTTAAATTAGGTAAGATGATAAAACACCAATCTTTTCCTTCAAATCAATCTTCGTGTTTCTTTCTCAGCGAATGAGATTTTATATGTATATTCACATTCGATACACTTTAGTTTTGTTATTTTCCGTTCTTCTAATACTTTTTTCCAAAAAATTACAAATACGATATAAGACGAATATCTCTCCTATAAGACACTTTTTTTGTAATTTTCTTCATACCCAATCGAACCGAACTGATTTGATTCCTTCACAAATATAATATCATTTGATATTATCCAAGTTTGGTAAAATTATCGGAAAGTTGAGTATTCATGGAGAAGTCTTCGTATAAGAAAACAGACAGAATTCTCAATCCCAAAGATCGTTGCAGTTATATTTAAGAAAGACATGACCTTTGTTCAATTATACCAATCAATCCAAAAGTATGTCATGAGCATGAGTTCCCTTAAAACCCCACAAGCAGTCACATATTTCCCCCAAAATTAGCAACAAAAGTGAAGAAACATTTACCTAAAAAATGAATTTCAAAATTCATCAATAAGCCATATCGATATACTCATATATGCTATAACGTTCGTAAGAAGAAATCAATTTTGACTGTCTAAATAGGCGATATTAATGGCAAAGTAACACATTTTTTTGTCTTAATCTTTACTTTCGAAGTTGCGGTAGTCTGCTAATCGCATGTCCGTTATGCGAATATGTGTTATATAAGAGTTTGTTCCAAAGAATATTAGCATATCATTGTTTTACTTAATGGAGTGGAACTATGGCTGAATTTTATACGCAAATTACATCTGTTGAGACCTGCTACGTTTTAACGTAAAGTAGCTCATCTACTGCACAGACCAGAAGCATAAACGGTCATCGAGAAGAAACCGCAAATTCTTCCGTTCAAACAAAGTGTAAATCATACGTATGTACGCCTACTTCATCTTATTGGCTTCTCGTTCTTCCTGTCGTGACACTTAGAAAGTAAAAGTCATCGTCAGTAGTCCCAAATCAAACGGATACATCGAAGCCGTAGATAAAAGGACCTGTCAGTGGTTCTTTGATAAACAAAATAGAAGCTTATTAATAAATTGACAATTAGTAGCTTCAATGTTTAGGTTCAATGTTAGCTTCATTGTTTAGGTTTAACAAGTGTATAATTTACTTAAACAGATACAGCTTATGTTATATGAATATTTTATAGGTGATGACATGATATGCAGACTGAACTTCGTATGATTGGTATTTAGGATGAAAAAATTCAAATACATACAGTATATCATAGAAAAGATTCGATTATCCAGGGGATACAGGGGTCTTTGCATGGACTTAGCTAAACCACACCTCCCAACGTTTCTCTCTCTCTCTCTGTCTCTCTCGCTTTTTTCGTCTAATGGATGAAAAAAATTGTGTTTCAAGGAATTGAAAAGAATCATATTAAAAACAATCAATAATTACCGGAGAATTAAGAGAGATGAATGTAAGTATATAGGTAAATTAACTTTAGAGAGTAATAGATTTTGACTGACCGTGTCGATGACACTGATTCCCAGTACCCTAATGAATTTTTATATATTTCAATATTCTCAATAATTATTTCGGATAGAGCAATTAGAAATGTAACTTTTCTTTGCCCTGATACTTGTTCGTACTTCGTTTCGTTTTCGAAATTAAAATTAAAACTCCAAACCTTACACATCTCTGAACAAACTTGATGAATCAAAAAATTAAAATAAATATAATGAGCACTTTAAAATCTACAAAAATATTTTTAAAATGCCTATTTCCAACTAGAATATGTGAATTCAGTCTTCTATGTAACTGCAGAACTATAATATTTCGAAAACACCAGAGTTGTCTTTCTAACATCCTATTTTTCGGAAATGAAACGATTCCGGATATGTATTTATAGCAACATTTTTTTAATTTTGGCCCAAAAGATATTTCCTTAAATTTTCTCTGTATGTCGAGGAAACGCCCTGTAGATCTGAAACGAAGGGACGCCACAGTGGCGTGGTTAGTCAGTTTACATCGTGTTGTTCTCATAAATTTCGCTGATACCGTTAATTAGTGGCCCAGTGCACATTTTCATGCAATAAAGCCGGAAAGCTTATGTTAATGAGATTCTTATAAGGAAATCTCACCTGATAAAAGAACATTATCTTTACTGCCACCATTACTTTCATCGGGGTATGTGTTGTGCCTACTGATAAAGTAAGACCGGCCAGTGGTTGCGTATATTACCCAATATCGTTGGAAACCTAAGCAGTTACCATTATTTCGCAGTAATTAACCCACCTTTCGCCGTCAATGACTACCGACTGCCTTGTATCTACTTACTTTCATATATATCTTTCGTCGTTCCACGTTCTGCACCTAGAATTAGTACTACCATAGGTATACTACCATGCCTGAGAAGGCCGCCGCGTTCTGCTGTTTTGGCGTTGTAAGAGACTGACTTAGTTCGGCGTTTCCTGCGGTACGGTACGACCAAAACGATGTGCAATTGGTTCCGATATTGGGTGATGGTACTTATGGTAAAGAGCGCGTCTTCTGCCATGGGATGTGATGCATCAGTGTAGTGACCGCGACAACAACAGGATAATGGCATGCTCGGATCACTTGTTTTTCAAGGACTATTTTCGCAAAGGTGAGTGGAACTTCTCCCCAAACAAATCTTAAGGCCAGGTACTGCCATTCAATACACTTCCTATACCTATTACTATATAAATCTCTCCAAAAAATTGAAGGTTCAAGTCAACTCTTATATAATTATACCTCTCAACTATTTTTTTTAATCGACCCAAAATATATCTGAATGCCATAATTCAACATTGTTGCATTATTATTAGCACTATAAGAGAACACTGGATGGTACTCTATAATTATTATTATCTTCCAAGAGTATTTTTCTAAATTTATTTGAAGATTTGCATTTACTATGGTAATTAACGATTGTTGTGAAACATGAATGGAATATCACCCATACCATGCTTTAAGAGGGAATATTGTGTTTCTATATGCGATTATAACAACGATAGAGAAAGTTTTATGTCATCATCTGATTGATTTAATAGAATTCCAGCACCTTAATTAGTTAATATGAATAAACAGTAGTGATTATTGCAGACGTCGAGAATGTGGATTTATTGTGATGCAAGGGGATGATGATTCTTTTAAGGACAATGAACATTGTTAAAGAATTGCAAGAATGTTTTTCAATAATTCCAATAATTTCAGGGACACTATAACCATGTTAGGTATGCATATTCATGTTCTACAAATAATGTGTTTACTTAAATTGTTATAAAACGAGTGCAACCTACGAAAGAAATTACTTTATTGTGATAAAATATTTAATGTTAAGTAAATATACAGGGTGATTTAGGTTTTAATCGGGAAAATTTAATGCATTACAGAACTCGCAAAAATAATAAGAAAAGTTTATTTGAACTTGTATACTGATATGCTTTATTCAATTACAGAGTGTGAAAATTCATTATTTTCGTTTGTTGTTTATAGCTCCTACCAATATTAGATTTTTGATATTAGATATTTGAGTTAAATTTTCAGTGTATACGTAGCTTTAGAGTATTCATAATTAGACATTCCAAATCATACTGACAATTTAGAGTGTGATTACTTTTCTGGAGTGATACGCCCCTTGAAGAACATTGATGATTTAGACTGTGAAAAAAACAATTCAAATATATATTTGAACAATAAATAGTTCAAATATTTTTATACATCCAAAAATTTGAAACTACGTCAATAAATGTATGCCAGTGTCTTTCATAACAGAAGACTGCAATTAACAGATAAAATGAAATTTACACTTAAATCTATCATTAAATAGAGGTGTACGAATCTGAATGTGAAATTGTGTTTCTTGCTGTTAAAAAGACTGCAATCAAAATTTACGAAATTTCAATCTTCGAACCCTTCAAAAATCATGCCTACTTGAAATTTCATAATTATGGTATATGTGAAAGTTTCAAATTGCGCCAATGAGTGCCGAGTGCCATTTTAGATGTAGGTAATATTGTTGTATACTTGCAAAAAATTTTGCACTTTAATTTATTCTCAAACAAAGCCATATGAGGTCCGAGTACAAAATTGTGTTTTTAACATTTAAAACAAGGAAGTGTAATTTAAATTTAAAAATGTTTGTACTATGAAAGTTTTATGTTACACCAATGATTTTACATAGAAGTGTGAAATACTGCTATCAATTAACAGAACTATCTACATTTGACCTGTCGTTAGAAAAAGGCGTACTTGGAACCAATAGATATTTCGAGCTTTGGTTTTCAAAAAATTTTCAAACAAACTTAGACCTTTAGGAATTTTTAATTAGTGGTTCTATTTTGTTTATCTGTGGTAGCGAAGTTGTGAAGGCGGAAATCTAGTAGTGCTGTCACTATAGGCTTCCGCAACTTTTAAATTTGAAACTGCTAAGCATTGTATTTGAGCCTGTGTGAGAATGATTTGCGATGTGTGTAACTAATGTAATTTAATTGTGATATTTGCAATGAAAATGTTCATATAGTATATTTGTATTTTTTCTTAAGAACTGAGAGCGGGTTATTGTGATAAAGCTTTCCTTATATTGAAACATGACTACATTTATGTCCTGCACACATAATAACTGTTAAAATTTAACTGTGTGCGATTGCAAGTTGTAAACTTCAAGCTTTCGAATATATTTGCGTGAAATTAATTAGTCTACCTATACCATTGTAACCTTACCAGTTGGCCATTTAGATTGAACTGATAACAATCACAGCAACAAATGTGTTTATTGTAAATTTTCTATGCCTCATACTTTTCAAAAATAGGATTTATGTATTTTTATGTAATTGCTCTTATCGCGTTAAAAAAAATGGAGACTTTAAGCTTCAATGAAGCTGATAAATTACACGTTTTTGTCTTTTTAAGTGAAGAAAAAATTTAAAAGGAGAAATTAAATTCTGGCTTCAGTTAAATCTGAATAGCAGATTAGCAAAATGATAATGGACACAATGAGTCCTTGAAGGATGTATTTAATATATTTGCGGGCCTCTACATTATAGAAATTACCCTGTAGGTAATGTTACCAACACATTAATAAATGATGTAAGTTCTCCTACGTCTTTTGATTAGTCTTAATTAACTTAAAAACTCAATGTTTATTTTAATTTTCTTAGACTTTTTTTATTGTAACGAAAAGTTTCTCTCCCACTGCAGTTCCTTCCTTATTACCATTAAAACAAATTAGTCCATTTAAATTCGACTTCCTTAAAAGTAGACTATAGTGGGTAGACAATTAATTATTATCATTTGCCTCAATTAGAAAGACCAAATAGACTATTTTATAGGCCAAACGTCTATTTAATTTCATAAGAGCTCGTTTTTATTGAATTATGCGACTAATAATTGCAATTTCCTATAATGTTTGCATTTTTCTGAATTATAATTACTTAAGCTGGGCTTGTAGGTTATACCTATAATGTTGTTTCTAACGGTATGTATTAGGATTTTGAACGAGTTTCATTTATAAATTAAATATTGATTGTAGGCGAATCGTGGGAATAAGTTTTAGCAAAAAAAAGCTTAATTAATATTCAGTGAGAATTTATCTAATCAAGCAATGAATGAGAACAAAATGTAAGCTTTTTTCCACTAACGGTTTCACTTATCATTTTTTATACGATTTTGATAGAATACACGGACAACATGTCTCATCACAATTCTATTACAAAATGCAAAAATTAACAAGTACTCATTATGCGATTTCTAGTAAGGTGTGCTCGAAGAATCGAAGAATACCCAAAGAGCCTTGTGGCTGCGATATCGCTGTCACTTTCCGCTCCTGATGATACGGAATGTTCTTCGGATCTAGGACAAATTCTTTTTGTTATTAGTAACTTCATTTTGCTTTCGACGTTTGCAAACTCGTGCAATTCGTTTGAAAAACGAATGAAAAGTGAGGTGCCATATTCTCCAAATTCCAGTAACCATTAGGGAACGAAAGTGATTGATTGATGATCGCTTTGAAAATACAAATATATGTGAAAGTGTGATATCAATTTAAGTACAATACGTAAAACGGAAAATATTAAAAATGAAGTAAAAAAGACTTCTTTGGGACATGTCATAGAATTGAGAATTGTTCAGAAAGTCGAATTTCTCAAATAAACAACATAATTGATTTAGAGTAAGATTTTTATTTGCAGAAATTCCAGTAAAATTTTGTTTCATTTGTATTCATAGGGAATTATAGTTCCAGTTGAAAAACTTTCTTACCTGTCAGAAAGTTCTCACTTTAATAAGTCCTAGTAATATGTTCTGAAAATGCTTTTTCAGGAAAGGCAATTCAATTTTGTAGATTTAAATTACATTTTAGAGAATTGTTCTAGAATTCATGAAAATCCCAAAAACTTTGGGGAACAAGCTTTTAGATTGTTGAATAATGAATAAGAATTCTTCCCATTCCGCATATTTTTCTCCGGATTTGTGGTCATCTAACATCCATTCCACTTTCTTTTCCGGATTTTGTAGTTTCTTCAGAAAACACATCCTAATTTTCGAAATTATTCTAGAAATTGAAACAACTTCAGGAATTTTCAGCACTTTCTTCCAGGGAATTCTAACTTTAAGCCGAACCGAATATAATCTTATGAGGTTGAAAATCTAATATTTTTGAGCATTCTTTTTTCCAAAATTAATTCCGATTTAGAGAATTCTTCTAGAAATTAGAAAATATTTTCTTTACAGATCTTTTTCTTTTCTGAATAATGTTTAAATACGGGAGCAGTGATGGAGGCGACTGCAATTTGTTAAGTAATAGATTTAAAGTGCGATAAGATTGTTTAGCGACAATATTATCAGTATCAGATACTCCAATGTTAGAATTACCAACTACAAATCAACATGGTACAGCAAAGGGTAAACAGAGGTACCCAAATAGTATGAAATAAAAGTAGTTGTTTTTGGTTGTTAAAATTCTTTCAAAACATTGCATTGTACTGATAAATATTCATAAAATTTCTCTTGCCTAAATTAAAATATGTTGTTTTTAATTTCTTTAAGCAAAGTGAAGAAATACACATTGACTCAGCTTCACAATAATTATGTATTTTAGCGCTATTGTCTATTAAAGGTTCAACGAAATATAATGTTAATTGGCTGTCAATCCCGTTAATAATTATCTCATAATTTTCGAGATGATTAACTATCGCTAATAGTGGCAGATGCTCAGTTTTAGATAATATTAAATTTTCTTACAGGTAACCTTTAAGATGGCTAGTTGGGTTTTTACTGGTGAATATACAATTCCTTACGATGGCCAATGCGATTAAATCGACGATAATATCAATTATTTCATATAGCTGTGGGAATTTATTTTACTAGTACTAAAAAGAGGTTATTATAATCTATTCATAAATTATAGGTTTTTTCTATATGGGTGAAAAGGAAAATTTTATTTTTATTTCTCTCATTAAGATTTAACATTTTTTTAGCTATTTGGCCAGTTTAATAGTGGGCATTGCTTCATTCGTACACAATTATATTAGTTATATAATGAATGTTTTACGTAATTCTAAATACCCGAAACTAATGAATTTTTTTGCATAGATGTGTGTTGGGAAATTATCGATTCGTTTTAAGACAATATCGGTAATATGGAATAAGATAATCTGGACAATAGAGTAATTGGGTTCAGAAAAAATCACTCGTGCTTTATATGCACTATTCTTCATCTTAAATCCCACTTAGTAAATCGGGCAGGCTTCATCGACTCTGGCAGGTGATTTATACAGTTACAGTCCCTCGTAAGTTATGGAGTATATTTCTACAAAAAGTTATTAAACCCCTAGTGAATCAGAGCTATTTACTCCTCTCTTTTTTTTATCTTGAAATGCTGAGACCGGATCATTATTCACGCCCTGGGTTCACACATATAACATATGTTGACTTCGGAACCAATGAAAATCGGCTTGTCGGCCTCCTGATGAATGGTCTTTTGGGGAGGCTTCAGACCGAGAGATTCCACACGAAAGCATACATTGACGAGAGGTTGGTGATGATGAAGGGCAGATTCATGAGCAGTGCCTGTAATCAAATGTAAATTGCTTATGGAACAGTAGAACAATGATGCAGTAAAACAGGATTATCTGTCAATCTTGACAATACAGACACTAGTAGTTTATTGTAGGCCGGGTCTCTGGCCATAGGTGTTTAAGACAAATGATTGATGACGACTTGGCTAGGAAAGGTTTCCAATCACGCTTTTACGGATTTGGTGCAGAAAGATACATCTACGCGTTGAACACATATCATGGAAAACAATAAAGACAAACTAGATACAATCAGAGAGATATAGACAAGAAAAGGAACTTGCCCGACCCCCCGGGCACATTCAAGATATGAATGCTAAGGAGGAATAGGCAATATATTGGGGACCTTTTTTTTCACAGGGAAAATCTTCAATAAGACACCTGGTCAGTTGTTCTGGTGATCTGATAGTGTGGGATTCACCGAAGCGTCTACCCACTAAAAACCTCGGAATTCCTGTTGACCCAACCTGCTACAGTACGGGACTGCCACTGAGGAATATAAGCAACGGAGCCGAGAAGGCGTGTATGGTTTTGATTAGTTGGTTGCCTTCTTGTACCCAGTTGTTAGTTCTCCTTTTGTTTTGCTTCTATGAATTATTTTTTTCTTGGAGCTTTGTTGAGGGTTGTTTATTTCTCTCCTTATGTTTTATGCTATTCCGTTATAGAACGTTTTAATCTTCTCGTACGGGTCGTTCCATCTGTTCTTTTTCCCTGACCATTGTGAAGATGGCTTCATTGCAGCGGTCCTATTTTGACTTGCTCTACAGCATTTCGTTAATTAGGGATTCCCGAGTAGAGGTCTCTACGTGAACAATCAGCTCGACATTGTTCTTGAAAAGTCGGGCACTAGAAAATGCAATGTTCCGTGGTGTCAGAGGCTCCGCAATCCTTGCTATCCGAGCCCGTTTTTCCTATCCGGTGCGTGAAGTTTTTATAACTCCAGTGGTCGCTGAGAGCCCGTGTTACGTAATAGCATTGGGGACCTAGATGTAGTTCTTACAAGTCATTACAGAATAAACACGTGGTCACGTCTTAAACATAGGATTTCCGAAGCCACTTCTCTCCTACGGAAAGAACTTCCAACGATAGAGCAGGACACATATGGCTTGAAAAGTGGTGGATTGCGGAGCAAAAAAGACCCCTAAGGGTCCGATCTTAGGGCATCGCACTTTCTCCCCCTATTTTACCACTACTACCATAAGTTATTGTTTTAAAGATTCCTCGAAATACCTCTCTTTACCATTAATTTCACGAGTAGTTATAAAACTGGTCATGTGAAAAAATACAGCCACTTACAATCTAAAATTGCTAAATTAACCAGAAACTGGAAACATAATGTACGAGTAATCGGGTAACCTACTATTGTAAATTCAGAAAAACAGTCGCTTATATTAAATGCTGTAATTATTGTTCACTTTGAACATTTTTCTTATATAAGAACTGGGGTAGAACCGAATAAGTGGCAGGCTATTGTTCTTTCAGCCTAGATTTCCATGATAGAAACCTAAAGAATTTCGCCAATAAAAGAGTCTTTCACCTGTTTGGGGATTTTAATGACCGATCATTATGCTAATTAATCCGTTGAAATTTGGAAATGAAATTGCCAAAATTATAGCATAATATACCAGATTATTAACATTACCTACGTCCTATTCACTCTTCATTCAAGATTTTGTTACATGTCAGTTACCTCTTAGTGTGATTACAATAATGATCCCTCTCCATGTAAATCTGTGACATGCATTATCCATACCTACAGAATATTTTTTCAAGTAGGTCGTTCTGGGTTTTCTAATTTCTATTCTCTACTGAACCGAAAACATTCAGTTCACAGCAGTCAACAATATCTGTTTGTACTACAACAGGAGTAGGTACAAATAAGAGAGCAAGTGAATTTTGATTTGCATACAATTGCTAACAGATTTCTTTGTCTTGCGGGTCCTAAAATGTTAAGTTTTATCTGATCGGTTAGTCAGGTGTTCCGGGTCCAATTCTCATGAAATTACACTGCAATTGAAGATTGAGAGAAGGAGAAGTCTGAGTTTGATCACGAAGGGGGAACTTTTCCTTCAGTTTTTAAATATTTCTGATTAACCTTCTTTGGCGCAGGTAAATTTTTTTGAATTCAAAAATTTTTTAACTTCGAGTAATAATTAATAATAAATGTGATTTGGACAGACCGAGAAAACAGAATTTTGCGCAACCTCTGGAAGCCCACTACGGATCTTTTTTTTTTAGAACATCTCGTATATGTACTTTTTAGGTATTTGTAAACTCTAATGGCGCAGATTTATGTTTCTGAAGTTAGAAGTTGTAAACTTGAAGTGCTAAAAATATAATTTGGACAAATCAAGATATACGTATATATATAGGGTGTCCCGTAAACCTTCGACAATACTTTGCCTAATGAAAGGCCCAACCTTGAGAAGTCAGAAAATGAAAAAATAACGTTAATGAAAATATCATGGATGTCGAGATATTTACACTTTTTTCAAAAATGACAAAAATTGACATAACTTGATATTTCGTACTATCACTGTTACATCACTCCTTGTAGAAAAACAAAATGTTCGTATTAGTTTCGTCAATGGTCATAGTTTAAAAGCATATCAAAAGATTTTATATATGTGCTTCGAATTTTAAAAAAACATATTTATTTCGAGGTACTCCTTATAACTCTATTTCTATTATGTAACTTTTGCGCCCTATTGTAGCAAAGGATGTACAGATATATCTTGAAACTCATAGGCTTAAAAAGTAGCGCCGTTCTTCTAAATTCTGAAATGGTATAATAAGTACGTATTCTTTATACACTAAATATTTGTTTGGCCTGTTAGACGATACAAGTATAAGTTTTCCATCACAATACAATACCATTTATTTGCGCTACTAATGAAAATTAATACTAAATAATACTAATTAATGCAAAAAAGACTTAAAGAAAGTGTTCAAAATGACCCCCCTTTGGCTCTTATGCACGCTTTGTATAAACGAAGTATTGTCGAAAGTTTACGGGAGACCCTGTATATCTTAATGTTTAATTTCTGTATTCTTGATTTGTTGACATCAGATGTTTAAAAATTTTCAACTAGAGAAAAAGGAACATATTCCAATGGAGCTTATCCAAAAGTATCTAATAACTATAGGAAACAATATGAAAAAATGTTTATATGTTTAATGTATTTTCAGTGGCGGCACTAAATATTATACATAAGCTCCATTAGGATACGCTCCTTTTTTCTCTAGTTGAAAACTTTTAAATATCTGATGACAACAAACCAAGAATACGGAAATGAATACTGCCCTTAATAAGAAAATTGCTAAAAAGGTTTTGCATGATCTCTCCTATGGTTACTAGATAATTCTGCACAAACTTCATTAGCGTACGTTCTTTTTCTTCAAGTTGAGAAATTTTATACTATAGACAACTGACGAAAAGTAAGTTTAAATTTTCGATTTTTTTTAATCAAAGGTTTTGGTGAGTAATTTCAGATTTCTCTTTGTGATCTGCAGTTTCAGATTTTAGCTTCGAATTACCTCATTAGATGTTTAATCGAAAAGTAGAAACAGGCGAGTTATAGACCGCAAGGCACAGCTAAAGAATAATAAATAAAAGAAAAAAATAATAAAAGAATAAAAAATAATAAATGGAAGTACCAAAACTTTAAATTCTCTTCAATGTTTAACTTGATTTTTGTTTGTGAAATTATTTTGATTAAAGATCCCTCAAGCCACGGATCATTCCGAAAACCCGACGAGGACAACAGGTTGACAGCAGACGTCACTCGATTCAACAAATGAACGGTACAATGTTGCCAAATAACAGAGAAAAGAATGAATGATCCAGAAAATCTGAGATGAAAAGCCCGATTTATAGAGTTACGTAAGGTGTCGTTAACATATCGTTAAGAAGATAAACAGGTTCATATGCATAGTGCAGTTTATGAAACACTGATCTTAAAGGTAACGTACTATATCGTTAAGAAAGTTACACAATGTTTAACTTTTACACGTAAACACACGTAAATTTCTTGCGGTCAATGCCTATTAAAGCTTGACTTAAGTTTGACTTCAAGTCAAATCAATTTAAATGATCTACTAGGTTTTTTAGTTGTCGAAAATATTTAAAAGCCCTTAAGTGTCTCCTTGGATAAAACTCACAACTTCCACCAAATTAACACAAAAAATGTTTCACTCACATTCACAATAGTTCCCCAAAATCAATCACGTAACAGCAATTATTATTCAACACATTTTAATAATACCAGCCCAAGAATTAAATCTCCTAATAAGACCTCTTCCTGCATCTAACCTTTAACATCATCATCAAGCTTGGATAATTACCCCAACATGATATTTGCACAATATGGAATTCGTAAGAAGTTCCCATCTATCTCTTTCTTGGCTACACTTTCGTTTTCGTTTAATAGATTACTCAGATTACATCATGGATTATAATAAGTCGTAATCTCGTGGTAGTACATTTTTATATCCCCGATGCAAAAAACAAGAAGCATCAAGACTACTATAGAAACCTAAATTCTTGTCATTTCTAAACCTCAGTAACTGCTATTGAAACAGCAATGGAGTTATGAAAGGTCACTGACAAAATTCTTAGATTTTTTTCTATAGATAGGCGTAAATATTTCAGGACTATGTCACTGCAATGGTATTTACGACATCGGAAATTATTAATGTTAACATGAATAGTAGATTTACTAATTGCGTAATGATATTTTGGTTTTTGTTCGATGTTGGGGCAACAAGATCTAATAGTAAAATCATGCATTACATGATTTTTTGCCGATTCTTTGCTTCACTTGCATTTCACCTTCTACTTCCACCCTTTTTCGTATTTTGTAATGTTCCAATTTTTGTCCCATCTAATAAAATCATTACACGTTATGAAAATAAATTTCGAGATAATCAGTATGCAAAACAGTGACAGGAAATTACAAAATTAGTCCACTATGCCGAAACACTGGCTGCAGCCGGCCTTTGGGAACCATTTTACATGAAACGTTTTAAAACACCTTAATAAATATTTATTCGCTTTTTGCATAAGACAAGCTAATGCCGATTTGTGAAAACACGTAGTTAAGTTTAATTTGTTAATTATCCATTGAGATACAAAATAGAAGAATAATTTTACGTGAGTGAGGTTTGGTTAATCGTGTATAAAGTTTAAACAATGTACTTGATGTCAAGTCAAGCATTACCATGGGAAAATCAACACGAGAATATATGTTTCCAGAAATTTTCTTTTCAAATCAAGTCAAGAATTTCATATAATTATTTTGCCTTGATTAATTTCTAGATATGAACTGTCAATCTTGGACTCATGAATCATATCTATGCAGATATTATCCATTAAATCCAAAGAATATGCCCTGACTAATTGTTTTGAAGGACACATATCTTTGTAGCTACTATAACTGACTCAGCTCTATTTTTAACTAAAACAAAAATTATTAATTTCAAAGAGAATGTTGAAAAAAGTTCCCTATAGCTAATTAAGACAATGTATTTAATATCCTATGTTGCCTTTAATTGTTTTTATAGCTCAAGGTCGTGAACATTTTCCTCGCTTCAATTTTAATGCAGAATATGTATTACTGAAATGTCAATGATCATGAAAATGTTGGTTATAGCTATAGGATAAGTGCGTTAATAGAGATAAAATATTGGTAGAGAGATGCTCACAACGAATAAAGGCAGAGTTATCGTATATTTTAAATAAATTTATAACCTGGAAGCCAAGATATTTATTATTTAATAAATCTTTATTATTTATTTTTATCAATATCGACACTTTATTTTTTTAAACTCTATTATACTTATTTTATATTTATTATCCCAAAATTGTATCTAGTACTCATATTTTTCCCCTTATTCCCACGTTTGGCTCCTAAAATTGCTTTAAAAATATAATCATATGTAATGTAATAAATGCATGAAAAATTGCTTACATTGATTTTTTTTCATTCAAATTTATCATGCATACAAAATAAGCGTTTTTTAAAAGAAATTTTGATTGGTAGATATTGCCAGAAATTGAATAGCGATTTCTGTTAGTACAATTTAGCAGTTTTTGGCGTAGAACAGGTAATGAATGAAATTCAATAACTATTAATTATTTATAGAATATAAGCTATAAAAAGATGCAAATTATTATAAATGTTTGTTATTTTATTTACATGACTCAATTATTAGTTCTTATTGTATACCTTTTGCCTCCTTTCATTGGGGCCATATAACACATTTCACACTTCCATTTCAATCTGCCCATTTAAAGTCAACGGTAAAGACTCCTTCAGACAATGAGTCATGAGTTCTAATGCAATAATTAATATTTTTTATGCAATTGTAATTTACGCGTAATATTGATTATGATTCAATATAACGGATACGGTGTGCATACCCACTATATCCCAGATTGTTTCTTCTTCCTACATAATTGTATTGTATCGTATTATGTTGGTTCCAGACTTACTATATGAACAAAGCTTTGATAAAAAGTAATCATCTGCCGATATTTGAGACGATGATTTAAATGAGAGAATTTTTGCCATAAACAAAAATGAAAAATTTATGCACACATCAAACATTAAGGAAATAAATATCTCTAAAGTAATATGAGATGGACAGAACAGATATAAATATCTAAAAATTTAGTAAAATTCGATTTTAATTATTAGTCGATTTAAGACCAATAGATCGAAGTCTTGGCTATTTTACCAATAGGATAAAATCCATGGAAACGTTGAAATAAAGGCAAAATATTGGTTAGTTTCGAGGTTTCTATGAAAATTGTCTTCCAGATAAAGTTGCCAGGACTTTGATCTGATGGTCCTTAGTGCCAATTTATAAACCTCCTGGCAACTTTGCCATTAAGATAATTTTCAAAGAAACTATAAAATCATAACACTGGACAATATCTCTTTTTTCTTGGAAATGTTGCCAGGATATTGATATACAAGCTCTTATAAGGGAGGACCTAGAAGGATAAGTTATTATACTATGTATTATCTATTTATACAATTTTTTTCATTGCAAAGTTCACCATTTTTTCCAAACAAGAATTTACGCGGGAATCAACGTCAATTATAGAATACCATTTAGCAAAAATTATCACAAGTCAGATTGCTAACGTTGGTTTGAAAACGAAAGTTGTTTGAAACGTTTTAAAAATATAACCGCGGAAGTATTATATGACAACAAATTAGTATGGGTGGCAATAAATACATACCAACAAGTCTGAAATTAATAATAAAGTTGTTTTGACTATCTACAATAACTGTTCATCCATCTTGAAAGTTGACACACATACATATTATATACATATTATATCAATGCTATACACAGAAATCTGACGCTTAGAAATTCAAATTCAAATTTCCAATGGTTTTCAAATATACAGGGTGTCTCAAACTTGTCACCCTTATACATATTTTATGGAAACCGAAAGTAATATAAAAAATTTAAACTATGGGTCTTCAATGGTGTTGAATCACCTCCATTTCGAGTTGAAGAAGTCCAATTCTAAAAAGTTTGTAGTAACGAATTATGGCGTCATCAATGATATTTTTCACAGAAACATACTCAAATTGTAATAAAATTATATTGATCCTATTTTTTCACACAACTTTTGTTATAGAAAATGATTCTTACATGTGTTATCGTTTAAATGTTATAAGCAAAAACGTCTTAGGAATTACCGCAAAAATATATTTCGAAATATCAGACCAGCCTTGATTTATTACTATATCTAGTTTGTTAGAGCTCGTATTGTACAGCAATACCTAAATAACTTGTTCGGACAAAATTAAATTGACATTAACAGGCCTGAACAAAGGCCAGAAAAGTCTTCTAACTTAACTCCTATGGATTTTTTCTTGTAGGGTTTCTTAAAAATAAAGTTTATAAAAGCACTTCAGGGAATTTGGAATACTTAAAGGAGAAAATAAGAACTGTTTGTAATGAGTTGACTCAAGAAATATTAAGAAAAGCTACTGAGACGGAAATTAGGCAAAGACTTTAAATATGCCACGCAGAAGGGAAGAGTTATACCATATATAAAATATGTTTAATTAAATATAATATTTGTTTTGTTCCTTCCAATTATTTAGTTTTATAAAAACTAATTTCTTGTTTTTCGTTTAGTTCTTATTGTAAAATTAAATTTTTTTGTGACAATTCCTAAGACGTTTTTGCTTCTAACTTTTAAACGATAATACATAAGAAAGAAAGAATGTATTTAACAAAAATTATGTGGAAAAATAGCATCAACATAATTTCGTCAGAATGTGGGTGTTTACTTAGGAAAAATATAATAATCACGTCATAACTCGTTACTGCGACATTTTAGAAATAAACTTCAGATCGAAATGAAGGTCACTCAACCTCATTGAAGACCAATAGTTTAAATTTGTCATATTACTTTTCATTTCCATAAGATAGGACGTCGAGTTTGAGACACCCTGTATATCCGGTAATTAAAATTACTCCTAGATTTTAAAATTCACGAAGAAGGAGTGTGGTGCACGTAATTTAGTTCAGGTGCTAATTGTTAGTACCTGTTTTACGTTATTAATAATTAGTTCATTATAGGTGTATTATAATCTGGTTGTTGTCATAGGTAGGTCTGGCAAACCACCAATTATTATTATTTTTTAGAGTATTTTGTGAATAGTTACTTTTTGTCAAATTAGTTTATTTAAGTAGTTGTCAAGATTAAAATAAAAGAGTTCCTTACAACATTCGCGATCATCAACATCTTTTAACCACACAAGGACAATTGGTGACCCCGATTCCGAACTCAACGCATCAACCCTCTAGAACACAAGCTATCTCATCCAATCATGCCACGTTCTAGAACCATTCAGCCAGAAGCTAACATCATCGAACCCTCTGTAGACCAAGAAGCTCGAATCTTCATTAAAGCTCCACCATTTAGTAGAACAGATCCAGAATTGTGGTTTTCTCAATTGGAATCACAATTTTTTATCAATGGAGTGACTTCAGACGACTTGAAATTCCACACTACTATCGGAATTATGGACACAGAAAGTTTGATTTGTGTTAGAGATCTAATTATTAAACCTCCCATGAACAACAAGTTCCAAACCCTTCGTCAAAAGGTATTGGATGCCCTCGTAGAATCACAAGAAAAAAAGTATAAGAAACTTTTTTCGCAACTTCAACTTGGAGACAAAAAACCTTCCATACTTCTATCCGAAATGAACAGTTTGGGAGGCTCTTCACTTCAAGAAGAGATGTTGAAAACCCTTTGGATGCAGAGATTACCTCACAATATGCAGACCATTTTAACGGCATGTTCCTTGCCATTATCAGAAGTGGCGAATATAGCAGATAAAATTGCTGATGTAGAGTTTTCCCAAGTTTCTCAAATCAAGTCAGAGGTATGCACAAGCAGTCCCAATGAAATCAACAAAAATACATCTTCAGAAGAATTCAAACACATCACTAAACGTTTGGATAAATTAGAGAGGCAAATCAGATCCCATTCGAAATTAAGATCTTCTAAATTTCGACGCAATTCACCCAGCAGAGATCGTCAAAATTCTTCATGGTGCTGGTACCATCAAAATTACCAAGAAAAAGCTCGCAAGTGTGTGTCTCCTTGTGACTACAAGAAGGAAAACTAACGATCGCGTCGTCGTGGGCAGCAGACGGCGCGGGTACAAAGGACTGCCAAGTGAAGATCTCCACGAACACCAACGAAGATAGACAAAAAAACATTAATATAATTAGTCACAGGTTAGTTATCAAAGACCCTTTAACTGGTATTCATTTCCTTATAGATACTGGTTCTGATGTTTCGTTGTTACCCAAATCTTTTCAAATACAACAAAATCAATCTCAATACACCTTATTTGCGGCCAACAACACATGTATTTCCACCTTCGGGACCAAGACTCTTACAGTTAGTTTAGGTCTCCGAAGAACGTTTACATGGAATTTTATTGTGGCACAAACAAATCATGCGATTATTGGAATTGATTTTCTCCACTATTTTAACATAATACTAGATTTGGGCAGTAAACGAATTATCGACAGCACAACTAATCTGACAAACAATGGTAAAATTTCTTGTCTTTCTACATCATCAGTTCATGCAATTCCTTCTTCATGCAAATATTTTGACATTTTGGTTCAATTTCCAGAAATTACAAAATTCTCATCTACTCCCTTATCACTAAAACATAGCACCTCTCACACTATTTTCACAGAAGGTTTTCCTATTTCTTCCAAACCTAGACGCCTTTCAGCAGAAAAGCTTAAATTGGCAAAACAAGAAATTCAACACCTCATTAACTTAGGTATTTGTCGTCCTTCAAATAGTCCTTGGGCCAGCCCTCTACATATGGTTCCCAAGAAAAACTCTTCCGATTGGCGACCGGTTGGAGACTATCGCAGACTCAATTCAATTACTGTGGTAGACAAATACCCAGTCCCCAATTTACATGACTTTTCTTATTTTCTCGAAGGAAAAACAATTTTTTCCACGATTGACCTCATCAGAGCTTATCATCAAATCCCAGTTGAAGAGGAATCCATTCCAAAAACAGCCATAATCACACCTTTTGGATTGTTCGAATTTACAAGGATGCAATTTGGATTGAAAAACGCAGCACAATCATTCCAACGCTTCATCAATGAAGTACTTGGAGATTTGGATTTTTGTTTTTCTTATATAGATGATATCCTAATTGCATCAACAAACGAAGCTCAGCACAAAGAGCATCTCAAAACAATTTTCGAACGTCTCCACCAATATGGGTTGACAATAAACCTAAACAAATGTGTTTTTGGCGAACATAAAGTTCAATTTCTCGGATACCAAGTTTCTGAAAAAGGTTCTTCTCCTCTTCCCGAAAAGGTATCCACCATTTCAAACTATCCTCTTCCTAAATCAATTTCAGATCTCAGACGTTTTCTAGGAATGCTCAATTTTTATCGTAAATGCTTACCTCACGCTGCACATCATCAAAGTGTTCTTCATGACTTACACAAAAACTGTAAGAAAAATGAAAAAACACCAATCAAGTGGACTGACGAAACTGTGAATGCTTTCAATGAATGTAAACACGACTTAGCAAACGCTGCTACATTAAATCACCCCAGTTCATCAGCCCCACTTTCTTTAACAGTGGATGCATCAGATTTTGCTATGGGAGCAGTTGTAGAACAAATGGTAAATTCCTCATGGAAACCCTTAAGCTTCTTCTCCAAGAAATTTTCAAAAACTCAATGTAATTACAGTACTTACGATCGCGAATTACTTGCACTGTATTCAGCAATCAAATATTTTCGTCATTTTCTTGAAGGAAGACCTTTCACAATTTACACAGACCACAAACCACTCATTTATGCATTCATTCAAAAATCTGATAAAGCATCTCCTAGACAAATGAGACATTTAGATTTCATTTCACAATTCTCAACCAACATACTTCACATAAGTGGCAAAAACAACATTGTAGCAGATACTCTATCTAGAATTCAAACCATTTCTTTTCCGAATTCCATAGATTACGATGAAATAGCAAAAGCTCAAACAACAGACCCAGAATTTCAACACATTTTTAGAAATCCTCAACTTACATCACTTACCTTAAAACAATTTCAAGTTCCTAATACACAAAATTTGATTTACTGCGACGATAGTAACTCTAGAATTCGCCCATTCATACCGAAACATTTTCGACAAGCTATATTTAATAAATTTCATAATCTTTCTCATCCAGGTATTAAAGGTACAACAAAACTTATTTCATCCCGTTTTGTTTGGCCTTCAATGAATAAAAATATCCGAGAATGGACTCGTTGTTGTATTAACTGTCAAAAAGCCAAAATTCATAAACACACTGTTACCCCATTCAAACAAATTCAAATTCCGGATTCCAGATTCCATGATATTCACATTGATATAATAGGTCCTTTACCTCCCTCAAACGGTTTCACTTATTGTCTCACAATTATTGATAGATTTTCTTGTTGGGCAGAGGCTTATCCCATGACCAATATATCATCAGAAACCGTTGCCAATTGCTTTTATAGCAATTGGATTTGTCGTTTTGGCACCCCTATTAAAATTTTTACAGATCAAGGTCGTCAATTCGAAAGCTCTCTTTTCCAATCCTTAACCCAAATTTTAGGCTGTAAACGTGCCCGTTCTTCTCCTTACCATCCGAATACAAATGGCAAAGTAGAGAGATGGCATCGAACATTAAAAGCAGCTATCAAAGCTTATGCAACTGAACGCTGGACAGAAATCTTACCTACTATCTTACTCGGATTACGTTCTACCTTACGAGAAGAGATAGGAGTTTCTCCTGCTGAAATGTTGTACGGTACAACGTTAAGACTACCAGGTGAATTTTTTCAAGACAGCAATATCGTTGACCATCCTTCTTCTTTTATACAAACCCTCAAACAAAAAATGCAATCTCTTCAACCAGTTCCAACTACTCATCATTCTAACAGAAAAATTTTTATAACTCCTGAATTAAACACTTGTACACATGTTTTTCTTCGGAATGATACCATAAAGAGATCTCTTCAACCTCCGTATGAAGGTCCCTTTCTTGTTAAAAAACGTGAAGACAAATATTTTACAATTGTTGTCAGAGATAAGGAAGTGAATATTTCCATGGATAGGTTAAAACCTGCATTTTTAATCTCACAAGATCCAAAAATTAATAATCAATTCGATTCTCTTATCAACCAACCAATCATCCATCACCATACAAAGAAGAAAGATAAAACCGTACGTTTTGCTAATGTATAAATTATTAATCATAATTAAATTATATTTTTATATTGTAACGATTAATACCCTTAACATTATACCTCCGTTATTGGGGGGGGAGTATTGTGGTGCACGTAATTTAGTTCAGGTGCTAATTGTTAGTACCTGTTTTACGTTATTAATAATTAGTTCATTATAGGTGTATTATAATCTGGTTGTTGTCATAGGTAGGTCTGGCAAACCACCAATTATTATTATTTTTTAGAGTATTTTGTGAATAGTTACTTTTTGTCAAATTAGTTTATTTAAGTAGTTGTCAAGATTAAAATAAAAGAGTTCCTTACAACATTCGCGATCATCAACATCTTTTAACCACACAAGGACAGGAGGTTTAAGGCACTCATTTAACGACTTTATCACTAAACTTGTGACATCTTATATAGATAGTATATAAGTGAATAATAAAATCAAAGACCATATGTATATATATATATATATATATATATGTGAGCTTTCATAAAGAAAGTGATATGGGGTTGGTTATTAATTCATTTAATGCAAAAGCAATAAACCTGTTATCTTACAAGGATGGTGTTATGTCTTATCCTTGGGCATATGTATGTAGTATGTCACAGACACCTATGAGTGTCCCATTGGAGATTGACTAAACTTGTACTAGTTAAAGTAGATCGTTGCCTTAAAAGATAAAGAGGGTCTGTTTATCATATGGGGGTGTGAGGAGAATGACTAAGGGATGTAAGCGTGGGAAGAATGTGGAAGGTTGAGCGTTTATTTTTTGAAGATAAACAGATACACGGGGATGACTCCGACACCTTGTATGGGGGGGGGGGGGGGGCATTCTATTCCCAATCTTGGTCGAATAAAGAAGTCTTGCGTAAATTTGTGTTTTTTTTATTTTCCGAAGAAAGGAATATTTTTTCTTACATATATATATATTCTGTTTTGTTTAAATCCTGCAGACTTTCCCATGATGTAAGACAAAAACGAGAGCAAAAATAGACAACCGTTGTACTTATTATAACAGTCAGCTGTGTATGGGTTTTTGCTCCACAATCCCGTCATATTTGATTTTGACCAAGGTTAAGCACTCGATTGTTACACAAAATAATATGCATATTAAGATCTTATAGAGTTCATGACTAAACATGTTAACATGTTTGTCGCACATAACTGCATAATTTTGCTGATCATTGTGTTATTTACCAAACCCAAAACTAATCCCTACATCACAAATCAAAGAATAAGGATCCTCTTCAGAGCATCTTAATATAACAAAATCGATTTAAAATCGCGTTCAATCGTCAAGTAGGTACCAGCCTCTTCGTGGAACGGTATAATGCGATCTTCTCATTGCGATGATATAACATGAGCATTATAATTTTATTGTTATAGTGTCACCGGGTCGTTTGATGATTAGAAAGCAGTATGAAAGTCCTTGACAAATGCTCTTTCAACATACAAGGATCCTGCGACGCAAGTGCAGTCTAAGGAACATGGCACTAAAATAATTCAATTTATAAAAATAAGATATAGAAGGGGATGAATTAATAATTAAAATTTGATTATGTTAATATAGTTTTTTTTAATGAAAAAAGTTCCATTTTCCGAAAAATATTTTCAATATTATTATTTTGTTTCCATCTTTACAGATATCCTGTTAAGACCAACTAAAGTAGCCATGATTTCAGAAATCGGATTTGACGCGAGATTTGCAACTAAAGTCTCTCATTATTTGTCGACATAATAAAGTGGTAAAGGAATTTCTACGTTTGTAGAATGTTTCACCTCTTTGACCTTGTCTGCATTCAACTTTATATTAAGTAATCGTTTAATATACGAAGACAGTGCTCGTCTTTCAACTATTAATCCATTTGGGTTGAGCAAGATTCACCGTGCAAATTGCTGGGGTGAGTCATTTCTTGTCAGATGATCTTTGATGGTTGTACGACAGTGAAGATTTCTATTATATTTATTACGTTAATAATAATAGTTTTTACCAGAACTTCAGTAGAATTGTTAATTAATATAAATACATCAAAAGGCATTCCAAGAGACCACTTTTATGAGTTGGTATGCTTACTGCTGTTATATCCTTGACCCTCCAAAGACGAAAAATATATCAATATCCGTTCACATACAGAAAGAATTTGAAAGACCAGTATATTCGACAAATGCTGATTTTCCAAATAAAACATTCGCCATCTTATGGGTATCTGAATTTGGAAAAATATACATCTAATTGTCACTTTTATTTTCTTGAAATTTATACCTTCAGACAGTTTTTGAGTTTCGTAAAATTTAATTAAGAATTTTTTTTCGGATAGCACTTTCGACATTTTATCAGCATCTGAGTACAGCAAAACTGATAAGTAGTGTTGTTGTTTTCTTGAAGTATACTTTGTAAACCTTTTTGGAAATTCCTTTAAGAAATTTTCAATTTAATCATGGCAAAACATATTATGTTCATAAGCATATGGTCCGTTCTGTCAGTTTTGAAGCTTCGTAATCCGTCCTTTCTATCTCTCCACTTCTTAATATGAGTAGGAAAAGATATCATATTCAGTAACTTATTAATGGAAAGTAGTAGTTTTCAAACTATTTGTTAAATAATCACATTTTGCGTCTTTAAATCACCTCAGCTGTTCATTAATTTGCGATGATTGCAGAAAAAATCGATTTTCTGTACTTTCTACACATAACTATAATAATTATTATGATTGGTCATACCACCTTGCTGTAAAATACATTTTAACCAGATGCGGGCTTTGCTTATGCAAAAATTGCTGTCTAAAATATGAACCTGAATTAAAAACCTGTTTGGCTCGCAATCAAAGGAATTTTTCAGTCTGTCATATAGAGAACAATGATGAGAAAAAGATTTATAATTGAGCTAATTCAATATGAAATCTTTACGATCTGCACGAATAAAGAACGAAGAGTTTCGTCATAGCTTTAATGAAACTTACCGCAAATTGTTAAGAAATAGTAATATACAATATTGGTTTGCTTACCACAAATATTTCGGTGGTTTTCTAGGAACTTACACATGACCCATTTGTAATTTTTTGGCTAAAAATGTTTGATTTTGACCTGTGGAAATAATAGAAAATGGCATAAGTTGAATATTTCAGAATGGTAAAGGGAAACGATCATCATTCTGCATCGTGGAAATAAAATCAAAAGAGCCGTAAAATGACACATGTTCAATTCTAAATGTCAACAAATTCATCAGTAGTTTCCAGAATATCGTTAGAAGTTTGCAAGTCGATCTAGAAAATTGATTCCACGTGATTTAAACAATTTCAATGTAAGGTGAATGGTATAGTTATTAGACATCAACAGTTATTGGACAGATTCGTTTTAAACATTTGCAATAAACGCAAATATAGTGATTATTGAATATTGTACCGAGAGAAATTGATATTCGTGACATTTCTGCCAAGAACCATCGGGAATTCACCAGGAATACTTTACAAGAAAAGTTACAGTGAGTTTATTGTTGTTGTCTATAGTGCAGTGAGTACAAAATAAGATTTTGATAAGAAGTAACAATGTTAAAAACAACATTTTTTTGAATTTCAATCGAAATTTGAACTGTTGTAATATTTTCACAATAATTTAGATCTGTCAATTTAGTATTTTTACAGGTTTACCCTCATATTTTGGAATTGCGTCACTTTGTCCAACATCTGTAAATACAACAAGTACAACTTTCAATTATTGGACATGCTGTCCAATCATTGATTTTGAGTTTTATTATATTTAGACGGTTATTGAACACCGACGCCAGACGGTTATTGAAGAGATATTTATTTGAGATAGGTGAATCATTGGAAATGCCGAAACGCAATGTAACTTGGTTCAACTTGAAATGGCACTGCAAGAGTTGCATGAAAAAGGAGCAAGCGTCACAGCCGTTTCTACAAAATATAAGGTTCCAAAATTCACGATTCCCTTCCAACTCAAAAATCCGCATGGAAAAAAGTAACTTTGGACCTTTGCCTTTTTTAACAAATGAAGAACACCGTTTAGTTTTGTGGATTTCGGAATTGGGAATAAGAGGATTTTCGAAGAAAATGGAAGATGTTATGCCAATTGTTCAAAAATTTTTAAAAGCAAACCCCAGACCAAATTCTCTCAAAGATAATTATCCCGATATAAAGTGGTTGAAAGTTTTTTTTCGACGAAATCCTTGAGTCGCGGATAGGCAGAACGAGACACGATAGTTTCATCGGTTAGATCCTATTTGACCGACTCGGATATAAGAAAGTGGTTAATCGAAATCAAAAAATTCTTCGAAGACTAAAACTTGATCGATGTACTCGAGGACCCTTCCCGGGTTTATAACAGAGACGAAATGGGATTTAAAATGTGTCCATTTACAGGTTGTAAATCGGACAAAAAGGGAACAAAAAATGTTTACAACATCAAGAAAGATTCTTTAAAAGAAAATATTACTGTAATGTTTTTTTGAATAGACAAACTAAATGTAAATAAACAGAATGAAGAAAATGGATAAAGCGACGACAGAATATTCAGTTACGATGAATTTGTTAAAGTCGTAGCCCCAGATTTTATTACAAAATTTGAAAGTAATAATTCGTCTCAAGAAATCAAGGACGAAAATTTCAACAAATTATACTCAATTTGGAAACATTTTCAAAAAGTATTACTCAGTAATTTTGATAATTTCCCTTAAAGAATCTCTTGAGAACGTACAAATAAACGATATGAGTGGAACTTGAACCTAACCTGAACTGAACACAATTACCAATGAGGCAGCTACAGAAGAAAAGTCTCGAATATCGAAACAACTACAATTCAATTTTCATCCACTCGGTCGTCAATTAAAGAATCACAATTTTCGGCCTCTATTTCTGCACTGGTCTTTGATTTAGTGGTAACATCTACAAAACCAGACAATTCACTAAAAAAAGTATAGAAAATTCTTTCCCCTTTTACAGTGTGGCCAAATTCTCCAAAATGAAAAAATAAACGACAAACTAAGAAAACCCCTTATACCTTTTTGCTTTAACATCAGAAAAGTTTTAGCGAATGTTTGCATCGAAACATACTATATTCAGAATGCCAAAAGTTAAAGGAGAAAGAAGACAGGAAAAGAAAACGCGAAGAGAAAAAACAAGAGAAATTAATGAAGAGAACTAAATTACAAAATAGTCAAAAAGACAGGCAAATATGCGGTAAATGCTTGAAGTTAATAAAATCGAACGAGTTGATTTGTGATACTTGTCAGAGAAATTTTCATCGTTCGTCTGTTCCTGTGTCACATAGAAAGTACATTCCAAATGATGAAGATGATTATTTGTGTCATTTATGTTACAAGGAACCACGTGAAGAAAGTTCTGAGACAGATCAAAAAGACTCGAATGAATAAAATTTGAGGAACTAAATGTCCGATAACTGTAATTCTTTCGTCTATTAACTGTTATAATTTATCCAATAACTGTATTTTTTTAACATAATTTTTTTTCTATGTTGTTTTGTGTTTTGGATATTAATATTTGAATATTCATTTGTTTGCGTTACTTTCGTGCTTAGGTGGTACCTGTAGTTTAAAAAATAAATTTTCCTCAAGTTATAGAATAAAAAACGTTCCTTAATTATCTAATAATTACATCGTTTACCCTACCTCAGAAACTCTGCAGACATTTCAAACACTTATTCATGATTCAATCTTTAACTTTCATATTAATGCTTATCAGGAACAATATCATTTAGGATTTGGCGAAAGGGTGAAGTTGCTTAATTACATGTTACATGAACGGTCATATAGTCCTAAACTGGAAACGTCAATTAAACACACACATACATTACACGCTTCAGTGCCATGACCACTTGGTGTAGAGAGTGATAATAACAGTTACAATATTATTCCTGATGCATTACTCAGTTACAAACTATGTAAATGTTATGTAAGAATTTCTATCATAATAATGGTGAATGTGAAGTATAGAGGCCTGTTCTCACCCACATCGTGGGTGCAAAAAACATAGATCTTTATCTGTTCTTAGTTTTAAATGAGGTAATGTCTAGTTGAGAGCGTTAGGTAAATGATCTAAATACCTTCTGTAATGATGGTCATTTGAATTCAAGTGAAGTTTTTATATAATAAATAAAACCGAAAATAAATAACTTCTCTGCGGATCTAATAAGCACCTACAATAACCACCATTTATACGTTAATGAATACCTACCTACTCCGCGCACTTTCTACAATAAAATCTCCATTACATGGACAAACAAATTTATCAAGTCGGGCTCGTTGATCTTACAAGACAGTTTATTAAATTAAATATCTCTTTATCTGCTGATTTATTGTTTTGATAATTTCGGATACTCGTAATAATAACTAGGAGATCGGACAATACTTTTCGTTTACGTAAGGCATTGTCCAGACAAATTAAAGGCCAGAATATGAAAGTAGATTCTTGAATGTGTGGGAATTACTTAGCGACGTAAATGTGATTATTGAATATTATTTTCATTTTTACATCATTTTCCAATATGCAGCAATCTTCTAATTTGAGACCAATAAAGCCAAGTATTATGTACAGATTTCACTCTTTTTCTTGTGATTTTCATGACGTTTTAGACACCATTTGCTAGAGTAGTTTGTCCTCTTACATAATCATTGTTAACATTCAAAATTTTACACTTCAATTTAAAAACAAATAAAATCCAAATAACATTGTAACGGTACGCAAAGGTTCATGATCGGTATATGTTAATTAAATAATAATAATCCGAAACGATCTCCACTTAAACAAAAAATGTTACACTTCACACACTATACAAATGCGAAAAGTGAAGGCGGTACTCGATAAGACTACTGACCCAAATTAGTCAAAATGTAATACATCAATTATCAGATTGTATATCATTTACTCCTTCAACAATAATGTGTTGAAATCTTAAATACTTTAAATTGTTTGCTGCTAATTTTTCAAATGGTTTTGATTGATTGTTGCGTAGCAGGTCAAGTTCAATGGATGGCTATATTACACACATGAAGTGGAATTCTGGTTTTATTTCTACATAATTAGATTGTTTTTCGTTATTTAAAAGATTGTTGTGGCCATACAGAGTGTCCTAGAAAATGTGGGCATGCTGTCGGATACATGTACAGGGTGTGAAAATAACATGACAAGATTCTATAAAAAATGTTTCTACAGACCTTCCCTACCAAAATATAGGATATAAATCGGTTTTTATTAAATAATTTTTAAAATACTTGGTATAATTTGATAATTTTTTAATATGATAGATATTAGTTGAAGCCCCTTAAAATAGTGTCTTTGAAACTCATTTTGCTGTTTGAATTCGCCAGAAACAAACCAGCTTGTACACATTAATACTTATATTTTTAACAGCCTGTATGATAAAGACACAAGAAAAATATTTTTGGATATCTTAAAGATTAAACTAAAAAAAAGGTACTCTTATTTGACATTGATAAAATGAACCGTTTTCTAGAAAACGCCTATTACTTAAATGAATTTTTAATTAAATTAAACTTTTTCGAAATCGAAATGAAGAATTGATAATTTAACTGTTTAATTAAAAATTTCAGAAGCGGGTTCAACATAGGCTCTTTGTAATATGATATATCTCGTGCACGATGAGTTGAGGATTGTTGTATCCGCCACAAAATCCCAGCACTGTTTCTTATTTGATCGCAATGAAACATAATTCTTTACAACAGTTCCTCCCTAACCCATATATGGGTAGGGAAGGTCTGTAAAAATTTTTTTGTATAGGAACTTGTCATGTTATTTTCACACCCTGTATATGTATTCGAAAGCATGCCCATATTTTCGGGAATACTCTGTATATAATTCCTTAAAATTTCTTGATTTTAGAAGAATTTTCATCATCCCGTAACATTTAACAGGACCGCAAAGAGACATTTAATAGAATTTAACTTTTTATTCACACACACCCATTTTTCATTATTATGTATACATATTTATAATTTTTATTCACATGCAGTTATTTTTCCAAAACTGAGGTTTTATTATGAATGTTTTGGACAATACAGTGGTACAAAACTCTAAAAACTGGGGTTATGGAAATCGAGTTTAAAGCATAAAGAATTTCTTTGATTACCTTGTGAATCTAATTTTATCATCAATTACACTTTAACACGTATTATGAAAAATGATAATTTTCATTTATATTCTTGCAATTATTCAAATAAACACCCTGGAGGATGTATTGAAATAAATATTTTCTTCCAGTGTACGATGAGAACGCTACTGCTTATGTTTCTTTGACAACATGATATAACGAGTAGCTACGAGGGGATATCTATAAATACGCATATACAGTTTTAAATCTTTTTGTTTTTTGCTAGACCACTTTGAAAATTAATAAATAAAACAACAATAAGAATTAGAAAATCAAGTTTAGAAAAAAAACAATGAACTAGGAAAACATGAATATCAATTATTACTGAAGGCACTAAAAGCGGTTTAACTTCTAATCTTGCCCTAGCATGTTTTTGTTATTTTTCTCCTATGAAGGCCTCTAGGCGTTGTTAAGTCGGGGATAAGCAACGATATACACAGAATTTTTAACATACCAGCAGTTTGATGTTTCTAACGATTTATAATAATTAAAGGAAACACCTGCAAATATGCCCCAAGTCTATAACTAATTTGAGTACGCTTCAATAAGCAAAGAGAATATATACAAGCACAAAGCTGTAACAAATCAGTTGCAGATTTACGGTAGCTGTAATAATTATTATTCCTCAGTAATTGGAAAAAATTAATTAACTAATTATTGTGGTTTCAAAAAGGGTTGAGTAATACTTAATTTTTATTAGGCATGGGTAATTAAAATATGCAAAGTGCTACATTACCAGTGTTTTCTAGCTTCTTTAATGAAATGTTTTATATAACTTAAATATGAGAATTGTGTTTTTTTTCCAGATTCTTAGTAATGCCCAACCACACCAGAATGAAAAGATTTTTTTTAGATGGTAAGTAACAACTGTAATTTAAGGTTTTAATGATTTTTTTCATAACAAACTGGTTCATATACAATTTTTTATCGTAAATAATTGTTACAATTTGTGAATCTTAACACTCCTGTTACCTACTTAACTTTCATACTCGATTTATGTCATGCTTTACGATTATGTTATTTATAAGATTGCGACATTGTTAACATTAAACTACTTTTTAATGAAAGGCGCCATATGTTATGAATAAATTAGATCAAATACATGTCTATATACACAATCGACTTCAATAATAATTATTTTTGGTAATCAAAAATACATAGTGAATTTTTGCTTTGATATAATAATTCATTATGAATTAGTATTAGATTTTGAATCTTAGAACTTCAATGGTTTTTCTTCGAAAAATTTCAGATTTTCTGGCAATAAAACTTAAGATTTGATTATTAATTATCCACCATTTTTTGAGAAATTTGAATCTTTGAAAGTGAATAAATAAATACCAACCATTTTTTTGACACAATTTCGATTCCTCTTTTTAAGTGCAAGAAGGATGGTATATAGCAGGATATCGTTTGGTTACATTTTGTAATTGAAAAATCGACTTTCTTTAGAAATGTTACTTTGTTTACACCATCTTCATGCAATAATAATTAGTGTTTCATATACCGGGATCAATGTACACAATTCTTATGTAAGTGATAGTTAGTAAAAGGTCATGACCGACTAGGCTTAAGTACTTTATTGCAAAATATTGAAGGTCTATCAAGGCTGATTTCATAAATTCAAGTAAACTAAGTGTCAGATGAATTCAAAAAATTCCCATCTCTGGATAGCTATAACTTTGGTACTTCTTAGCCGATGATGGATATGGAGCCAACAATGGAAAACGCCATTCTTGTTATATGTGTCGGGTGGTTTTTTACAGTTCCTTTTCATTTTACAAATTGTAAATTTACAGTCATCAAAGAGTTTTTTTTAATATTGGGTCAATTGTTGAGCAAATACTTCGGAATGCTTTTGAGGCTTTTTTGATAATAAAAATATTTAATGGAAAAAATTGGTAGGAATGATTAACCTGAGTGGGGTGCAAAAAGTAATTTATCTGTACGACAAGAATGAATTAAAAAAAAAAAACAACCCCAAGGACGTATAGACCAACGATGTTTTCTGTCGTGGGATGAAAATCTAAAATCGACAGTAAATGTGGGAGTTATAGCTACCCAAAATTAGGTAAGCTTTTAGCTGTTCCCCTTCATCTGGGACAGAGTTAAATATATAAATTTATATACATAATACACCTTTCTTCATTCTAAATCTACCTTTAATTACGCTAGACGAGAACTAATTTGGAAGCATCCTCAGGGAACTAATCCTGGGGAGTTACACTAAACTGTACAATAAATCATCAAGAAACCTATTGTAGGATTAGTAATAGGTCAAAATAACCTGTAATTTTCTCAGCAACCTCGAGCGGTGAGAGGCGATTTGTGGCTACTTACATATTTTGCAGAACCAAATATTGATTAGCCGTATGTGGTGCGATAAAGTAAATCCGTGATTGCTTTTTAATTGAATTTGTCATTCCCATAATGGGCACTTAGTTTAAAACACTTTAATTAGCCGAGAATTCCTGGGGTGATTTAAAGAATAGGGGAATGGAGTAGGAGAATGGTAAAAGGCAACCAACGGCAATTATCCATAATATGTACAGTATGTATATATCGTGGTACAGAATGCCAATTTAACATTTAAAAAGCCGAATGACCGTGCAGAAATCTGAAACTTAGGTACTTTTCTCTGTAATGTAGCAATTGCCAATCTAGTTTAGGCATATGAACTTTTCGTCGAAAAGTTACCTGCAATGTTATCATATGTTTACCACCGCTGATCCAGAGGAAGTAGAACACCAGGAGTCTGGAAGATATCACCACTTCTAATAATACTAATCCAGATTATCTCTATCCAATACTGATCTATACTAAACGCCAAACTAAGTCTCGCACGTCATCAAAGTTCTATGTCGTGCTGCCCTACACTGTTGCCAGACTTCCGAACAAATCTTTGAGGCGGTGCACATAATTTGTTTCAGGACAGTCAATTGTAAGATTTATTAAAAAAATGTTTTTAATTATAGAATTTTATTATTGTGTAAGTAAATAAAACTCTATCTCTCTAATAATAATACTTATATTTTTATTGCACACATATCGTCTAAAGTTGATACGAATCAAATATTATTTAGTCATCACTAAAGTTAATGATTATAGGATGAATTTCGTCTTTATCAAATATTCGTCTCTCTCATACCATCTAATGATTTCTTCCTCGGTATGGCTTATCGAATTTTATATAAAATTAATTTTATAAATTTAAATAATTTTTATAAACAATTTACAACACAAACGCTTCTAAAGAAAGGAAAATATAAGAGCAAAATTCAACACAATCACCGATATTATAAGATAACCTTACAAAATAATCAACACATAAACAAATATGGGTTTGCGATTAACGGCAACCCTGTCTGTTTAAAATGTTTCCAGTGATCACATCTATATCTCATTGGAATTATCGAATTTTAGCTAAATGATGTCACATTCAAATTTCTGACCATATTTTATTATATTTTTAATAATTAATACGTTTTGCTTTCGTATGATAATGATAACTAAATAAGTTCTATATACACTGCTGGACAAAAAATCCGGACAAGCTTATTATTATTTGGTTTCTTTTGTTAATTTTTAATTAAGATGATTTCTTTTTTGTTTTGCATGTATTTTATTTTTCTTAAACTTTCTCTAATATGATTATGTTAAAAAACAAAAAATGTTTTATATTATTGTTTTCTAAAACTGTTGTTATAAGCTTGCCCGGATTTTTTTTCCAGCAATGTATATTTCTTTTGAGATAACAACCAATGTGGCCATGTTATTTCGTCATAGATGATGTACGAGACTTAGTTTGACGTTAACTATAATTCAATAATACATACTGATGGTTGACGTATCTTACGTGAGTTGTAATCTTCCCTATAGTTCCCCGACGGTCTGAATCTATGTGTGGTCTAATCATATGCATTGTTGCGTTAATACCATCGACAATTTGAAAGTAGTCAAAGAATGTGATTAGAAACTAATGTCGTATTATTATTTCCGATAAGCCATTTTAAACAAAAGCAATATAGAATAAAGCACCTCTCGACAACAATGAGACTATAATTTGTTTCAATGTAAAAAAATGCTGGTCTATTGGCCTTATTGATAATTTACAATCGCTATTATACTAAGCAAATTCAATGTGCTAACTATAATGCATGCTTATTTCCGTCAAATTATTAGTTGACGTTGTTATAATTCAATTTGCAGGCTGTAATTCTATTGAAACTGCCCATACAAGCTAGAATTACTTATTAGGAAATCGTTATTTTGTTACCAGAAGAAAAATGTTATGGTTTTTTTAATGAATGGGGAATTGCTGACAATGACACGAAAAGTTCAAGAGAAAACCTCAAAACAGCTTCTGAAATCAATAATCGCAATATTGGTGATTTTATGCACCATTAGAAACCATAGAAGGAATTTACTTACATGAAAGGACGAAGGACATAATATAGTATCATGTTAGACTTTCACGCATTTCTGTGTACTTGTAATCCTAAATTACATGCAGATTTTCGAAATAATTACCGTAACCTGAAGATGGACTTATCAAGTCGTCAATAAAGGACAAGTTATGCAACATAATTATTTAATAGCAGAGTGTGCATATTGCTAGTGACTTCACCGGTTGGTTTGGCATTTCAGAAAAATTATTACATGGATTTCAGTTTCAAGGAGAAAAATGTAATAATTGTTACTAGCATAATCAAGTTTTATGATAGTTTTCATTTCCACTCAACTGGGCACCTTTATTTTCCAAAATTTTCTCCCAGTTTATTTTCTTCATATTTTTCTCAGTAAAGCACCCTGTTTTCGAAAACTTTCTACCTCTCACGGACTCCCAATAGATGACATGAGGATTTCTTTTCCTCATCTTCGAGTACACCAAGACATTACTTCGCGGAGAATTCGGCCAGCAAGTGACATGAGTATTCCCATGAACATTCCTTATCGAACTTAAAACAAGAGATCGATAAGTTTAAAGTTTTGATAAATATTTAGTACGAAATGTTTCTGATGATATCTCGGTAGTGACAATGTTTTTATATCCTTTCATGAAAAATGAAACTGTGGTTCCCTGATTTCATAAGATTTATTTTTTTAACTGTACCTCACGCTGTTATGGCACTTTTAGCTTTAAGAGACAGATTAAGATATATTATTCCACTTTCCCCGCACATTAACGTGGTTTTAGCATCTATTTATAACTTAAACAAGCCCATTAACTTATCTCCATTTTAAACATGGCAAAATCACGCAGCTTGGAGCTTCCTGGACACGAGCTTTTACGCAACTGGGATTCCGAATACATTTTTAATCCCCGAAATCCTTTTCCTAAGACCCAGTTAACCATCATCTGATCGCAGATATACAAGAAGTCGAAAGTGGTGCGATTTGCTATTTACAATCGAATTTTATTTATAAATCCAGCCGGCAGTTTTTAAGTGCAATTCGGTTGCATAACATTTTTGAAACGGCTCTCGCACCACTTATTATGTAATGGATAATGTGCAGTTGTCTTTGCTTAAATTAATGAATTGATTGTTGAAAGAAATCACGGTTAATGGTGCGTACTATACTGATTGTTTAGGCGGGTTTGTAAAGGATTTTTTTGGATTTAAATTATCTACTTGGGGTCTTTGGTTTATGCTTTTTTTATTGAGAGGACAATATTGCTCTTACGTATGTAAACTGATGATTCGTCCTATAGAGATGTAAAATTGAGCACTGATTTTTAATCAGCTCTAATTATATAAAACCGAGTCAACAAACTAATAGCTGGTTGGATATCCTCCTCCTTCTTAGATATCATCCTGAGTCCCCAATATTTTCGATCTCATCCGTCCAAAACTAAAAAAGCACAGAGAATCTGCATTCCCTAAAATATTTTCATAATATAAAAGAAGATCATGTTTATATACTGAAACTCAGGGTTCTAAGAAAGGTCTTTATTGCTGAGTTCCAAAAATTTATATTAGATAATGCGTAAACTCGCAAAGAACTTCTTTGAACAGGGTGTAGGAGGGGACTCTAAACTGAAACCATTTAAATTTATCTGTTAAACTTTTTTCCATCTCCACATAGACCATATACATTCTCCAAATCCATTTTTAAACCTTCAGTTCTGATGTGAATTTATAAGATTTGAGATTTAGTGATACTCACTGTTTTATCTCATTCCCCAGAGCTACTAAGAATGAAAAAAAAGTCGATTTTTGCTCTTTTATTTTCGCTTCTTCACCTCACAGAACTGCGCCTAACCTCCAAAGTCTGCTTTTAAATCTTCATTCTTGTTGCAAATTATTTAGTTTCCAAATTTTCTAAAACTCAGTGATTTGCCTTTTTTTCAGAGATGTGAAAAATGTTTAAAATAGTGTTAAAAGAAGGTATTTTACGACTTTCTTTCAATTTCTCTCAAAACGATGGTGCACTCTTCCAATACACCTTCAAAATTAGAATAAATTTTATACGCTATAGGATTGTTTTTGCTTTTCTCATGAGCGTGATAAGTAAGTCGGACCAATATCAAAAGCTCCTATTTAGTATAGATCCAAATTCGTTGAGTTACATTAATCAATTCGATTACTCGATCAGACAGTGTACTTATAAATATTGCAGTGGGAGAATTCATTCGTCATAATTAAAAAAAAAAGTATGAGGATTATTAGGAGGTACGATATAAAACATCTCAAATCTCAATCAAGCCAGGTCAAGCATTGTTTTAGAAAATTCAAGCCAAGCCAAGCATGCATTTTCAAGTAATTCCCTCTTCAAGTCAAATAAAGTATTTCATACTTACGTTAAACTTCTTAAGTTGATGCTATTGCTATGGTTCTTATATGCATTCCTACACATTACCAAAAAAATTTCGTTAAATAACAAAATTGCTTGCCGATATTTAGAGCATTTGCGTCATATGGTAATATCAATGGCAGCAGTAAAATGGAATTTTTATTAACGTGTTATGTGAACTACCGCATTCAAGCATACCAATGACTTTTACCTTCCGCGTCCGAAACCGGAAAGAATTCCTTTAAGCTCATTTTTAAACAAGTTATTGAATCCTTTCTCCTGTTAGAAGTGTTTCATATTCCTAAAAAAGCCATCACACCTAAAAAAAAATTCCCCCGGCAAAATAATCTTCAAATACCAATGGATGAGGAACACGATTGCGATATATCATTACACAGTTTGGACTATTCCACCAGGTTCTGACATTTAAATACCGTCTTTGAACTTACATTGAATTGCAGTTTAGAGCTTTAAATCATCTTGCCATAAATCAGTGAATAATGCATAGTTTGGCCATGTTTCTAATTGGGATTATGTCAGCTTTAGGCGTTGTGCAGATCGGTTACAGATCACTGAGTTGCTAGATAAATGGGAAGGTGTAATGAATTGCTTTCCTTAACCGATTGAACTGTGAACTAGAGAATTTCAGGCAACTTAGAACCATCAGATTGTTATTGATTGATGTGTCATAAATTCATCAAAGAATGTATCGTATAAAAGATTTACATAACACTCAATTTTGAAAAAGTAGGATGATTCTGTGTACATGTTTGCTGTAACTCACGAACATTTATGTAATAACCTAACGCAGTCGATTATTATTAAGATCCGCTCCTTATTAATGTTTGCTAAATATTTTAAAAATTTTACGCACGAATTGGAAATTGAGAATCGTCGTGATTGATAAGTGCTTAATCATTTACTTGGTAATAATAACTGTTATGCTTTGTTTTCCTATGTTGAATAATATTTCTTGTCAGAAGAGGTAATTTTTAACGCTTGTTGAATGTATATTGAATTAATTTGGTTGCTTTTTAATAATCTGTGCGACAATAACTGTGCAGTTTTTATTGTTTTTTAAAAAATTTTTAATCCAAAAAAAGAATTAAATGGCAGTTGTTTGTATGTTAGAACGCTGGAACAACGCAGGAAAAATAGGAAATAACAAAAATAAATAATAAAATAATATAGTATTATAATATAGTATAATAAAATTCATTATCATTCTCTAAAAAGCTTTCCCCAAAGTGCGCGAAATTGAAATGAAAGCTTTAATTTTTCATAATCCAATGGGTACTATGATCAATGATGTATCATGGGTGATTATTTGGGTTCAAAATGTCCGCCGAAGACGTTTTTTGAAAATGCCAAGATGACGCCAAATGTTTCATTGCTTATGTTTTTATTAACATACAATATAACAGGATTTTTTAATCATAGAGGTGTTTAAGTAACCTTTCTATCTTGTAAACTGAGAGTTAATTGCACACAATTTTCTTTATTTTAATATAAACATGAGCAGTCAAAAACATAGCGCCATTTTATTATTTCAAGAAAGCGTCTTTTGTCGCCATTTTGAATACCAGTATCAACTCGCTAATATCAACATTGATTAAGAGATGATTACGTGATATTTTTTTGCAAAGGCCGAAAACGATCGGAGTTTTCTGATTCCGAGAAATTTACAGTGTTAAAACCTACTTGAAAAGTATGTTTACGTGTTAACTTTTTTTTCAACATCCTGAACCGAAATTTGCAAACTCGGCAAACGTTCGTATCCGATTACTCTTTACTCCGACTAGACCAAGAATAAAAACTATCATGATTACAATCGCATTTTCCTTCCTTTGCATGACCTTCCCCAGCAGTTAATATTACCAAAGTCAAATTAGTCACACATGTACTTTACCTCAAACCCCATATAACTTATTAAAAATAATTGTGTTAATACACTTAATTATAGGATTTTTAGCCTTATCTAAAGATCGAGGGATGTCCTTCCTGACACTGTCTTTGTCTTAAAGATGTGTCAAGTGCGTGTATGAATAATAAATGCAATTAAATATGTTTTAATTAAAACTCGGGTTTTTAATGTCAAGTTGGTTGTTATAGCAAGGATTTTATGTAGAAATACGTATATGTATGTGATTTTAAGAAATTCTTTCTATATGTATATTTACAAGAATTCGATCAATTTTATGGACAAATGCATAATAGTCAAAATCAGAAGTTAAGAAATAATAGTGTATTATACACCAAGATTGTGAAATATATTATTCTGAGCCGAATACCAAGTTTAAATCCTGAAGCGCTCTACGACATTAGGGTCATACACATTTCACAATCGCGATGTATATACGGTTTTTTCCTCTACTAAATTTTATAAAATTGCAATAAACTTTACCTAAATTCCTCATAAATTCAATCCGAAATAGTAAAAAATAACGCGACTTGAGTCATAGCATCAATCATAGCGACATTTTGGTAATCATTTCCGTGGAAATGATAAATAAAACAACCATGAAGATAATAGCGAATTACGTTGCTAGGTAAATGATGATACATATACTGGGTATATTTAAGTACGTGGCCAAACTTCAAGGGAGTGATTCTAAGGCGAAAAGTTTATATAAACATAGATCCGGTAATGCTTCGTTTTCAAGATACAGGATATAAAACTTTTTTATTAAATCGTTTATCGTTATTTAAAAAAAAACTCCTAAATAACAAGAAGATATTAAAACTTGTTGAAACAGTTTTTAATGTAATACAAATGGATCTTTTAACTCAGAAATTGTTTGTCTTCTTTTGTTAATGACATGCATAAGGATAACGCCAGAAATTTAAAAATAAGAAAAATCAAACAAGGAAAACATTTTATTAAAACTACATTTAAACTAATGGCAGGCAATTTTTTTTAATGAAAAAATATTTAACAATAAACAAATGCCAAATTTCATTAAAATCGGCTAAAGGGTTATTAAAATTTTTATAAAAAAATGATTTAAAAAAAAGTTTGATACCCTGTATTTTGAAAACGTAGCATTACCGAACCTACGTATATTTATATAACCTTTTTCTTTTAGAACCACTGAAAGAATCACTCTTTGAACGTTGGCCACATCCTTAAATAACACCTTGTATATATGTATCATTATTAATTCGCTATTTAACCGTTTTACATAAAACGGCGAGAAAATCTATTTTACAGCCATTCCAATACCCAATAATCATATATTTTAAAGCTAAGAGCAGAAAAAATAAATTATTGTCTTATTTAGTAATTATTATAGATGACTTTACGATTTTAATCTACAATAATTATTTTGAATATCAATTAATACACCTAAGACGTTAATTATTAATTATTAGATAATTTGGTGGTTAATTAGGTTAACATTGGAACCACTCATGTGGAAATTATTCGATCAGATTAACTGCGACGTAAATGTCCATTTTAGTTCTCATTCTTTTAACCATTATTGTACACCACAATTGCGAAAATGTCAGGAAACTAGCAATGTGAATAAAGGAATTAGAATATTTTGCATAGTATAACAAATTTGGGTTTTATAGAATCGAATTAGAGTGATTGCAGTTTAACCTTCACCGTTGGAACTTAAACACGAACATAATCAATCTCTTTCGACACGCTCTTCAGCTTAGAGAGCACTATGGTGCGTCATGGTTGGCGATAAATACCGTGTAAAATGGAACTTAATACGATGTTGGTATGAAATAAATGTGTGTAGCTTTTGAATCAGATTGCTATCGTATTTTAAATCAAGTTGATATTCGTGTTAACTGTGTTGGTATCACAGAGAGATCAACAGTAGGTAAAGGGAGGAATACTAGTGAGTCGTGTTACGACTCGTCAATTTATTAATTATCATTATCACATCGTCAGTACTTTTTGCTATACTGATCAGTGAACATATTATTTTCGTGATTTCTTCATTTTTGTTTATGTATCTGATGGTTCTACAGGTAACACTAAAAACACCAGCAGTGGCAATTTCAATATCCCACCTATCATTATAGTAATAATGATTTAAAATTACATTGTTCAATTTATACTATATTGCCGACAATCACTAGAATTACCATTAATAAGATAAAATATTATGTGGCATTATCAGATAAAACCCGATTTACTAAACAGCAGATTTCCGTTCCATATTTGCAGCAGGTGTTGCAATTTTCACTTATACTGCGCATTGCTTTTGATGAAAAAGGAAATTTCTGTGATTCATGTAAAAGACACCTGGATAAAAGCAGGAGGTGAAGATGAATTTAAGTGATTTGCGGAACGCCCATATGACTTTACCATAAAAATCAAGGATTAATATACCGCCCAACCCATGTAAGATTACTGCAGTATACATGACATTTCCTCGTTAAACGTTACCTACGATCAATCGTCAGGGACGCTATAAATAGTAACCATTTCGGAATAACATATTGTTTTAGAGTTAATTTGATAGTCCGGATAATTTTTTTATTGTATATTTTTTTGTACCTTAATATACAGGTGCTACTTTACCAGAGTATATGGGGATCTTCCAAATCATCATTTGCGAAACTATAAGAGATACAGAGTATAAAGGTTAGATTAAGGAAATATTCGCAATTTAACTCAGTTATAGAATTCAATAATATTTCAATGCCGACCTTATATTTCATAATTCAAAATATAAGGTGGGCAAATCTAAATACATCGACAATTTTTTCCCAACACTTGCAAGGTGATGCAAATGATACAGAAGCAAATATTTTTCACCTTATATTGGAAGACGTGCTGGAGGGCCATACCAGCATTGTTTTTTTAAGCCACTATTGAAAATCTAGTTGATCCTTATTTCTACAGAATCATTTTTTAAGAAGAGACTTTGAAATATGCATGTAAATTTGATGTAGAATAAATTGCAAATTCAAAATCTTATACTTGAAAATTAATTACCAAAGAAAATAACGTTCTATAGTTTTTCTTTTCGTATTCGTTTTTATAGCAAATTTAATTTTTTTTTAATGAATGTTAAATGACTTGTCTAAATAATTCTGATGCACTTTTTGCACCTTTGCAAACTGTTTGGTTTTATGTTCAATATTGAACTTATATTTAATTAATTCTGTTAATGTAATAATGTTTAATTAAAACTTTTCCTCATTTAGGCGGAAAAAATTTACTTCAGCAGCAAATTAGACATGAAGTTTTCTAGTAAATAAAACCACGTTGAAAAAAAACTCAGTTAAGTGAAAAGTTGTTTTTTAGCATAAACAGTGTATATGAAGGTTTTTAAATATGTGAAAACGAGGATTAAATTTAAAGTTTCTGCAGGATTAATACTAAAAATACGTGTAAAATTTAAGAAAACTTATGAATATTTCATTGATTAAGGATACATGTATATTTAATATAATGTTTTTTTTATACATATTTTTTCTTTTTTCAGGTGCACGATGGTTGTTCCTCTTACAGTATGGGTTTATGGTGCTGTCACTTGAAGCAGGAGTAAGTACAAGACTTTAAATATAGTAGATTGCTTAAATTCTATGTAGATTTAATTACTTAATAGAATTTTACTCAGCTACTTAAAGAATTTTAAAATGAAACATTTACATTTGTTTGTTTCTCCGTGTTATTGATCTCATTTTGTTGCTTAAGTGTTCTTTTTCTGTTTAATATTTTCTTAATTCTCAGTCTGCGAACTCAGGTTGTTGAAAAATTTACAAATTTACATCTTATAATTTCTCGAAGTTGCTCAAAAATTCCAAAAACTCACGTAAGAAATTAAAAAATATATTTGGATATGATTACTCAGGAACTTCAGAAAATCAGTTTCAGCAAGTCACTACATATTGCTTAAAATATTACTTTCTTCTTACAATAGCTAATCAGAGGCAGAGTTCAATGTTTCGTGCATTAAAATTCTGAATTTGTTTGTCATCACTAGTCCGAAAATTATTAAATGAATTTGCCTTATTATTTATTATATATTATATAATATATATATATTATATATATATATATATTCCTTATAGTTCACAAATTGTTATAAATTGAGTATTTTGTTCAGTTTTTTAAGCGAATCATAGATATATTGTTCTACTTATAGGTGTCAAGTTGGGTGTATGCAAATTACTCTATTTTTAGGTTTACAATCTAGATTTAGTTCAATTTGTTATCTATTTAATAAGATTTATTAGTGCCACTAACCATTATTATGCAACCGACTACAAAGTAACTGTCTGCAGGTTTCCTGGTTATATGGTCCCTGCTGAGACAACACGGGCAAATAGTGTTTAAAACGTTGGACATTTACTAACAAACAATTAATAATCATTATGCACTTGTGCTAGATAAAAGATAAATGCTATACAGTAGTACTTCTATCTTTTATTTGTCGCAGGATCAGTAATAATCATTAAACAGGGGTATTAAATATTAGGTACGCTGAAGGTGGTAGATAGTTGTTAAACAAAATGCCAGTGTGTATTGTGAATGTCTAAATGACCTGATTTTCGCCATGTTTTAATAACGTGTTACTGGATTTTACCTGAAAAATGTCTTTACTATCAAAAGAGAAAGGTTTTATTTTGTTTCACAACTTGACTTAGTTTCCTTCTCTAACAAGAAGGGGAATTAGCATTAATAAGGGACATTAGGGAAGCTTGAGACCAAAAATTTGAATTTAGGACAATTAATTGTCTATGATACCAATAATATACAGAGTTATCAATAATAAACAAATCATGCCGAAACTCCCATTAAAAAAGCTTTCTTTCCATTATGTAGTAAATTGGGTTGCGCCAAGTCGCGCCTTTGTACATCCCTGTTACATACTCTATTTCTTAGGAAACCAAGGTATACGAGGGTCGGGCTTAGCAAGCCTAATTTAAGATGGGCATAGAAATTTCTATAGATAAATTAACCTGAATGCGTAAAGCGCTCCATAGGAAAAAGTAGGATTTTTAGACTTACTCATCATCAATTAATACCTTCAGAAAATGAAAACTCTCTCCATTTCATACTGTTCGGTCGTTATTTTTACTTTACATCTCGTTGCCAAGAGTGACGGACGTTATTGTAACTTTACGGCCCGTTGCCGTTAGCTACGACCTGAAAAATATGATAACGCCCGCTAATCATAAATTCATTGTTTCCGTCATGGAAAATAAAATATAAACAAACAGTTTCAACGCATTTGTACCTAAAGAACTGTTACCAGTGCATTACTTGCACTATTAATTATTAGCCAAATTTTCTTTCTACTTATTTACCGGATAAAACCACAGACGAAACAATGAGTGTCAAAATTCCTGCTTATATTAGGACCCCTCTTAAAGAAATAATTAGCGAGTTGTTAACATTTCGTAAGAGTCGCATGGGAACCAGGAAGTTCCACATGAAGGAAATCTGAAAGAGATAATATCTGATTTTAGACTGCAAATTCCATGATTTATGAAATGATAACTTTGGGAAATTTCTCGAAAAGTTCTCATATAGGAAAAACAGTTTCTATTCTCGACGATGATCGTCAAAAGGCCGATAACTCTGGCATATGATCAAATCGTCAATAAATGTGCAATTGACCTTATAACTGGGCATGTATGGAATTAATTCAAATTAAATTGTTATTCAGACTTGAAGGTATTTGATGGGAGTGGGCGGTAAAACGAATGGGCCATGATATAACTGATCAATAATAATCTTATTAAATTGTTTACTAAATCAAAAGATAAGATTGTAGGAAGTCATGTTTAGGTGTAATCGTTCCAAGTACGTTTACATTCCAAATCTAATTTACTTTTCCGTGTAACACACCGGAATGCGAAATTAAGATGTAAGAGAAAAGCAAAACATAAAAATAAAAAAGAGCTAACTCATAATATAAATTCAAATTTCTATTTTTATTATATTTTTTCTATTACATTTTTTTTACATTCTATTACATTTCAGGGTGAATAGTTCCCTCGGTTGTCCGTCATTTTCATGTCTTTCTGATTAACCTTGTATAATAATTTTCTGCTCTCTTGTCTTAACATTTCCATCAGGGAAATATCCCTTTTATTTTCACATGCGATACCCTCTTTGAGATCAGATTTTCGAAGCATTGAGTGGACCAAGTGGCGGAAACGATTAAAAGGTGCAGAGAGTAGATGCAACCCTCTTTGAAAATTTATTTAAATAGAATGAATTAAATGCAACTTTCGTTTTGTTGTTCTTCATGTTCTCCCTATCACCATGAGTTGCCACACTATTCAATTTGTACCAAACTATTTTTAAGCAACACCTTACTACAGCCCAGATAATTTCTTCACTGTATTAGCATAGTTCGCGTGTTTTTGCTCTACTAACCCCAACAACCGATTTTCTTAATATTCCTCTTAATTTGATTTCTATATCAATTTCAGTGGTAATATCGACAATTAATGAAAGAACAATAGCAGCGAAGCTTAATTAATATTTCGAAACTCAATTGTGCACATTTTAATTGAAATTTTCGTAGTTTTTGGACTTCGACAATCTACCCGACACCAATTTTACCTGCCATGGAAAAGTGATCGGAGGATACTATGCCGACATAGAAACAAATTGCCAGATGTTTCACGTTTGCACTAAAGGACAAGCAGATGAAAGCATGGATATTAGGTTTCTGTGTTTAAATGGAACCGTTTTTGACCAGGTAACATGCAATTCAAGCAAACTGAATTCGTACAAATATTTTTTCTTCAAGGAAACTCGAGTTTGCGAACGAATAGACGAAGTTGATTGCTCAAAATCTGAGCAATTTTACAGCTTAAATTTGGAGCTGTATCAACACTCAGCACCCAATTCTGAAGGTAAAATTGCGGAAGTAAACTGCTGGAACTTTAATTACTCATTTACCTAAAATCATTTTCCATAGATAACCCAGAAGTTCCTCAAGAGACTGAACAGCCCCATGCGGCTAAATCAACTACCACTGCCCCAACCACCACCACCAAGACAGCTAAACCATCCCACTACTTCACTACTCCTCGCCTTGTGGGAACTACCACTACAACTAGTGCTATCTCTGGACACCACTTTCCAGTGAATACTCCAGACATCCGCTTCAACCCTGAGGAGATTAACATTAGTTTAAACGCGGGAGCTCCTCCTGATATAAGAACAAACCACTTTCAATCACATCACAACTTCGATGATGTGACTGATAGTGATGAGCAGCAAAGTGTGCGCTTACAGAAACCTGAAAGAACACGTATTAGTGCGTCTTCCACCCCCACAAGTATTTTCGCCATACAAGATAGTGATAGCAATGAAAATAGTGACATTAGTTTCGGGTTTTCCGATGAAGAGTTTAGAGCTACTGAGCATTCGAGACAACCGCAGTTTTTGATTCAGACTAATAGTTTCAGACACAGTCAAAGTTTTCCTCCTAGTGCCAACCAATATCACTTTAGATCGACCACTCCAAAGCAAAATTATCACCAGGAAGCTAGTCCTAGTTATACCACCAGTCGGACTATTTATTTAAACTCCTTGAAATCACCACATCGCCATTATGCAAATCATCATCCAAGGACTGAAAAAACGCCTCAAAGGGTGCAAATCCCCATCCCCGTTCTCCCTACTCTGCCTCCATTAACTTTCAGTTCCCCAGCCCCCTTTAGTCTTCAACATCACATTGAAAACAAAAGATACACCAAGGACCATCCCTCTCCCCCAAGAATAATAATCAGCGCTAGTGCTAGTGTTAGTGATGCCAGTGGTAGGAGACTGAACTACTCTCTAGGTACTATTGGAGCAGCTCAAATATTAGATAATCCCCCTACAAGCTATGATGAATACAAAGACAGTGATGTGAGTTTAGATCCCTTCTATCATGATGTTCCGAAAATCAAACGAAAAAAGAGGAGTATTGATGATAAGAAGCAATTGAACCCTTTTGAGGTAATCAGGAATGAAAAAGAGGCAGTTGAGGTATTAAAGTTTTTGTTTAATTGGTATCAGAGTCATCAGGCTACAGCAACAGTGCCTCCGGCTACTAGTCCAGTGTCTTTGGACCTCATTAGGAAGATCAACGATGAATTGGCTCCACCTATAAAGGAGACTTTGGAGAAATCAGAGAGCAGTGAGGTTTATTTTGCTAGTTCAAAGGAAGATGTAACTGAAGGAATAAAGAATAGTGGGTTGTTTAAGGTTGATAGCAAGTTTAATATCCTGAATGGGCACGATTTTGGTGAAGATAGTAAAAATGTTCATGATAAATCTAAAACTGAAAACGTTGCTGTGAGTGAAGAAAAAGGAACAGTTGATAAAAATGCAGAAGGGGTACAAGGTAAAGAACAAAAACATGCAGAGGAAGTTGTAGAGAAATCTATTAAAATTGAAGAAAAGATGGATATAGGAGATTTTGCTAGAACTCCTCTAAAAAGGTTTAATCCTGAAGATTACGTAGATGATAACTTTGAACCTATAGTTTATAAACAACATGATGACGAAAAGGTTATATTAAAGGAAAGTCCTAAGGGGTTTAAACCGAGTAACCAAGCTCCAATAGGCGCTTATGAGCTATACACATACGTTAACATCAAAAACCAACTGACTACACCCCCAATAACCACAACTGAACTGGATTTATTACAAATTCCTCAGAAAAACTCGAGTGAAACTGATAAACACACGGAAATTAATATTATTTCTCAAATTCGTGAAGAAATTGGTCCTCAACCAAGTTCTTTAACTACTGAAGTTTCTTCTTCACGTCACCCCAGACGAAGAAATAGAGGAAGACAGAGGCATGTAGATAATTATCAAGAAGCTAGTTACACTTCCAATCAAGTTAATAATGTCATTGATAGTAATAAAAGAACCAGAGGAAGAGGAAGGTCAAGATTTCGAGAAGTTTCTTCCACAACATCCAGTGCTACTGAGAATGTGCCATTGCATCATCAGTTGTTTAATACAGAAGTTCTTTCCACGTTAAGGATTGATGTGGATGTATCGCCTAGAGGTGTTGAGGCAAATGAAGTTATTGAGACTTCAAGTCAGGTTGCAAAAGTAGTTACATCTACTGAAAAGTCAATTGAAATGTACCATCCACCAGTAGATATTTTTTCAGGACGTGATATTGATTTTGAAATAAATAAAACTCTTGATAAATCCACTACATATATTATCGATACTAATGATGTAACTCCATCAACATTAAATTTTACTACGACCATTCATGGTATTGAAATTTTCAACAGCACTTTTTCAAATGATAATGATTTGCCTGAAACAGAATTTGCAAATGTAGATCCAAAAGTTGATTCAGTAGTTCTAGATTTGATTCACCATCAAGAAGAACCACATCATACTACAGACGCGAAATCTACAACTGCTTCTCCAATTCCAGAATATATTCATCATCAAGAAGAATCACACCAAACTACCGAATCTGAGTCTACAACAATTTCTACAATTCCAGAATCTATTGACCATCATTATCAAGCAGAAGAACATCGCTCTGAAACCCCTGAATCTACAATTGTAACTCCAGAATCAATTGATCATCATGATCAAGAAGAACAACATCAATCTACAACCTTAGAGTCCACAACTGCCTTTCGAACTTCAGAATCTGTTCATCATCATCATCATCATCATGATGAAGATTTCGTACACCCCTCTACAGCTTCAGAGTTAACAGAATCTACACTCTCGAAGAGTACACAGCCCTCAATTTCAACTTCAAGTGATCCTTCCTACTTAGTAAAACTCTTGAAGTACTTTGCAGATTCTGACACTATTTATGCTCCTATTACTGATCTACCAAAGGTATCTTATGAGCCTCTAACTGAAAATTATATGACTAGTATTCCCTATTTCGTTACCCCGGTCACTACCAGCAGAGAGGAGACTACATCAGAAATTTTCGCCACTAAAACCTTGCTTGCTGAAGAAGCAGAAAATAAAGAAAGTTTGCTTGAAAAGCTTTCTAAAGTTCAACATAGTTTGGAAGGATCTAAGAGTATTATTGACGATACAACCGCTACAACTCCTTTGATTAATTTTGAAGATAAATTGAGCTTTGGAACTACATTCGAGACAACTACTCTGAACAGCACATATTCATCTTCTTCCATTAAAGCCGAGAATTATAGGTTATACGATGATGTCTTTGCAGTACCAGAACTATCAGAAGCTAATACTGAACCGAGCACCAAAACTACCCTCTTAAATGAATCAACTTTTACAACTTCTTTGGAAGACCATACAGAAACCACATTATTACCTACTGTAGAGATTGAAAAATCCGTTTCTTTTCCTGTAACAATTTTGGACTCAAATCTGAATAACCCGCATGTTATAAATGATTTGGTTGAATCCACCACTCCACAACCCAAGTTTCTTCTCTCAACCGAGGTCACTTCAATTTCTACCGAGAAATATTTTGAAACCACCTCAATATCGCCATCAAACCGTCCTCCTCAAAAAGTTAATTCTAGTCATTTATTCCAAGTATTATTGGAAACCACAACTACATCTCCAGTTACCACCACCATACCAACGATCACTTCAAAAAGGACTCGTCCTCCACGTCGAAGGCCTGAAAGCAATCCAAGAAACCTCTTGGGCAAGCATAGATTCAACACTGAATTAGTCAGTAGACGAGCCACCGAAGCTCCTCTGCTCAAAAGTGCCTCCCCTACCAAAACCAGATCCGAATTGGCAAAAATGCTTCTTCATACTACTCCACTTTCCAAGAACCATTTTTCCCCTAAAATGGAAAAGAACTACGTATTTAACTGTTTCGGAAAAGAGACGAACAGATTTTACGCGGATCCCAGAGACTGTAGGCTGTTCCATTACTGTACTCAAGGGTATAGCAAGAATCAACTATTGGACTTGAAGTACGTTTGTGATCAGAGAACCTTTTTTGATGAGGATAAGTTGATTTGTACAAAAGTTAAGCCCGCTAAATGTTTGTAAATAATTCGAAAGTGGGTTGGAGAGTGTGTCTAATTGTCTATACTATTATTTATTTAGTTTACTTATTGTATAAAGTTTGCCGCTAGGGAAAGTTGCTCAAAATGTAAAGAATTTGAGGGCTTTAGTAGGAAGATATTGACGCTTTTGAGGAAAAATAATTGTGTTTTGAAGATAGTAAAAATATCTCTATATTAACCCTTTTCAGCCTAAAAGTAGCGGTTTCTTCTCACACTTACACCCTCTATTCTAAGCTTCTGGGAAGCATTAAGGGTGAAACCCTGCCGAGGAGGAACTTTTTAAAACTATTTTATTTCTAAATTAATAAATTAATTTTACGCTAAATTTATCTTGCAAGGACTTTGCTGATAGAGGTGGGAACAAAACAAAAAATATCGGAAATCCAAAGAAAAAGGTCTTCTGGAGAATTTTTTATTAAAAATGTTTGGTTGCTTGGAGATTTCTGGTGCCACTTCAACTTTACTCAGGACGTAATCCGTTTAGTTCCTGTTAACTCCTGTAATGTTAAAAATTACATATGTATATGTAATACTGGTTGGTTTTCTCGATAGCTCACGTACTCGCACAGCAAATTTAAGATGAATCACAAGAATTTAAGCCAAATATTTAGATTAAATCTTGATTTATTTTCGAATACTCCATGTACGTATTTACAAGAAGTCTCGCTCGATTAGGGATTTTTATGCACATTTAGTTTCACTTAAATCGACAACCTTTTATACTTAACCAAAACTAGTGAACTCTCAAAAAATCGTCGATTTAATTGAATCTTTCTGTACTTTGTCGACAATTAGACAACTTTTCCTCACATCCCTTCCGTAGTATTAATTGCAAATAGATTATAAATGGAGTGAATACTATTTTTATGACCGACCTAAATGCTGAATTTAACTCTTGACATTGTTATAAATAATACTCATAGAATAATATATTATTTAATTAAAAAAATCTCATTGTTATGAATTTGTTTTATTTTATACGAAAATGCCTCATAAATAGAGGTATCCAATAGAGACTGATCCTCTTTCGTCTTCATCACCTTAGATGGCAATGTAGCTTGTAGCTGTGCTTGGTCAAAAATGTAAAAAAACGAATCTAATAGTCTAATTGTCTAATAATCTAATTCTATTGGGACAGCTAGTGCAAACATAATATATCCCTATTCTGGTTTATAGCTTTTTAATAAACTAGTATGACAATACACTAGTTTTACACTAAGTTTGCTAACAGAAAACGTTATAAATAAATAATATTAAAAAGTTTATGTTTCTTGTTCTTGACATTTGGTGGATACATTTGTTCCATGTGAGAAAAGTTTAGTTGAGGCCAGCAGTCGTTGATATTTGGTAAGATAATGTTTTTGAACATTTAGGAGCTGTTGTTAAAGTTTTTGTCTGCATTATCGTTTTAAAAATCATGTAGAATTGGTTAACTAAGTATCTGAGAATGACAATTGTCCGATGTTTAAAACAAGGACCAATTAAATTTCCTTGGACTATCTAAAAATCCAAAGTTGCATTATTTTGGAATGAATCAGGATTCGTTTTTTCGATCTTAGAAATAAATCATGTTCTTTTCTTTTGAGCAGGAAAAATATATTCCCTAAGACGTTTTCACTCAAATTTATAAAGCACAAAGGCGACTAATTGTTCACAATTCACTTAATTTTGATTCGAATAGGCAATTTGACAGCTTTTGACTCTGTCTTACAGCCCCAAAATGAAATAACAAAGAGACGTATTATTACCATCTTTTAAATGTTTGTTTATTACTCTATTATTGCACACACTGTATATTATTTCGTATTGTGCATCATTACCGTGATTCGAAGAGTGAACCATACGCTTGCAAAAAAAGGCTTTAGAAGTTTTTAAAATGTTTTGAAGCCGTTGGATCGAATGTTCTTGTAATCCAAAGAGTTGTGAGATATGTATGTTATTAGTGTAGCTGATATTAAGTGACTGAACGTTGGTGTTGTGTTGATGACATTTACTGATAGAAAATTGATGCCGTGTAATTGACATTAATTGACTAAAAATGAATGTCATATAATTGTCACTTAGTATCGTACGTTGTAGTGGGTATTACCAAAAATGTTTTTCTTCTTTTGCGAGAAAAAATCGGAGCTGTGGTGCTCATTGCGTTGGTAGTCACAGGTGCGTTCCTCCCTCAAAGTAAGTTAAACGACGTTAAAAAAAAATCTTGTCCTTTATTCACACATTTTATTATTCATATCGCATAATCAGTTTTGTTCTATATTTCAGCGAGCTTTTAAGGTTCAGAAAGTAGCGAAAAAAGTAATTAATTATTTACATGATATTTTTTCATTTTTACTCAGTATGGAGATATTTTTTTAATTTTGGAAACCTTCAATTACCTAGAATACCGTCTTTAATTGGTTCAACTTCATATTGTGGGAGCGTTCTTGATGATTTCAATCACTTTTAGATTCCTCAAAAATAAGTAAAAAGTTCACTAATGATTCATATTTTTTTTAAGAACTCGACTCATGACAGTAGTGAGATTGATGGGCTATAATTCATGCGAAATTCTACTACCAATCTCTTTGACTAACTATCTTATAATATTATCTTTCTTTTACTATCTTTCTCTATGAGATTTGAGAATCAGTTTCTTTTGACACATTTACTCGTTAATGCAACATTTCAATTATTTTGTTTCGTTGCACTGTAGGCGTGTATTATTTGCTTTTCTTGCTTTGGCAGAGAACCCTTCTGAATTTGGCTTCCCAATCTAGGTCCTCCTTTGTTACCCGCAGAACATTTCCACTCTTACCGACCATCCAAGGCCTTATATTCTTCTCCATATGTGTAACACGGCTTAAATCAATCTATACTGCTGCATTCATCCGTTTTATGGTCGTACTTTCAGCATTTGCGGCATCTAGCTACGCATAAAGACGGCTAGTTTAAGAAAATTTCTCTATGTATTCCCGAGATATTAGCCATTAAAGATTAAAACTGGCAAAAAATAGATACATTTTGGAAATTTTGTAAAAATTTCGAGATTTCTTATGTGGTTCAAAGGAGTGACATCAATTTTTGGAAGAACATTTTTAGTGGCTTCCATCGCACAATTCCTTCAAAATCACAAAAATATGATTAGGTATCTCACAAACTAAGAGAGGATTTCGAATCCTCATTTGCATAAAGTCATAGAGCGCAAAGTTTAGGTGCTCCTTAAAATAATTTTGATGATAATAAATCTACAAACTTTAACAGTTCTTATGTATTTATCATATTTCGCTTTACAAAAGATAATATGTACAAACTTAAGAGACTTCAATTATACCTGGAAAAGTAAATTCCCTAAAATACTGCTTAAATTTTTCCCAAAGGCAATAACAGACTTACAAATAACTACTTATAAATAACTTAAATCAACCTCTTCGGTAAACTTAACTTAATTTCTGGCCTTTTCCTTTTTGATTTCAGTGTCTATTTGATAATCCGGCTCAGGTCCCAAATTATCATAGTATGCATAATCGTAACTCACATCTTTGATCTTTTTAGGACTTTGAGGCTTTTGTTGAACTGGAGTGGTTTTTGGAGCAGGTTTTGGAGTCGCTTGAGCATTTGTTGAGGGAAAAGATTTAGGATAATTCTCAGGTTCCCTTGTAGGAGTATTATAATTGTTCCTAGAACTTTCAAAAGGCCTTTGAGTGGTGGTAGTGGTTGTTTGAGGCTGCTGCTGCTGTTTCTTCTGAGACCTCAACAATTCATTCCTACTACTAGCAATATTCTGACTATGAGACGCCTTCAAAAACTCCTCTTCTCCATTATAATCATACTTGGGATCATAGGAGCCATCATCATACTGAGTCTCATCAAATCTATTTGATCTGCTCACAGGGGTAGTTGGGGTAATTTTCGGCACTGTAGGAGTGTAGTGAGTAAACGTAGTGCTCCTCTGCGTAGTGCTAGGACTGTTGAAGTTTTGCTGACCAAAAGTGTTAAAGGTGGAAGGGTTTTGATTAAAAGTTGTGGGATTTTGAGTGTTATAGGTGTTGGTTTGTTGCGCAATTTGAGTGAATGCTTGTTGAGTCCTAGGAGCAAAAGTAGTAGGGAAGGAATTTAGAGTGCTTTGCTGAGCATTGGGGCTTTTAGGGATGCTAAATGGCTTAGCATTAGGGGAGAATGTTGTCGGCTTGTAGTTATCAACTTTCTTTGGACTTGTGGGCTTCTTGTCGAAAGCAGCAGTATTGTATTGAGAATTCACAAAAGGAGTGGTGGATTTGGAGTATTGAGGGTTATTAGAAGGGTAGTTTTCAGTTTGTTGCTTATTGGTTACTTTAGGCACATCATAGTTTGTATTATAGCTCACGCTACTGGCAGGTCTTGATTGAGGGTAGTTTTCTGTAGGTTTGTTTCGCTTGAATGGAGCTGGAGTGCTGATAGTGTAAGAAGGAGTTGGAGGGTTACTCTGCTGACTCACTAATGGTCTTTGCGCCCTTGTTCTGAAGTTGTTATTTACAGTTGGTGCAATCGTGCTAGTAGTAGGTTTTCCAGTTGTCGGATTATAGCTGCCAGCAAAGTTATTAACAAACCCTGTAGGTCTTTGGGGCCTCCTGGTATTAACTTGCTGTTCAGTAGGTTTATAAGTATCAGCGACTTCAGTAGTCTGCTGCACAGGCCTCCTTTGCACAGGCTTTCTGACTAACTTACGTTTCTGCTCATAATCCCTGTTTTGGTTCACATTCGCATTATCATCATAGTCCTCATCATTTTCTTTGCCATTATTCCTGTTATTAAAGAAATTCGAGCTCGAAGATGTTTTGAAAATATCCTTCTCTTGAGTGTTATGCAACGGTCTTCTTCCTTGTGGCCTTTGATATTCCTTCTGCTGGTTCACAACTTGAGTCTGAGGATCTCTATTAATTCTAGCATCCCCAGTCTCGGCACGTTGCAGAGCAAATGTTTCCTCATCTTCCCCATATTTGTGTGCCTTAGATTCGAAACCTGAAATTAAACGGTTGCATTAATGAATTCTGTGAAACAATTCACAAACCTACTTAATAAAATTAGTCCAATAAAATGGAATACAATCTAATCTCCCCGAACTGATCTTTTACGAGTCATGCAATAAAAAATGCAAATGCTCATAACGAATAATAATAAGAGAACAATGAATAATGATTCGAAATGTATAATGGTAATTGCGTAATGCGAGTAGCAAAAATTTCAACACTGTTCTTTGAAAATCAGAAGCAGGTGCGTATGGAATGGGCGCAGCGCTTTCCTCATAACTCATAATGTTGAATGGATTGTAGATAAATTGCGTAGGTGTTTGTCGAAAGAGTTATAAAGTCTGCGAGAAAAATGTTTGTTGTTTTTCTACCTGGAAAACAGTCACTAATACAAAAAATAATTTGGAGGAAAGGCTCCAGAAATAGTCAGTTACCTTCATATCGATAGGCATGAAGGTGGCAAAAAGGTTGACTAACTATTATATTTGAAATTTTTTAAAAAATCGGAATTTTTAGTAGTAATGGCAAATCTAGTGATCTTAGTAGAGGACCAAAAAACAAAGAAGAAGCGATTAATTATTCACAATTTTCGAAAAATATAAAATCTTATTACAAAACACTTCTCAGACATATCTCAAACTGATTTTGATTTTAACTGTAGATTCACAAGGACTTCATTTTAAAATTAGTGAAACTTATACAAAGTCACTGAAAGAAGGTACATAATCAAAACGCCAAAATCTTTCCTCTCGCCGATCCGCTTTAACCCTACAAAACTGGGGTTCGATTTATAAATTGACCTTCAATTTTCTATTCGTTAATTTTTATTAAAGTAGTGGACATAAAAGACTGGCCACGTCCAAGTGTCCACAAATCTAGTCTAAGTTTCATTGCATCTTCGAAATAGAGGAACCTAGAGAGTTCAGGCATAGGGGTGCTTCTCGACCCCATTATTATTATCATATTTTGATAGTTTAAAATAGAGTTTTTTAACTGGAAATTTTTTTAAAAATTAAATTACATGTTCAAACCCATTCTGAAAATAAAAAAAGAAACAAGATGAACTCATAAGAGTTTACACATTTATTGAGTATAATTCGGTAGCAAGTGACGATAGATTATTTCTTCTTTCTTCATTGTACGCAAAAAAACATCCTAATAAGGTTTTATTTTTAAAATCAGTTTCGACTTTGTTCAAAAAACAGTGAGCAAAGTTTAAAACAGAGTATTTTCATTTCTTGAAAAACTTTCTCACTTTCCTGACAGATCGTAAAAGACAAATCAATTTTTGAACTGGATATGAATTCCTTTATAATTTTTTAGAACTTCACTAATTTAATTGTCATCATATGATTCTCTTACAGTTTCTTTTGTTTATTTCTTTCTCAGTTTTATCTTTTTTACTTACTTTGACTATAAGATAATATTTTATTTTCAAAATCCCTTTCGACTTGGTTTAAGAACTATTGAGCAGATCTAAAGAATAAACAAATTAACTTGGTGATTCGTCATTCATTAATTTTAAAAGAATTTTACCTTTTTTTCCTTTTCCCATTTCGGTGAAACGATAAAAACTGAAGCAAGTTTGCAAGCAAAATTTCTTACAAAAAAAATCTGTAGATCATAACCAAAATTCTTCAGAACTATACAGCTTCAAAATTAGGTCACTAAACTTAAAAATTATTATTGAAATTATGAAATAAATGATGGCTCTTAGTTACTTCTGGTTTAAAATGAAAAAATTCAAGTCATTTCAATAAAATTAATGAAACAACGATGCAGGAATTAGCGTTAAAAACAATAAGGAAGAAGGAGATAATGTATCAAATTATCAAATGATGCTATAGCATGAAGTAATTTTATGATTCAAAACAAATAAAAAAACAAAGATAGAAATGCAGCAATTAAAGTATGGCTAAATTGCAATTAAGTTACGGCTATCTTCAAATAGTGATTGCAACCAGGAGGTCAAGGAAAACACTTTTAGTAACTTCGTGAATTCTCACGAACAGAGGCCTGGAATGGCGATATAAAAAATAATGACAGGGAAGCATTTATACCAATTAAATAGATCTGGATAGATCTCCTGGACGGATGAATGATAAATTCAATTGGAATGCCCATAATAAATTTCTTCCACAGAATCAGAAGTGCACTTGAAAATGTTGTAAAATTGCCTACTTAATTAATGACCTAAACTAACGTAAACAACCTTGACTATAAAACACCTGAAATTAGTCCAAGACGATTTATATCATTCGCTGAACAACTTAACTAAACCAATACTGAAACAACATCATAAACTTAATTGGATGTTGTGATTTCAATCCCATAAACAATGTCGAAATACACGCACATACAACTCATCTACCTTCCAATTTAGCAAACGTTTAATAATGCCATATTAAACGTTGGTTTTATGGAATAACGTAACAGTGAAGAAACCGTGCATCTTCTAAGAAAAAATGACTGTGTGGGAACTTAACGTGTGTCGTGTCTTCTGTAATACCTTGCATAAAGCATTAGCCATTCAGTCAGGCAGAAATCTCATGGTGTTCCTCGAACAGAATAGATTTCTAGTAGTAATGGGATGGATAATCGATGTATTTTAACATTCGAATACCTTGAATTGCAAACCCTTTCGATTATTAAAAAAATTTTTCAATTCTTCTAAATTTTATTTAGATAAAAAAGTATGGAAATGTACAAAAAGATCTGTGAAATTTTTGAGTGAAGTGAGCTTTTTGGGTATTTTGGGCACATCTAGGTAGCAAGGCCAAAGAGAACGTATTGAAAATATCTAGAAAATCAAAGAGGAATTTCCGGCACATACCGCTAAATGTCACTAGTTTATATTGAATTTTCGATTAGATTCTTGGATCATCTGGACTTGCAAAGATTGAAGGGTAAAGAAAATTCTGACTAATTTTGAGTAAATTGGACTGATCTTAAGAGGGAAATATTCTTTATTTTTGGAACAGAAGCCTCAAAGTCCAACAATTAAAAGAAGATATCTAATTTTTTCTATTTAACTTATCATTTGCTACCACAATCCGTATCAACCTATAACTCAAACTAAATGTTAACTTCTACCTAACATATTATTATCCTCTTCTAGTACATGTTCTTAAATGAAAACAAAAGATATAACGCAGGTGGCCCTGCATTCAGGGCTTATTTTACTTCTTAGAGCAGTAGGGCCAATGTCATAGCTGTTGGTCTGCCTCGAGCTTTATAATATAAATAAAGACAGCTATCTGGTCAGAGGTATGTGATTCTGGATATAATTTGACGTCATTGACACAGTGGTGGAAATGAGAATTTTACTGGCAAAAGCACCAATTTTCTTATGTGGCATGCCACAAATTCGTAGCTTGTAGCGAGGTACCTTAACTCAGTGGATTTCAGAAATGGTTAGAGAGTGAGGGAATCTAGGTTCGAATGCCTATTTGGATTCAATTACCTATATGTTTCAATGGAAGCTCTGATTTTCTACTTAAAAACCCATTCTGGCCATTGAATGTGCCACAAATTCGTGTCTGCACGAGAGGTATTTCAAGTAAGAGGATCTTAAAAATTGGTAGAAAATGAGAAAATTTACATTGGAACGAACTCCTGTTTGGATTTAAATAGCTACATGTTTCAATCGGAACACTGACCCTTCACCGGATAACTCGAACTAACCTCTAGGGTTAAAAGAAAGGAACTTGAAGGTAACCCGGCAATTGACTCTTTACTCTTTGACACACAATTAAACCCAATAAGGATATTATGCGGCATGATCAATATCGTCAGAAACTCCCGTATATGGACAACAAGAATTGTAATCGTTCTTGTAATTGTATTTATAGGATCTCATCGCATGATTTAAATAAAGACCATTCTTTTTAAGGAAAGCTAATTTAAAATAAGTACAATAGTGAAACATTTCTTCCGAAGTTAATTAAAATGTGCAGATTAGTGGGCCACGAATTGCAGAATCTGCTTAATTGCCTGCGGGTAAATTATTCAACGCATAATCAATTAAAAGTCTTAACTAACAGGAAACTGGTCGTGCATAATGTATAGTATAGACCATGGATGGTGAGATATGGCCGATGATGAACCGTGTAATGCGAGATCGTTATACACTATTATAGCAATGAAAAAGTGAAAGCGGTAGGATGCTAAAGGTCGTATTTGTACTCTAACGGTGAAAAATTGCAAGATAAGTCGACAAGCAAAATGTTAATGAGTTAGTCACATAGCGCGGGTTACAGGTGCGTAAGATTTATGCATAGATTCGTAGCATTGGAAAATATTTTGTGGGTGTGTGTGACAATAAGGAACATCTTCGATGCCGGAAGCAATGGAAATTCTTACCTGATCCTACGCGATATAAATCGAAGTTGTCGCTGGAATAATACAAAGTAGACGCGTCGCAATCCACGTCCTCCCATTCTGCGCAAATTTGATGATCTTGATCAAAGGCCGTTCCGTTGGGACAGAGAAAACGGAAGTCTTGGATCTGCAATAATGATACATGCTAATAAAGATAATTTTGTTTTTAACAAAATTTCGTTATCCCGAAATGATCGTCTGAGCATTTCATACCTCAGAAACTGACCAAGGCTTTATTGCATCGATATAAAGATTGATGTTATTTTAATGCTATCTACACTTACCCCTATTCCAGAAACTTTTACGCAAATGTGGAACATCTGGCATTGCGTATCTGGATCAGCGTAGTAACCCCCCAAAATCTTTTCTCTACAACTGAACTGTGTATTGGGCATGTCCTCTAAGCTGTACGTGGGGAACGGTCGATGGTTGAGAAACACTGCTCTGCATGGCCATGGTGCCAGAATTCCTGCAGAGATGGTATGTCAAAACAATATCAGTTAACAAATCTGATAGGCACAGGCAAAATAAAAAAATCTATTCGTCTGCTAAGTGCCTGAGTGTTTTTGTTTAGACCAGAAAGATCCTAGAGACGAATCATTTTTAGGAAATAAGGTGTTCTTGTTCCTCTAATCTGAATTGTATCAATTTTTTTCTGAACTTAGAAACCAAATTTTGCACTAAATAGCACTAGAGGTGTTCCTTCCTACCGAATGAAAGCTGCAATAATTCCTTGCAGATGAGGTCAAAATGTGATTCAATTCATTTTTAAAGATTTTTAAGACGATTTTCAACAACACAAGAAATCTGATATTTTAGATTTCTGTCCAGTCGTAATAACAAGTAGGACAGTAGGAGTCCTATCCAACAAGTAGGAGGTCTAGGAATGTACTAGAGTTGTGAATGATATATTTTTTTGTGATTTCAATACTCTCCATTTGATATTTAGCCCTAAATGTGGAAAAAGCAACCCCCACAAGAGGATCTTCACTTCAGGATCTTTAGTTCCTTTGTAGCGTTTTTACTTCAAAATGGATTACTGTGGTCAAGTCGCAAGTATCTAGCAATTTGCGGATTGCTAAAATGCTTGGGGTCAAATCAATAAGTATGTTTGTATATATATATATATGTTCTTCTGAAGATTTTCTCTAAATTTGGGATTCTGAAGGTCTCCATGGGAGACTTTCCCAAAAATCATCCATTTATCAAAAAATCATCAGCCATCTCTTGACGTGACCAAAGGTCTGGTTTTGTATAGTTTATTTTAATGAAGATGTGTATCTTTTTTCCTCATTTTCGAAGGAGAATCGTCTCACATCCATTTTCTTTCATCAGATTTCGCAAACAATCAAGTACGCTTCAGTAGTACTAAATCGCCATTTACAATAAGCAAATAAAAAATTCAATTTCGTATAAATTCCATTCGAACTGCATAATCTCAATAATTGAGTTAACATAATATTTCCCCCGCAGATCATCTTCCAGATGTTATCGCATTCCGAAGAGCGTCATATAACAGAGATGATGATTTCTCGATTGCATAATCCTCAGTTAGCTCGCTAACGTTGTATATTGGTGTCACTACTTCTTCTGCTTCACGACATCATCGTTACATCACCGACCGATCTGCAGATGCCTGCACGATTAGCTGATTTAATGGATTAACCTCTAAGTGTATATAAGTACGTTTGAATAGTTATGAGGATACGGATTTGGGATTGACTTAATGGGAGTAATAACGTGTGTTTTGCCCGCTATTAAATTAGACATCTTCGCTCGTATAAAAGAAATTAAAGCAAATTGAATGAGGGTAATTACAGAGAAGTACAAAGAAAAGCCTTGGAGCGTTTGATGAGTGTAATTGGTAGAGTGCTCCCTAGACCTAAAGTGCAAATTTAAGGGGATATTTTTTGAGTCAAAATAAGAAAAAATCTCCTATAATCGTATGTTCGAAATAGGCTCATTTACAAACATACAGATTGTTAAAAAAACAACCAAAAAATTGTTCTATTCAAAATAATTATGAAAGTTTGCCAAATTCTACTGGGCATTACTATTTTTATGCACAATTCCGACAAACTACCCCCGTGGGCATGCCCTTGAAATTTCTGAATGTACTCTGACATGTCTGAAAAACTGATATTTTTGAGAAAAACAGAACAGATTACTATACGAACGCACACAACATGACGAGAATAACTGGAAGACTGCAACAAATTCAGACAAGATAACCGTCCCAACTGAACCATTCTGAACCTTTCTTATGGTACAAAGCAAACAAAACAGTCCGATTTCCATTTCCCTTCACCGACTGTATTGGAATATTTCCAGAAGCACATTTTTCTCTTTCCTTTGTATTCTATAAATGATTATTTATATTTAAATGTAAGTGTTTATACAGGGTATTTTCTAAATACGGTCCGTAACTTCAGGACACAATTTCTTATGGTATCTAAAGAAAAAAAGTTCCTATAAATATGTGGCCGAAAATGCTTATTGTTAGATTCCGAGATATAGGGTGCTGAAATAAAAGAAAATTATACCATTATTTGAAATAAATTTGGAACCGCCAATGCTAGGTCCTTAAGATTTTGCTGGTATTGTACGTTGGTAAAGAGCCGCATTTTTAGTATAAAGTCGATTTTTATCTGCCCCCGGTGACGTAGTTAAGCGTGAGTTAGTCGACATTTTCGTCGTAAAATATAGAACGCCAATAGTTTTTAAATATTTTTGTTATTTTCAAACTTTCCTAACATTTTACAATAAAAAAGGCCTCTTGATTTTTGCAAAGTACTACCTATTCTTAAAAAAATTGTACACAACTACAAATAACAATCCTGGAAATAATCAGTTTCGACACAAAATTACGGCATGTCATTTTTCTAAAAATAAGTTAGAGTTAGACAAAAAAAACGAGAGACCTTTTTTATTGTAAAATGTTAGGAGAGTCCAAAAATAATAAAAACGTTTAAAAATCCATTGGCGTTCTATATTTTGAGACGAAAACATTGACTGTTTCACGCCTAACTACACCATTGGCAGCAGATAAACAATGACTTTGTATATATGTGTATTTTCTATATATAACCTAGCATTGACGATTCCAAATTTATTGCAAATAACAATATATATATATTTTTTTCAACACTGGTATCTCTGAATCTAAGTGTTTCCGACCACACATGTTTATAGGAACTTTTTTTCTTTAAATTCCATAAGAAATTATATTTTGAAACTACGGATCGTACTTAGGAATCACCTTGTGTATAGGAAGTCTTCATTCCAATAGTCGCCTTCATCTTAAGCAATAACTTTCTTCTTCTTCGAACGATTTCTTGCCTTAGGGACAAATAACAAAGTTCAACGAATCTGTGAATTTAAAAAGTTTCGTTCCCACATCCAAATACCACATCTTGACATTCAAACTCATTTATCGAATCTTCACAAGCGTCATGCTCGACCGATGTATATAAAAGGAATTTGAAACACAGAACTCATAACCTTGATGCAGCTAAACACTCGGTGTATAATTATCGCCCCTGAAATAACAGGATCGAAGTTATCTCGCAATCGAGCACATCCTTCTTGGCGTAACATCCAATTTTGTCAAATTTTCCGGCTTTTGCTTTCGGAAACAATGGCTCTAGTGCCCTAAATTGATTTAACAATAGACCAACTATTCGTGATTCTGAAATGGTGTTACATAGGTGGTCAGACGTTACATAAGGACAAGTTTTTGTAGTATGCATATTTTGCTTGGTATGTCGAAAATTTGCATATTTAACGAAAATGTTAAATGGCACAGCCGATTTGGGCTATTCGCGTCTTAAAGATGTACGAAGATTAAGTGGCTGTAAATTATTCCATCGGTTTAATGATGAATTTAATGGCCCCTAATAAGATAGGCGGGGTATATCTTTAAACTCTTAACTAATTTCATCACCAGGTGTAGGAATTTCTTCCATCATATGATGTAGAAATAAAAAAATTGATATGGTTGTTAAGGAAAACACCTGAAGATGACCTCAATTACTTCAAAACCTGTATGTAACCTGAAAAAGATAATTACACTGCTCCGCGATATGTACGAAGAAAGATGCCTCCATATCCCGCTTGAGGTCCACAAAAAAAACAATTCTCAATATTCTTATTTCATATTTCCAATTTTAGCGTTCTCTCAATTTCTTTGTTAAGGTTCAGATTTATAGTCATTTAGATAGTTCCCATTTGTCCATAAATTTGTCGAATATCGAAATCGTGGGATACCAATTAAATTCTAATTAACCTTTCATAAATGTCTTATGTAATGTACAGGGTATTATTAAGTATGTAGATAAACTCTAATAAATCTTCAGCTTATTGCATGACAAAAAGTGTATATAAACATAGATCACAAATGCATCTTTACTGAGACACAGATTATTAAATTTCCAAGAAGGTTTTTTTTCTTAGTAGTTTGTTGAAAATTGGAATATGAATTCCGTTTTAGGGCCCACATTATTAGAAATGGCTGTGAGAATTTAAAGGGCGGTTTTTTCTGAGGTCACGCCTTCTTTCTCTACCCCAAATGTGCTGAAGAATGATTCCCTAGAGATTGTTTAGACAATTAATACCCTATATTATTCTATACACAACTTTGACTGTTTTTGAGATATTTACTCAATAATTATAATTTTTTATATAAAAATCTTTCGATTTGAAATATATAGTAAATGGAACAAATTCATGTGTAACAAATTTTTTTAAAGCACTTAAATACGCCTTCCACTCTCCGAAATATTCTAATCTGAAGTTGTTTTTCTGTAAAATTTTAAAGTAGGTAGAAAATTGCTGAATTGAAGCCTGGATTAGAGATCATAGATTGATAAAACGCCGATCTGCATGTTCCTGAAAAATTATGAGGATTGGCAAAAACATCTCAGGCCACTACCTATTAATGATTTTAATAAGAAGTTTTAGATTTCAGTTAAACCCCCCAAAAATGGTGATTTGGTTGTCTTAAAGATTTAGATATGCATAAAAATTAATCATGAATTTGAAAAAAGATGATCCATTTAATTTTACCTTATTTCAAATTATCATATTTATTCTCGTTAATGATGTGCAAAAGAAAACCAAAACTAAATCTATGTGGATTTTGGTCTTTTTATATAACACAAGTTGTCTTGTTCTTGGTCTAGTGGGTTCAATTAAGTCTTGATCTTGGACTTGGTCTTGATACAAGATCTCTGGTATTGAACGTTTAATTGAAAACGTTTTAATAATGGGATTTTACTGAATTTTGTGTAAAACCAATACCTTTTGCTTATCATTACTTATCACTAATGTTATCCAGAAATTGCCCTGGTCACTAACAATTCAGACGTATTCAATATAGAAATAAATAACACCTAATTATAGGCAAATAATGTTACACACCAAAAAAAGAGGATAGTCTAGTGTCATATTGGCAAAGTTTATCCCGATGTTTTTCTTTCATGTTGAACAGTTTTCAAAATTCAAAATAAACTTTTAACTAAAATTTTAATTAAAAAATTCACAGTTGAGCAAAGGGTGTTGGTAACTAAATATTTATTGGTTCACCCCCACACCTTAAAATAAGTCCATACAAATCTAAATAGTATCTAATCAAAAAGCTTCCAGTAAGACCAATTTCCAAAAATACATAATTAAAAACAAGTTTACTTTTATTTAGAGGTAATAAACGCTTGTGGAAGAGTGCTAGAATAAGAAACAACTTATTACACACTAAGATGACATGAAGAAACAACATCCCGTTGCAATTACTTCTATATTACTAAACAAATATTGCAAATCAAAGTAAAGCAATCTCGACAAATAATGGTTACACTTTAATTGCAGGTATTTGAAGATATCTACGTTTAATTCATATAAAACCCATTAATATTTTCTTTTTTTCTCCCTATGTAGGTAATATTCATATGCAACAACATCTTTGCAAAATACGGTAAATACTTATAGATCAAATATTTCTAAATAAATAAAAATTTTCATTAAAGAATATTTTTATTGGCTCATACAAATCAAAAACATCATATTGATTCTCTTGTGAATTCGAAATTTTACCATGTATTTGTACACACCCTAAAGACAACAATTTTGATTAATTAAATCTTCTCAAGCACTGTAATTGTTTCGGCCATGGCAGAATGCAATTTAGCATATAAAAGACTGAAACAATGACTCTCCCAAAGTTCATGTAAAATTACTGAAAATTTGCTTACGCAAAAAGTTACCTAATTGCCACCCAAAGCTGCAAGGTACCACTTAGCGATTCGTTTTGGGAAAATTTCATGAAAACAATGGGTAGGAAAAGTCAAAATGTTAAAGGAGTGTTTATGATCATGTTACAAATAGTGAAAATTTTAAAGAAATAGGGTTTATTTTTTTGTAAAATATGAGACTTGGATAAAGTAAATTTTGTAAATCTCACAACATCTAAATTTGTATCCAAAAAACACAGACACACGCAGCACAAAATGAGACTTCACTTGCAGGGAAATATCCATCGGTCACTGCTACTCACCTAAAAATATCAACACACTAACACTCTGCATTGTGACTAGTCATTGACTGCTGAAGAACGAAGACTAATGAAGAAGAAGATGCATCTCACGAAAACCTAGCGTTGTCCTAGTGAAAGGATACACATAGCCGCGTCCTCCATGATCTAAGTAGGGGGTCACAAGGATGTTCTCCATCGCAGGGAATAAGTCACGATGCTAGAAGAATTGATTCTTAATAGAGAATATTCTGCTAATATGGAACAATAGTACATGGTATGGAAATGATGATTTTTTATATTGTAGAAATCTGCGTCAATCGATCAATCCAATATGCCCCTAAATTTAGAAAACACTGAAAAGTTTAAAGAACGTGAAGATACAATATAAGCTGCAATTTTTGAAACTTTACGATTTTGTCCCTCTACAGGTTTTACGAATTTACAAAAACATATATTTATGAACTGAATTTTTGTTATATCTACACCTATAAATTGTTGATGATTCAAAACTCGAGGACATTTTTTGGAACATAGATTAACACTTTGACGGTGCAAGAAGAATTTCAAGACTAAGAGAGAACGAAGGTGAAACAAAAGGTTAAAATCTCGATAATTTGGTTAAGTATTAGTGTGAAGCAATAATTGATAAAAAATATTAGTTACCAACAGAAGAAGCATCATCCTTGAGCTTTTTAGAGTTTATAATTTGCGATTGAACTTTAATAATAATCATATTAAAAAAATATTGAAATAATGAAGACAATATGTGTTTTGCATGTTTAATCTTCATTACAAAAATGGCATAGATGATTGTGCAAGCGCATTCCTCATTGGTCTTATGTAACTTGAAACAACTATTCAATAGAGAAATTGTTGTTTCATGTATAAAAATCTTTGTAGAAATCCCACATCTCTTATGAGAAAAGTAGGTAGGTAATCAATTTCATTATTTATACATGGTTCCCCGCATTAGACTATGAACTTTAAAAGTCAAATAAAAAGTTCCTAATCAAAGTAAAAAAATCTTTTATTGGACTAAGATACAGTGTGGAAGTTTTGGATGGAACAGTTCATATAACTAAGATGCCGAACATATGAAGCCAAAATCTTCGGACACGTCAATTTTAATTTTTTCTCACGGTTGTTTTGATGATAAATTAATGCATACAAGGTAGTCCAAAAATCAGGTACGACCGCCAATTTTGTTTTTTCAAATGGAAATACCTATTTTTTATTTCATTTTTGAATTTTATGCAAAATTCTAAATGTGTGTTTCATGTACCATGTCCTATACCCAAACACAACAAGTCTCAAGAAACTTACGATTGAACGTATCAAAAACTAAAACTTTTGATTTCTTTTAAAATTTCTTTGGTCCTGAAAAGTACCGATTTATCACAAAATAGCACCCCCTCATTACCACGTTGATGTTAAGGTTTATTTGAATGGAATTTTTCCTGAACGCTGGTTTGGGAGACGAGGGGTAATTGAATGGCCGGCACGATCATCTAACCTCAAGCCTTTAGATTACTTTCTATGGAGTTATCTTAAGAATAAGGCGTACTTTAACCAACTAGCAACTATCAAAGCCTTAAAAGAAAGAATGCGTAATGAAATAAGAACAATTACCCCAGCAATGCTTTAAAATGTCAAACAGGAGTTCATTCATCGTCTTGCTTACTGTCAAGAAATAGGTAGGATCCAATTTGAACATTTAATTTAATTGATCCTTGTTGTTTTAATTTGTATTAAATCGATCCTTTTCACGACCAAAGAAATTTTACAAGAAATCAAAAGTTTTAGTTTTTTACATGTTCAATCGTAAATTTCTCAATACCTATTGCGTTTGGGTATAGGACATAGTACAGGAAGCTCACTTAGAATTTTGCGTAGAATTCAAAAATGAAATAAAAAATAGGTATTTCCATTTGAAAAAACAAAGTTGGTGGTCGTACCTGATTTTTGGACTACCCTGTATACATTAATTTACCATAAAAAAAACCGTGAGAAAAAATAAAAATTGACGTGTCCAAAGATTTTGGCTGCATATGTTCGGCATCTTAGTTATATGAACTGTTCCATCCAAAACTTTCACACTGTATACCTAATTGTATAGTATTTATTATTAATTTTGCTGAACGACTTTCGAAAACAATTATTTTTAAAATTTGTATCCCTGCTTGTTCTTCATTAACATGAAAAATCTCGCGAAATGTTACCGAAAAACTCCACAGTCCAAAAATCGTTGTTTGGTATGGTATAGCAACAATTCTGAAGCTAAAAGAACGAATTTGAAATGAAACTGCAAGAACAAATTGAGATTTACTTCTCCGGGTGATGCAAAATTTTGAACTTAAAGTTTAAAATTCTACTGAAGTTGGTGAAAGACATTTAAAGGATATGATTTTTAAAAATTGAATAGTTACTTAAATTAATAATAAATACTATAGAATTAGTTATATATTAGTTCAATAAAAGATTATTTTACTTTGATTAGAAAGTTTTTATTTGCATTTTAAAGTGCACAGTCTAATGTAGAGAACCCTGTAGTAAGTAGATCTTCCCAGTAAGTAAGTATTCTTCCCAAACTTAGCCATTTTGACGTATCCAATGATGCATTAAAAGATTGATTTTCAATTCTCATAACATAATTTATGTACCTATCACAGCTTGATTAATCTTTACATAAAATCAATACTACTGATATCCTCACACGATGTAATAAGGAACTAGGTACACACAAGCTTTACTACAATGGTAAAAGTTATTTACCAAATACGCAATTCTCTGGTGGGTTGAATGGTACATCATCACACACCTTCTGAATTGTTCAAGTCTGAAAGTACTACTCAATTTCTTTTATTCTTATTTGTCAATAACTTTGTGATTTAAAACCTGGGATTCCTCTGACCTTTGTTTTTATGGCAATACCACTTGTCCGACTATGTAATAAGGATATAAAAATAGGAAATTCAGTGTCTTAACTGATATTATAGTAATCTGCGACAAGTTCCATTTTTAGACTATGATTTTATCATCATTGAAGAAAAGTAAAATCATATACTAAAGTATCAAGAAATCGCGGTATTTCAGTATTATAGCATGGACTACATAGAATGTAGAACTACGACTACATGGAAATTTTATGATGTAGCTGGAAAATTGAAACAGATAATTAATAATTGGTCAATTTATTGAGCCTACTTGTTTTGTAATTTTCTACAAACGCATAATATCTGGAATGATCTTTAATTTTTCTAAGATTTATTACGTTTCTATTACATCGCCCACACCATTATTTTTTAGTGCAGTGAAACCTATACCTACAAATCAAAAAGAAAAGATACTCCATAGTTTTTGCAATTTTTTCATTGTGAAACCTTGAAAATGGTATTTTGTCACCAAAAATGATCAATCTTCGGCAACTTCTCGAAAAATGCCATCCTTCATCCACAAGCAACTTAGTTGGACGTATTTCAATTCTGACCATAACTGAATTCAGCATGCACACACAGCACAATATCTTTGAAGAAAAAGCAATTTCCATCACTCTGTATGTAAAGCGAATGGAATTACAGTTGAACTCACCTGAACAACAGAGTGTGGTATCTTTAGATGTTTCTAGAAGTGCCTCGACTCTCGCGAATTTCCTTCCTGGATGGGCATGAAAGATCTGAAATATTTCCAGTTCAGTAGTATTTTCAAGAAATTCTCGTTTAAATGTTTCAGATGTTCCTATTTCTTAAATTATCTATGTGACGTGAAATTTTCAAAATCTGATGAAAGATTTTCACACAAATTTTCCAATACATTAATATTTTAAAAAATTCACTAGTCCTTGCAATCTTTCTGGGTTTTACTTCATCGTAGTTTTAGCAGGTATCACGGTTTTTACTTTCGGATCACAACTAATCAGCAACGACCCCAAATCCATACTAATTTTCCTCACTTTTAATTTCCTTAAGTACCTTCAAGTCTTCAAGAAGATTGATTAACATTCTGATGATAGGGACCTCACTTCACATCCATCACTCTGAACAGTGTGGTTTCTGTCATCTGAATAGATTCTTAACGAAACTGGTGCTATGGTGCGCTTCCTCAAAGAACTTTCGCTATCCAATAGGTCACCAGAACGTCTGAAGATCGACGTAACTGCGAATAATAAAAGTGTAATCGTGAGAGCAAAACGGTTACCTACTTCCATTTCCTCTATTTGAAGTCATCTTGAGTAGCTCGGGTCATATAATGTTCATGTTCGTATTGTAAGATGGGAAAATGCAAATTGGTCTAATTATTTTTATGTAAGGATTTCGGATATTTCCTGTATGTATAATTCGAAAAGCAACACAAATGTATTAGGAGGTCATCAAAACCTTAAAGATCAAAAGTTGATAATAGCAGTAATTACAAAATGACGATCTTTATCATCCGGCTACGAAAAATAGATCCGCATTCTGTTATTCTAAAAACAATCAGGTTGATCTTCAGAACCTATTCACGTGGGAACACTAGTGCATTTGAAACCTTTACAGGGCCGTATTTTGATAACAGCAGGATATATTTTAATTATTGTTCGTGTAAGTGATGGTTCACAAGTCCATTCCTGTGGTATCATCTTCAAACCAATACAAAATTGCGATCATAGTTGACCTTCCTCCTGCTGGGGCACTTTCACTCCTTTGCCTGAGCCGTTCAATAGAACGGGGGTAATCGCCTTGGGGTCGTCGTCGTTTGGTTCCGTGTAACTTTATAAATAACAAAATTTATCGTTAGGCTTTGCGAAGATGTTCTTACGTCATTAGAATAATGCAGGTTGCTTATGTAAACCGTAGATGGGAAAATGAGGCAGCAGGTTTCAAAAATAACTGCGCCGAAATTTAACACCTTCGATTTTTTTAAGCAATTACAGGCAATTGAAAAAGTCCACAACGACAATAATAACTTGTTTGTTACTTTACTGTGTGTCCTCAAAAATTAGGCAAATGGCCACAATTTGAGCGCTCCTTCAGTTTTTAAGATATGTAGTTGAAGATTTGATATTAAGCTTTTTTTTTAATAAAATTCTTTCAACTGATCTTAACATCTAGCATCTAACTGATTTCGCCAAAATACATTCACACGAATATCTTGTCTAGGAATGTGTGTGTAAATACCTACGAATAAATCAACATCCACAAACAAATTACCATCCATTACGATGATTGATAACACGATTAAACGTCTGTTTACATAACAAACGACAATATTGTTACGAAATAGTTAAATTACGACGAGATCGTTGTTATATCAAATTAAATTTAACAAAAGAAATCTACTTAAAAAGTATAATTTAAATTTGCTGAAAGGAATCTGGCAACCATTAGACACTTCAGTTAATTAAAATTAACGACTTCAAAATGTTGAGACTATAGAACAAGTTATCAACGGTAAATAACATTTCCTTTGGCCTTGCATATAAGGTATACTTTTGTTTCGACATTTACGTATATTAGTATTGTTTCTTCGCACTTTGAATAGTTGCAAGGAATTGCTGCATTAATTTCGAAATCATAATTTGACCACTTTTTCAATATCACCCCTCAATTTTATCTTAAGACATTCATACTCGTATCGTGTATTCAGTACGTTGTATATTTAGCGAATAATGTTCACATACCAACTGAGGACTTTTACTTTTCGCGAGATTAAGTAATATTGCCTTGTTTGGTAAACAATGTAGGACATCTTCGTTTTATCATGGGCACGTTAATTAATTTGCTTTTTTATAACAAGGATGTCAACCGAATTTCAAGAGAGGAAACTGAGACATTTGTTTATACAGGGTGTTTCAGGTTTTAATCGGGAAAATTTAAGACGATAGAACTTGGAAAAATTATGATAAAAGTTCATATGAACTTGTATGTTTTAAAACTTCGTTACAGAAATACAGGGTGTTTCGGTACAGATTTAAAAAAACATTTATTTTCATGCTGCTTAAGTTTTTGAGATATCAATTTGAAATTTTGTAGGTACACTACTATTTAGAATTCACATGACTTGATTTGACAAATAGCTATGAAAATTTCTGAAATTATTGTACATAATGACCGCGCTAACCAAAATTCTTTATAGCTAATTAGTGGTACATTTGCAAATGGCGGGAAAACGGTGACAGATATGAAAAAATCCAAAGAACAAAAAAGTTTCTAAATTGAACAAGGAATTTAAAACATAGGTCACTGAAAATCAGTGACCTATGTTTTCCCACAAAAAAATTTAGAATAGTAAAATGAAGCTTGACTCCTGAAAAAGGAACATCCTGTAGATTTCCACAGCGACTTGTCAAATAAAATCGTGTTAATTCTAAATCTAAAAATTTTCCCTGCAAAATTTCGAATTGATATCTTAAAAACTTAGAGAGCTGTGAAATAAAAGTTTTTTGACATCCTGCATTTGGTAACGAAGCTTTAAAACATACAAGTTCATATGAACTTTTCTCATAATTTTTCCGAATTCTATCGTCTGTTAAATTTTCTCGATTAAAACCTGAAACAACCTGTATAAATTCACTGGGAAGCTACTATTCCGCACGTTTCCGAAACTTTATCATAATATTGTGCTAATTATCAATGGAGTATTATTATTCTTATTATAAATTCGAAATCAAGTTATCATAAAAACTTAGTTAAAACACCTGTTCAAACTCGCCCGCTTAAAAACCCTCCTAAGAACGTTAGTTTCAGGCAGAGTCCGGAAGACGGCGTTTTTTCACTGGAATAATTCTACAGATGTTCGATAGGTGGCGGGTTATTTGTTATTTGCATTTATCATTGTTAAAAAAATGTATGATTTTCCCAATTTCTGTTTATTCCTGAAATTGATTAAAACTTAGGGATTAACAGGAAGGAAAAACATATCTCATGCAGCGGGGGTCATAAATAGTCCCTGATGAAGTCAAATTTGGCGTTAAAGCTAGAAGAAGTGGACATGGAGACGATATGGTAACATGTTTAAGATTGTTTCTGAATTCCTACCTTAAACTCAAATTGGTTTATAAGAAATATTTATGAGCCTCTCTCTGTGACATATGTCTCAAAGTGTGTACATATTACGATATGAGTTGAGTATGACTGGACGTTATATACATGTAAGATTGTCTCTGAATTCCCATCTGAAACTTAATCCTCACTCACTTAAAGTATCCTTATGTCTCAGTGTACGAGATATGGTCTCAAATTAAATTAAATTGCATGTGAAATTTCTATGAGTGAACTTTTAGAGTTGTTAATTCCCAAATAATAATAGTAAAAAAAAACAGAAAGGGTTCTTGACACGAGAATAATAACCATAGTGGAAATTTAGAAATCTTATCGAGAAATTTCCGCTTCCCTCGCAAACATCCAAATTCAGACCTTCATTGTAGCTGGTCTTTGCTTCGAAGGATCATGGGTTATAATGACTAAAATAATTGAATTCGTATCCTCCATGAATTGGCCATTTGTTTTTATCGGGAAGTCTCATATCCGCACTTGTTACCTAGACCAATATGGTTATCTTGTAAAAGATTCCTGAGTATATTTTGGTTTTCCATGCATATTACAAGATCAAATAATTCGTTAATAGCTAGAAGATTAGGGAATCGGAATAGGGCGGAGTATGTAGTGTCAATTAATACACCAAATGTTAAGTCGGAATTATAGTTTTGCACAATATAACACAACACAAGCATAACATAAGCATATGAATGACTAATGAAACTGAATTTATATATTGCATTTTGACTGGCTTGATACAAGGTGAACAACGTGGAACAACACAAGAGATATGCCTTATGTTATGCTAATCTTAGGCATCTATATATTAGCCCACATATTCCGTGTTGTGCTATGCGAATCTATAAATCCAACTTTAAACATATGTTTACTAAATTTTTAAAATATATTTTATATTTTTAACAATTATTTTCATTTAATTGACCTAAAAGTGCATCATAGCTTCAGTGAGCAGCTCATTTGTGTGCTCAGATTTCTCAGGAACCAAATGACGGTTGCCGATAATGCAATTTTTGAGTTTGCTTCCGCTTTCAATTATTGCACTGTCGCACACGATGCAATTTTCTAATGCCACACTAAAATTACAATTAAAAACTTCAAAAAAACACAAAAGACATAACTTACTTTTCCTTGATAACCACATTGTTCATTACAATGCTGTTAAATACTCTACTAAAGCTGTTTACCATGGAATTAGTACCAATAATCGCATTTTTAAAAGATGTCTTTTCACTTAGTTTAGCCCCTTCCCATATAATACATTTGTCATCTATCTGGTTCGATAGAATGGTAGCTTTAGGGTTCTTTTTAACTATTTCTTTATCTCCCGAAATTTTGCTCCAAAAGTCATGAATCTAAAATTTAGTCGTGTTTGAAATAATCTTTTGCCCCCTTATCATACTTACCTTTCCATTTATAGCCCAATAAGACTGTAAAGTATTAACTCGTACCCCTATAGACCCTTTAGGAGCAATGCATATATAACATCTAATAAGGTCGCTGTTATATGTAGATTTTAAATCTCCTATATGGTCATTATATGCAGAAGTATCTCTAATAAGCAGCTCAAGATTATCCTCTTTTGCAAAACTAAATATGTCATTCTTATCGTTTGTATTCACGACTGAAATATCCGTTTGAGCGTATTTTGGAGGTTTTGACAGTTGTTTTTTTACAATATATGGTATGAGCTCCCCTTTAATTGAGGTAAAGTTATCTTGACTTTTAAGATATTGAATTACCCAGTTTTTAAGTACGTAAACATGAGAATCTATTAGGGAACTATACATTTTTATATTGGTGTGTTTTCTGAAGAGGCTCATTGGTAATGAGACATTTGACTCAAAGTCACTTGCTGAGGCTAAGAAAACTAGTCTGCTGGTTTGTTCATCTACTCCAACTAAATCTTTCTCTAAGAAGCAAAACAAAATTATTCTTACATCTGCTTCAACTTGGCTTAAACCTACCAGGCTTATGTTTAGATTTAGGCCCAGGAGCCACAACAGTATCTCCTGATGTCGTAGGAAACATTAAAGAAACAACAGATGCACTATGCTTTCTAAAGGTGTTTAATATACCAGTAAGATTGACATCAGTTATGAGATCACAAGAAACTACCAAAACATCAGACTTGAGTTTCTCATGCACCTCTTTCATTCTCAGGCTTTCAGCTGTACCTAAATCCTCTTTGTCTTCTAAGATGGATACATAATCAATTGTAATATCTAAAGAGTCTGTCTCAGTTGCTTTATCTATGGCGTTTTGTATTTCTGCCTTTTGGTTTTCTAATACAATCAGGATTACTTCTGAAATTGGTTAATATGGATGAGTTTTCAAATAGGATTTAATTAATGGTTTTAGGTTGTATCCAGAGAGTACAATGCATGTCACCCATAAGGAAGCAATTTGTTTCTTCTGTAATATTTCCATCTTGCATGTTAAGAAAAATTTTGCAACATATTTTTAGTCCCTATAAATAACAACATCCTAATTATATTGCAGTTATCGTTTTACACACATAACTTCAGAAGAAGAGTTTTTCAATCTTAAAGCCGATTTCGAATGAACATTAAATTGTTCATGTTGCCTTAATTTAAAAGATGCTCTATTTCTTATTGTTTACAAGATACTCATGCATTCCAGCAAATTTCTAGCATCCTGTGTTGTTGAAGTGTCAAAAATTTCTTCTTACCAGTAAATCCAGAGGCTGCCAGTTTGTTAAGAGTATACCAAATTAAAGGTTTAGGGCCCACAGGCAGCAGACATTTCGGTTGTTGTCCAGATGTGATTTCTAGCATTCGAGATCCCTTGCCAGCAGCTAAAACAACAGCTTGAAACTCTTCCGGAATTATCATTCTTGCGAAATAGTTTCACGTAAATAGGAGCGATAAAAAGTGTTATTTTAGCAATATTTTATTAAGAAACTATAAAATATGTTGCGTTTTGTAAAAATGAAGAAAAAATGTAAACAAATAACAGTGAGGTTAGAGATTGTAACGATTTTATAATAGACACTCAGAGGGCACTGTGAATCATTTTAGAGTATTGTTTTGTAATAAATGGGAAAATTTTTATATCAAAAAATACCAAATTAGTAGATAATAATTTAATAAATATCAAAAATCGTTGGCTATGTGCAACTAGAACTCACTAATACCCATAGTTTCATAATTTGCGTTAATTAAATTTAGTTTTTCCTCTATTAGTACGTAAAATAGTCTACATTAATTACATGAATATTTTGTTTTTCATTTGTTATAGGTGAATCTGAATCTGACAACTGGTAAGAGAAATAAAAAAATAAATGCATTTAATAAATAATTAAGTTTTAATTGTAATTTATTTCTTCAATTTAAAATTCGCTCACAAATAGTTAATATTGTGAAAAATACTAAAAGCAATTAATGCTATAAGTTCACTTAAAATTGCAGCAGGAGCAGTAGTTTTAATTTTGATAATTAGGACTGGACAAAATCTGCAAAAAGGTAACCTATCAAAAGAATTTTAAAATCTGTCTGTTGCTTGATTTCTACAATTTTGAGTCACCAAATGCATGGAGGAACTATTTAAGGGGTTGTCCTACCAACAAGCTTGATTTGATTGCTAAAACAAACTCTAACCTCTGTGAACTACTCAGGCACCCTATAATTTACACACTTGTCGACAACACTCTTATAGAGTAGTTACTTTTCAAAAAATGAGTAGCTACACCTCACTTTAATACCAAAATTGTCACATAGTCACAAGCACTCACTGGGTACCAATTTGAAATAGTTTATGGTTCTGTAATAGGGAACTCTTTTAGTTGTGTGATAAGCAGGATAAGCAAGTGTTGGGCCATTTCTAGTCTCTATGCATACCAGCTATTGGTGATGTGAAATGATTTTGTGTTTTTCTCAAGGTCTATCAATTCAGTTCTCAATCCAAAAAATCAACCTATATGGCATTTTTCAGTATCCCTAAACACACTGAAAAGCTAGATGCAATCCATGGAAAGTAATATCTCAAGCACAGAGCAAAACATTTTTGGCAATTTTCGCAAAAACCCTACCTAATTGACTGATATAGATATTTATCTACTGATCAAAAGCCTGACATATATGGGATAAATAGGATAATGAATGATGTCTCGCATCACACCCCACAGTTTTTTCTCATTTTCCTTACTTAAAAACTATTTGAACTTCTTGTATTGTATATAAAGCAGGGTACCAGGTTGATATTGAGAACAATGAAACACCAGCTTCCAGTATAACATGCCAATGTTTCTACTATATTTTAGCTTGCTCAAGGATGAAATATATGGGCCATATATAAAATAATTGCGAAATTTAAAGCAGATAGTTTTTTCCCCTGTATAAAAACAGAGATAGGAATCAAATTTTATAAATTAATGATTTTACAAATTTAACAAATGTCTGATGCAGGGTCTTTCAAAGTTGGGGTGACAAAAGCCTAAAGGAGATTCCTCTGACCAAAATAAGAAAAAAAGTTCGTGTGGACATAGGTCTGTAAGTGCTTTGTTTTCGAGATACAGGATATTAAGTTTTAAAAAAAAAAGTACGATGAGACAGTGTATTGAAGCAGGATGTGCTCAATTTAAGCATTTGTTGTAATAATGTTATCATTAATTAATTTTAAAAAATTCTGATGAATTTCTAAAAATTATTTTTTTTTAGTTCAGGGATGTGTCGAGGTATGACAATGTAATTTTTCCTCAAAAACTAAGCAAGATACGAAAAAATGCCAAGGGACAAAAATGTACAATTTTTAAAGAGATTATCTGAATAACACATAAAAACCGCAAAAAGTACAGTGTGATAGGTCTTCCTGTAAAAAACAACCAACTTGCCTGCTGAATACGCTCCTGGATACTCTGGATCAATTCTAACTGGTCCAGCACGTATATAATAATTGTTTTAATAAACAGTAAAAATTTTATTCAAATAGGTAAATATGTTTCTAAGCGATAAATAAAAAAACTTTTTTTAAACTTAATATCCTGTATCTCGAAAATAAAGTACTTGCGGACCTATGTCTACACGAACTTTTTTTCTTATTTTGGTCAAAGGAATCTTCCCTAGACTTTTGTTATTACAATTCTCAAATACTCTGTATATTTGTGCAATGTTTGCTAATTTCGCATTGAAATAAGTATACTGAATCGTTCAAACTTACAAAGCGTATTATAAGTAACTGGGTAGAGCGCCTAAAAAGTAAAAGCTAAAAATCCTGCAATTTTTAAGTAGATAAAAAAACCATAAGGAGATTAATTAACGGAGGTAGTGTTTTTTATTTCAGTAAATGGCGAATGAAGAATCATAGGTGCGCACAAACATTATTATAATTTGGTGTTTAACGCAAAACTAATGGCTTCATCTTGGCTATCAGTTTGCCTTGTCAACAGAGGACACGTTTCTTTTCCCACTAGTTACACAATATACATTTAGATAAATCTAGAGTATTATCAATCAATTTCCCACACATAATTAAATAGCAATTTTATCTTGGCAAAAAACAACCCAGACGATTTTTATCATGCCACGCGAAATATCAAGTTTACCTAATTGGACAAAAGATATTGAAATAATTATAATATGAAACAATTTCTTTATAACTATTTACCAGTGATAAGGACGAATTGCCTAAATAGTGTAGTCTACTTATTTACAAAAGATACCAACATCAAAGTCTTGAACTTAATTATTGTTTTGATGATTTATTTGAACAGGTGATACATATATTTAATTATTATTTGGTGAGAACCTAAATTCCACTATCTTCATACCAGCCCTAAATAGAATTGCCTATTTAAATTATTAGGTATAGATAGGAAAACCATATATAAGGAACTTTAAACACCAAGAAAGACATACTGTTAATGAATTCCTCTCAAATATCAATCTGATAAGTCATTCTTATCAACACTCGACCGGCAACCCCTAGAGATATTCACGATTCACCGTATATTCAAAATTCCTTATTTGAACAGATAAAAGCGGGCTCACAACTATTAAAAGCATCAGTCAAAATTCGAAGCGGCGAACTTGAATTTATTTGAGTTTAGGTACAAATTTATAGCGTCTGATTTAGTTGTGTATTCAAATTTACAAGTGCATGCAAGGTTATTATAAACATCAATTTAGTGCCGGTATAAAAACAGAGTCAATCTGTTGGTCATATCAGATTCAGTTTTCGCCAACTACAAATGGCCGATGTCGGTGAATGTGAAGTCTGTTCTTTGGCCAATAATGTCTTAAAGGCCGTAGAATCAGAAGCAGTGCTCAAATATCCTCAATTCCCTATTGTGCATTTGCTGATGAAAGAACTAAATTTGTGCGCCCACGATCCAATTTTTGTGCCTCCGTGGTAACTTTTGTTTTGCGTTAGTGAACTTTCTCTTAGTTCGGTTTAAAAAAATGTGAAAAAGTTATTAATAGGCCAACGGACCTAAAACTTTGTTTCTAAGTAGCTTTAGAGAGTGAGTTAAAATGCTGATAATTCCGTTGCAGAGATCTTACAAGTACATGATGTACGCCACTAAGCAGCCCTCATTGAGAATCAATCAGGCGGACTTGAAATGCAAGACTGGCTGTGGGTTTTTTGGAAATGCTGATTGGAATGGTAAGTTTTAGGTAGTTCGAGTACATTTTTTTCCCAGAAAATTTTATGCTTAATAACAATAAAAAACTTCCTAGCTGTTTTGAAATCATACATGTGTCTAAATTTTTACCCGTTTGATTAATAAAATATTCTTTGTAACGAAAAATAATCTCAGACTCGAGATTTGCTTTTCGCATAATTGATGCAAACTTGACCTCTGTTGAAATATTGATTTATGATTACCCTCTCGATTTAACCAACATCTGGATGATGTTCTCTATTTTTATGGGTGATCTATGATTTTCATAATCGTGTTCAAGAAAAAACAATGCTGTGCCTCTACTGTGATGTGCCATGATCAATCGGCCTTGGACCCTACCGAATATAAGTAAATAATTTAAGATAAACAATTGCACTTGGAGATTGAAAAATGTATAAATTATTACGACTTTGTTAGCTATTATGCAAGTAGGCCTAAGTCTATTCAAATTTTAGTTGACTTAGGATTAGAAGGACAAAAAAATCAAATAAAATTTTACAGACTCTCATTGTTCTTTGCAAAGCTTTTAATGCGTACAAGTTTTTTAAAGATTTTTTAACGTAGGCTCTTGTCTGTACGTTTAATGCAATGTTTTTTCGGTATAATTATGTTTCAAAAAAAAAAATTAGTAGACCTTAATAATAAAAATCGCGATAGAAATATTTTGGCGCTTTTTGGGAAAATTGAAAATTGTAAAACATTCTTTTTGTGGCAAAAAATAGGTTTATAATTTGATATATCCTATTAGAGGTATGGACCTATCACAGTATAAATATGTACAGAGAAGGCTCCATAATAAAAAATAAAAATTCTGACTGGGACGAAATGTAGACGGGAGTCTCTTTATATCTTCTTCGGTAGGAGTGGGACATTCTTACCGACTTCAAAATGACCCATGTGTGACAGGTGGCTTTTCGACCTTGTTAAGGAAGGCTGTTATTTTACGAGTTCATAAGGGGGTTACATGGATTAAACTAAAAAGACCATTCAGAAACTTCAGAAACGTGAACAGGCGACTTTTGGATTTTGACAATTTTTTCATATGTGATGAATAGGACATACAAGGTGAGGAGACGATCAGAAGCGTTCCTCAGGGTTCAGCTCTTGGATCTTTACTATTCCTTCTGTTTTTGATTGACTTGACCGACTTGGACATACAGTTGTGGTCATATAAAAAGCACATTTGGTTTTTTGAAACTTTAAGTCATTTATGACATTTCTATTTAAAAGTAATGGTTGCACAAAATTTAATGAAATTGAAAAACTTTGTTAGGAAAAAAATTTAAAAAAGAACAGTCCTTTCTCGAAAAAAAAAAGAAAATTAAAAATGGCTAGCCAACTAAATAGCACACTCGTCAAAAATAGAAAATAAATAGGTAAATACACCTAGAATCTTCAATGTTTAATGGGATAGCTCTTATTTTTTATCACAGTATTTAATCGGTATGGGATTGACTCCACTAATTTGTTGATATAGTCGGTGGAAATCGAATTCTAAATGTTCCTGATATTTCCCATAATTCGTCCTCATTGAAAGGATTTGTATCTTTAATTTTCCTTTTTACTCATTTCCATACATTTTCGATAGAGTTCAGATCAGGACTTTGAGGAAGCCTCTCTAAAATTTCCATAAAATTTTCTTCTATCCACCGTTTAACAAATCGCGAAGTATGTTTGAGGTCATTGTCTTGCATAAATATATAATTAACCGGCATAGATTCGAAAGCATATGGCTCCATTATGTTGGTCAAGATAGCTTTATATTTGAATTAGTCCATAATACTCTCAATTCAATAAAATGGCCCAACGCCAGACCAGGAAATAGCATCTCATACCATTAGTGATCTTCCGCCGTGTTTGATCGTTTCAATGGTATAGTGAGGATTGGCACTACAGTCTGGTGGACGCCGAACGTACATTTTCTTATCATTTCCGAATCTGTTGAATTTCGATTCATCGGTCCACAGAGTCCGGCGCCAAAATTTGAAGGAGTTTACTTAAGTGATTTTTGTGAAATTTAAGCGCTTCTTATTTTGGTTGAATACGTGTAGCTTTTTCCTGACAATGCATCCACGAAAGTTGTGATATCGTAAAATTCTTCTTACTATTCGGGCGTATGTATGTATTTACTTGGTAATCAGTAAGAATTTGGAGCATAATTTCTACAGAAGTTAAAAAAGATTTGGCTTTAGGATTCATACAATTAGCGCAACTTCTCGTTGTGTTTTTTGCGGTCTGGAAACCCGTTCGTTATTTTTAAAATTGTTGGTGTTTTTGTATAGCCTTAAAGCATTGTGCACCATTTTACGTGAACAACACAATACCTTGGAAATCTCTGTTATAGACTTTCCTTCTTCTTGTAGTCTAACTATTAAAATTCTTTTTTCTGGACCACAATGTTTGTTCCTACCCATTGTTTAAAAAAAAATCATATATTAGTAGTCATTAAGTATTATAGAATTGAACTTAACTTACTTTTAATAAAATTATTTCATGGAAAAAATAATTAAACATAAAATGTTTAGATGTGCTATTTGTATGGCCAGTACTAAACTACTAAAAATCTACCAAAATATAAGTATAGAACTATAATAATTTTTTGCTTTGAACCGAAAATGCATTCTATGATAACAAATCAATGAAATGAAATTTAATTTTTTATTTAACATTAACATTTAGGTATTTTATTGTAAAAATAAATAGTGTGCTATTTACGTTACCACGATTGTAAGTAGGAACTTTTAAGTGTTTTAACAATGGTTTTGAGATTGATATGATATACAGTAGTGGTCATAATTATAGCAACTTTTAAAAATTTTAAATAAAATGTATCTATTCGGCTAAACTCAATATACGTTTTTATATTATTTATCTTCCACAACCGTTGATGTTTAAAATGCATCCAACTAAAATATCAACAATTCCTATAAGAAACTATCAAAACATATTTTTTCAATACCGGACAAAAATATAGCAACTTTTGGAATTTGAAAATTTCACTTCATTTACAGACTTGTGTGCTTAAAGACGTTTTATATTCTAAATTAAATCGACGATTTTCATTATGGGTCGAGGTAAAACAATCTCATTAGAGATCAGGAAAATTATCATTGAGCGGTATAAAAGTGGCGAACGGCAAAGCGAAATTGTAAAGAGTTTGGGTGTGCATAAGTCAATTGTATCTCGAATTATTTACAAATTCAGACAAACAGGAAGTGAAGCAGCTGTAAAAAATTCAGGACGCACAAGGAAAACTACAAAAAGAACTGATAAATGGATAATTAGAATGTGTCAAAAAAATCCATTTCTATCATCCACTCATATAAAATCACATTTAGAGGAAACGGGCCTAGGTCATATCAGTTCCAAGACCATAAGAAGAAGATTAGTGGAAAATGGATTATTTGGTAGGTGACCAGCGAAAAAACCATTGCTGTCTAAGAAGAACGTGAAAACCCGACTTCAGTGTGCGCAGAATTACCAATAGACATTTGAACAGTGGAAATTGGTAGTTTTCAGCGATGAGTCCAAATTTAACTTATTGTAAGTGATGGCCCATCATACGTTAGACGACCCAAAGGCGCAAGGTTGCAAAAAAAGTTTATTTACCAACCGTAAAACATGGCGGAGGTTCGATTATGGTTTGGGGTTATTTCTCTGGTTTTGGTATGGGTCCGCTTCACAAAATAGAAGGTCGCATGGATCGGTTCATGTACCGAGATATCCTCAGGAATCATTTACAACTATATCTTGAAGAAACCATGCCACTAAGAAGCATTTTCCAACAAGATAATGACCTCAAACATAAATCGAAACTTGTTTCAGAATGGTTTAAAGAGGAAAGGATAGAAGTTCTTGCTTGGCCATCGCAATCTCCCGATCTCAATCCCATAGAAAAGGCCGTGTGAGGTTATAGGGTCAATTCGACCCTCACGGGCGATTGATCTGAAATTTTTACCAATTGTCCCTATCACTCAAAGGACTTACCACATAAAATTTCAACTTCCTAAGTCTCACCATTCAAGGGTAGGACGGGGTTGAGGGTGAAAACTTTAAAACGCCATATCTCGGGAACTATTCATCGTACAGCGTGGGGCAAAATGGTGCGTCCTTCAGTAACCACCTTCTTATTTTCATATACTTATAGATTTATCGGTTAATGCCAAAGGGTCGAAATCTCAAAAAAAAAAACTTAGGTGATTTTAGAGGAGTTCGCACTTTGGTATACTAACCATTTTTGCACACTGTGTAGAGGGCCTCTCGAAGTATCTACCCACGTTGAATCAGATTTGTACAAAATTCAGTATTTGAGATATAGCGATTCAAAGTATAGGTATACAGGGTTATTCACCCAATCCGTTCATTAGAAATTTACTAGGATCTGAAAGTGATACGAATTTGAAAATTTGGAGTTAAGTTAAGTTCGACATATACTATTTTTTTTTAATATTTTCAACTTGCTGTCACTTCCGGTTTAACCGGAAATAGCTGTAACTTGTTTATTTCAAGTGGAACCCCCAGTATATTATTTTATTTTTAGATTCTATATAATATTTTAGGTACATTATCTGTATAATGTTCTATACTTAGTTCTTACCGTTTTTGAGATATTTGACCTTGAATTAAAAACATGCCTCTGTAATGAGCAATTTTAAAATTGCATATCTCTGTAGCTATTAAAGACATAATATCCATATTTTTCAGAATGCCAATACATAGTCTTAGGTTCACTCTTTCATTATTTACATGGCTTAGTATTTTACAGGGTGTACAAAATTCAGCTCCTGACGTTTACATTTTTGAAGTTGCAAAAGTCAGTTTTTTTTTAATGGGACACCCTATAACTTTAAGCAGTACCAAGTAGAAAATGTAATTCTCCATTGAACTGTATTAGGGTTACCTATACCTATTTCAAACCTTTTTCGAAATAATTAAGTTTATGTGAAATTAATAGTAGATATTCATTCTGGTAAATTTTTATTATTTGCGTAGTTGGCCGTGGAAAAGAAATAATGACAGTTATTGTACGTTTTTGTTTTTCGGTGGCTGTTAGTAGCAAAATTAAAGTGAAACTTTGAATCAAAATGCAAGAATACACAAACGCTGATATGTGGGGGCCGAATTGACCCCTTAACCTTACACGGCCTTTGTGGGAATATGTGGATAATAAAATTCGGAATAATACATATTCCAGTTTACAGGATTTATTTCAGGCACTTCAAGAAGCCTGGAAGAGTATTGATAACAATTACATCAACAATTTAATAAATTCAATGCCACGAAGATGTACAGAAGTTATTCAGCAGCGAAGGTATTATACAAAATATTAATTATTGAACAATTCTTTTGTAATGTGTTGAAGTTTTATTACTCTTTATAATTATTTTGGAAAAGTTGCTATATTTTTGTCCAGGTCGCAATGAATATATTTTTTAATTTTTGTATACAAATTATTATTGTTTTATTGTTATATACTTGTATCACCAACAGTCATTGTAGAATCATATTTTCAAAACCTATTTTGAATTTAGGCCGTTAAGTCTAAATTATTTGAAATTCTAAAAAGTTGCTATAATTTTGACCACTACTGTATAATGCCATAGTTGAATAGTTGAATTCGGGGCTCTATATAAATAACAAACTAAGGTTTGATGGTCACGTTAGCTTTCTTAGACCCAAATTAGCTTCTAGCTGCTGTGCACTGCGTATTCTAAGCATTCAGCTTGACGTGTCGGTAGCAAAATGTGCTTGTTTTAGGCTTAATTGGACACATCTGCGTAATGAAATTTGTTTCTGAGGTAATTATTCTACCCATATATTTGCCTATATATTTGTGTTACAGAATCGGGCAATTCGCCATGTGTTTAAATCGGGGATTGTTTAAGGAATGCGAATTACTGACGTCGACTGGTTTTCCTTCTTGACTCAGCCTGCTTTATACATAAAAAGTTGAAAAATGACATTTACGCAGTGCTTAAAAAATCAATACGTTTTCCGAGCATTGTTCTTGTCGATCATGACATCGATACTGATCAGATTATCTGTCTTCTAAAGCAATAGAGCACATACTTACTGAACTAATATGGCGATAACTTTAATTATTATAAATGAAATAGTCCACATTTACAACGAAAAGTGAATACGCTGCATCTCTGTATCCTAACATCTTAAATAGCCGAAATTTTCCTTTTCAACTCAGTTCCTTACATACCTGAAATCAAAAGTCCATAAATGGTAATTACATTTTTAAAGCAACAGTTTTGCATTTCAATTTTGTAACTTGTGGTGTGTTTTTTAATCATTTCTGTATTATGTAATTGATCTAATTTTAAATTATTAAATTGTATAATGCAACTGTTTATGAGATTGCAGCATCCAGTTTATTTATCAGAAATGACTGAGTTTCTCTAAGAATATTAATTTAATTTTTTTTTGTCAAAACTTATTCTTGTCATCCTGCCAATTAACAAAATCTAGAAATTTCGACATATTTGCTTTATTATTTAAGGAACCAAATATTCAAAGAAATCATATTAAATGCAGCAATGAATATATTAACGAAGTGAAAGTGCTGGTAGAAACCCAGACAGCCTGGAGTTTTGAATGAAATATCTTCTTCAAGAAGAAACGAAAGGTTGCATTGAAAAAATGAATATAAACACAATTTGTCTTTTGATAATTTAAATTCCTATTTTGGTATAAACTATTGAAACAATAGATTGTTCCAGATTTAATCGTGAGTTTATAGAAACAAAGACCTATTTTTGCAACCGTTTATGCCAATATTTTTCTTTAAAATTCAGAAATCCCAATAATATTGTATTAACTTGTCAATTTTTTTTTATTAATCCAAATTTTGTTCAACAGTGTACCAATACAATTGTCTAATATTAAATAATCATCTCTTTTATTATCTTCAATCAATCGAAAATAGAGATACGAGAATTTTAGTATGTTAATTTTAAAGTGTTCTGAAATTGTGATAAATCTAGTGTGTGATAAAATCGTTATACTTTATAAAACATTCCTTGTTTGTCGGCGTTCAAGTTTGTTCTTGTTTTGGGTTTTTAGTTTAATTATTATTTTATTTATTTGTTGAAGCAGTAACTTCTGATAAATTGCTCTAAAATATTCTATGGGAACTTACTGCTGATTATTTTGAGTGTTGGTATTAATTTGCAAATTCTCATATTAGATTTGTATCATCTTACAGGATACTGTTCACAATGCTATCGAAACCAAATGGAATTGGAAAGGCAAAAAAAAGCGCGTCATTCTCACCCTCATTCTTCATCTCACCATCACGGAGAGAGCACGAAATCTCCCGGGTTCTCAAAGTTTGAGGAAAAGAAAAAGCAGCAAACCGACAAGAAGACCAAATATCTTAAAAGTCTGCCTGTATTCAGAAAATCGTCTAATGTAAAAGGTAGGTAATAGAAGCCCAAAATATTTCAAAAATAGTTATAGGTTTATTGCTTTTCCAAGACATTAGTAAACCCGAAAAATATGCAAATATCAGACAAAACAACCCCGATGCAAACAAATTGATGACGGAATTCCTGTCCAAGTACTGTCACTTGGGAGACGATGTCCGGAAAGACTTTTTAAAATGCATTCAGCATTTTATTTATAAAGTGATCGGGATGGATTCAAAGCCCATTGACGAGCTAGCAGAAGTGGCTCAGAAGATTTACAACTTTTACAATAGTAGAATAAATGAGAGCAGAGTTTATCAGGAGTTAAATACTGACATTAAGGGAGACCTGGAGGATTTCTTTGAAAAGTACAGCATGGTCACCCTGTACAGGTAAGTTAATTTGCGAATGGAGATGTTATTGACTAATGGTGTCGTTACCCACACGTCGACCTTAACTGATTGAGTTTTATCTAAAAATGGTGGGTATCTTTTCAAAATTTCACGTGCTGCTTTTTAACGATAAGTGATGTTTTTGTGGGGGTTATCTAAAACTTATCTCGTTCATTGTCTTAAGGATGAGAATCATGAAAATTTACAAATGTTTTGCAAACCTGGTTTTGTCAAATTTAAATAAGCTACAGGTTTTCATCTTAAATATGTGTTAAAATTGATATTTAGAAGAACATAAAGAACAATAAAAAATCATATTTACGTGACAAAAAGTAAACACTTAATTCGTTATTTTGTAATTTCTGTTTTAATTTAAAATGTCTAGTTTTCAAAGAAGTAAACTTTTAGTTATACATTTGCATTATTAGCACTGTTTAATCAGATTCATATCCGCATTTAGAATTAAAAACAAAGGTAATGAGTACGTTTCGGAGTAACCTTAAGTTGATTGCTTTTATCCTTTTGTTTTCGGGTGCTATTTGCCATAGTACAAGGTGATGAAGAAAACGCATTTTTAGGTAATAAATAATATGCCTGCTTATTTCAATAGTTTATTTACTTATTTGTTTTACAATCCAGTCCTGTAAATTACGCGTATTACAGAATTAGAAGAGACAAATAACAGACATATCACATGAACCATTAATATACAGGGTGTCCTATTGAAAAAGCATAACTTATATCAAAACGATCAACCGTTATCGATAGGAATTTTTCGAGCATGCTACTGAATTATAATTTAAAATCTCTAAAATATCACCACTTGAATGTTTACTCTATTTTCTACTTTAGCTCAGATACATTGGCCCTGTCAAAATGAAAATTTGCAAAAAGGCCCTGTATATTGATGTTATGTCAAAATGTAGCATTTGTATAGTAGTTACCCTGCAGTAGACATTAAGAATTCGTCAAAATGCGTTATTTTGGTTTTATTGCTCATGTAGGATTTCCAGAATAGATCCCTGGGGATACTATACCACATCTCTAGGATTTTTCCTTCTAACAAAAAATTTCACTGTGCAAGTTCTGAAACTTACCTCAAAATAATATTTCTTATAGCATACTTTTCTGCCCCTCCTTCACCAACGACGAAGAAAAAGATCTTTCGATCCAAGACCGCATAAGAAACCTGAACTGGGTTAATGCCCATCATTTAGATTGCTGTATCAGCGAAACCAGCCTGGAAGTACGAGATTTGGTTTACACTGCAATTACTGATTTGTTGGGCATGGATTCGGTCAAAGCTCCTCAAGAGAAACTGCAATGCGTCGTAAAGTGTTGTAGAAGTGTAGTGGAGGTTCTACAGCATTGTCAAGGTAAAGTTGCCATTTTTTAAGATGGAATTTGTTTTGCTCAATTCATATGCCTCTAAGTCTTAATTAAATTTTAAATTTGTTATAGTTTTTATTCTAGTATCTAGATAAAACTCCGAATGCACAATAAAAATATTAAAACAATGTTTATCTTATTATGACAAACAGATTTTTATTTGACTTACATAATATTGGCGAAATGTAGGTTATATTGTTGTTTGTTCTTTTATTAATTTGCCATTATGCTAGGCAGTTTTTAATCCGGGACAAATTCCAGATTTTAAGTGGGCAGTAATTCGGTTTCAGGGTTTTTTGTCAAGGAAAAGTGATGTCTCGTTTTGCATAAATATTTAACAATGGTTTATGACGCAGTGTTTTAGCAAAATATGATGATAGGAGATGGGAATTTGTCGGTTTCATTAATGCATTAAAAAAATATATTAATATTTCTGGAACATATTTTTCTTCCATTTTAGGCGGGCCAGTAAGTGCTGACGAATTTCTTCCCGCCCTAATTTTCGTCGTTTTAAAAGCCAATCCGGCGAGACTCAAAAGTAACATCCTTTACGTGACTCGATTCTGCAAAGAATCTAGATTAATGCAAGGAGAAGCCGGCTATTATTTCACAAATTTAGTAAGTTGAACTGTGGTTTATAACACACATTGTATATCGTTTTTTTACTAATTACTCGATAAATATATTAATAGAGCTGAATTCGACAGTAAATAATTAATTTTCTTCTGCGTGTCGTCCTTTTACGTCCAACTATGCATCCATATAACCTTTTAATTAACAACCGTAGTCCTAAAAATAAATCGCGCATTTTTAAGGAAGTATCTGATTTTAACGTTAACTTTCCTTTCAGTGTTGTGCGGTATCTTTTATAGAAAACTTAACCGCTGAATCTCTGAATATGGCAGAGCAGGAGTTTGACGCTTATATGACCGGGAAAATGACCTCTGTTAGTGCTTGGGATTCGGCGTTAGTTGCTTGTGAAGGTATAAATTTAATTATGTGTCGTGTATTATAATAATAAAATTACACTGAACTTCCAGGGATGCACCAACTTTGCGAGCATTTGGCTGTGTTAAAAACCCTCAAGGAACGCAATATTGCAATTCAAAATGACAAAAAGAAGTTAATGGAAGATATGGAAAAATTAAAGGTATCTACGTTTTTCTTCTAAATCAACAGCAATATATAATATCTAAAAACAGGAACATATCACGTCTGAGGTAGCCGCAGTGCTCGATAGAACCCCGTTGATAATTAAACCCCGGAAGTCTCCTATTACCCTATCACAAGATTACATACCAAGCACTGGCTCGCTAATGGCGAATGTAGCTTTGGCCATTCAGTGCACAGGCCAAAACAAAGATAAAGCCAAGCTTAATTTGGATATAACGCCCTGCATTTCCTTACCATTACATCAAAATGAGGAATTAGATCCCTTGAAAAAAGTACCATCTATGGAGCTTTTAAGCCCTTTTAACGATAATTTGAGTTTAGATGGGTTAACGCCCGAAGATAATAGTATTCTCGGATTGTCGAAAGTCAACTATGACATTGATTTTTCCGATATAAGCGGGGAAAATAGCATGGCAGAAGCCTTAACACCTGAAAAACGCAGCTCTCCTCTTCGAAGCTTCACTCCAGATCCTTTCAGTCCTGTGGGAACTTCATGTACGATCAGCCAAGAACCTCTAATTCCTTCCACAGTGCCATTACAAATCCCCAATGTGGTTGCTACTAAGGTGAAGGATGATTTTGTGTTGCCGTTTTTAGAGGATTTACCTAAGGAAGAACGGGAAGAAACGCTGCTGGATCAAATCGAATCAACTCCTACTATTAATTTGCCGCCTCCTTTGAATCCGACGAAGTATACAGGGTTTTCTAAGCAAGGTTCTAGAATTCCGAGTATTCCTTGTAACACTGGGGAGTCTCATTCATTGGAAACAGAACCGTCGACGTCTAATGTTGAGTAAGTTTTTAGATTAATTCATGTTTTGTGATTGTTACTATTCAGGTAATTCTATCGTAAATAGTGTTTATTAAGTAAAATATACATATGTGCGAGATTTATATATATACAGTCCAATTGCGATAGTGTGAACATAAAAAACCTAGGGTAGTTAATACCAACGAGGGTGTTTATAGAAAAGAGGGTGTAATTAAATAATTTTTTTTTAATAAGTAATAGTTTATTAATAAACACCAAATCAAATTATACATTTCAAAGATGAAAGAAATCAGTAATTTTTTTTTGACATTTTTCTGAGAAATTTTTGCCATTACTGCTTGTCTGAGAATCCTTTTAAGAATGACTATTTCATATTTACTGAATTTTGATTGGACCATTCTTCTATGGTCATATTTAATGTCCTAATGACATTGGAATGGCAAATTTTTTCAATACGTGGACCACTTTCATTTTCATTGTCGCTTTCATCTGACGAAACATCTTCCACACCAATAACTGCTTCCTTGTCTTTAGTCCAATCTTCCACATCTACAGCACTGTATTCAGCCTAGAATTACAGTTTGTCATTATTTTGTTAACCTCTGAAAAATATGTAATCTTATTGTGCATTCACTTACTGGAGCAATTTTTTGTAGCAAATTTATTGTATCCTTAATGGCATCAGGGACAAATGTTTTTTCATTTCTTAATTTTAGCTGTAAGGTACCTTGAAGAAGGTTATCTTCATCTTCATTCTCCTTATCTCCATCAAAACCTGAAAAAATGTTTCTCCAGCATTTTTTAATAACTTCTGCATCTAATTTATCTCACGCTGCAGGCAAATGTAGAATTGCATCTTTTAATGAAATGTTCTTGAGAGTTACCACTATTGCTTTTTCTGATGATACAATAGAACTGAGCAAGCTCTTTCTATAGTTTACTTTGATGAGCCCCAAAATATTTTGATCCATTGATTGTAATAAAGAAGTAATATTAGACGGCAAGAATTTGACGAAAATTATTCCGTCTTCAGTTGTCAGTTCTATTGCCTGGTGGATGAGAAGATGCGTTATCCAAAAGGAGAATTGCGTTCTGTGGCAACTTCTGAGCACGTAGAAAACACCTACAAATTAATAATTTTGGAATATTGGTATAAGTAGGATGTATCACAATGAATACAAGTGATTTTAACTCTTACTCTCATTTACACACCCCATAAATGTCAGTCTTCGTTTTAAAATTTTTAAACCAGAAGCTGTTTTTTCAGCCATTGCGACATACGTTTTGTCAGGTAATAACTGCCAATACAATCCTATCTCGTCAGCATTGTAAATCTGATGACAATTTAATTCATGTTCTTCAATCACTCGTTTTAGGTCCTCTTTGATAGTACATCTGGATCGAATGATAATTTTTCCCCTGTGATTTTTAAAAATCTTATGCCACGACGCTGCTTGAATATCTGCAGCCAACCATCACTAGCTGTAAAAATATTAATTTTTTAATCTTTGGAGAGCAACAATGCTTTTTGTTTCAACATATTTCCTGATACTATTAATTTTTTTTCCTTCTGCTTAAGAAACCAGTCGTACAACTTTTGCTGCAATAGCAGAAATGCTAACTTCTTTAAAGTATATTTTTTCGATGGTTTCAACGTGTGAGTCATAGTATCAATAAATTATTTTTTTAATTTTTTTTTATCCCACAAATTGTCAATTTTGTTACTTCGTACTTTTTGGATAACGTCATGACAGACATCTATTTATTATGCTCTTCCAAAATGTTGTCTTTTTTTCTCAATCTTAAACATATTTTCTTTAATTTACCAATCTTGTGCTGAGTATTTACAGGACTATATTTTCTTCTGATACGTACACGATTACACATACACACACGACATACACAATATTTCGAGACACATAAAAAGGAACTTCCCGCAACAATAAACAAATGTTACACACGATCACTGGTAAAATGTTTAAGTGTTAGATAGGTTTTAGTCACGAAAAAAAGTACGTGTCGTAGTCTCGTCGGAAACCGAATGTCACATAATATAAAAATGCATCGGATTCGTCCCGAATGTATATATCTTAAAAAGAATTAATAAACTACATTCCACGCCTACAACCCTCCATTATTTTTTTCACACTTGCAAATTTCCAATTATTTTTTTCACACTTACGTTAAAACGAATGGATAAGTAAAAACCCTCTATAATTTTCTAACACTTATGTTAAGACGAATTAATAAACAAACCCTCTATCCTTTACGATCAACGATTTATTATAATCGTTAGAAATGCAAATTAACTCTAAAAATATAAACGAACAATAACAAATAATAACTACTCGGTATTTATAATGAATTATAATGTAATTAATTTATAACACAAGCAAAAACTGAGACAGAAACGTTATAAATGCACTTCTTCATATCGTCGAGCTGTTCATATTAACGCATGTTCACACTACGGCAATTGGATTGTGTATATATGTATATACATATATATATATATATATATGGATATTATTATTGAGGCAATTCCATGATAATGTTGATTTGAGTAAGATATGTTGTTATTTATTACATTTAATTTTGTTATCGGATTTTGAAAGTGATTTTTGTTTTATTCCTTATTTTCAACTAATTTATTATACAAAGTATTTCAAATTTCGTACCTGACGTTTTTTGCCCTAACAACTCAGTTCCTGAGTAAGATGATAAAACAATTTGTTTGTCTACTTTTTAATGGTGGATATGACGGCATGATTAAGTTTTTTCTCTTCAACGCATTTTTTCCTTTCTAATATCATTTTTCAGACCAAAAAACCGAAACTCTAATTCGAATTTTGACTTTATTGTATCAATGCCCTTTTGTATATGTACTGCAGAGCCAAATATCGTTAAAATCGATGCAACTCAAGTCTTCAATTTTTTGGTTAACACTGTCATGTACACTACTGACTTTTCCATAATAAAATTTTGCAAAATTTTAATATTTATCAATTTCAAAAGCATCTTTTATATTTTCATTAATATCACATTAATTCAATGCATAATTATTACATACTTGCAGAATCTAACTGTGTAGATTTAAAGGGAGTACAGGATGGACAAATTAGAAAAAAGGAGGGAATAGTTTTTTTATAAGGAAATTACAACTTCCTTTTTTGGACAATCTGCATTTTTAGTATTGATTTTTTGGAAAAAAACAAAGAAACAGCTTTTGATACTTATTACTTTTTGTTAAGGTGAAAATATTGAAAAACTACCTTTTGGAGATTCTTTTAAAAAATTTATTTACAAAAATACCGTACACATAATATTAAAAGTTCAAAAAATGTTCAGTGCAACCAACAACAAATTTTGTTCTCGAAAGCTAAAAGCAACAATGTGATAAAACCCAACAATAAAAAACTTAATAGTAGATAGCCACAAACTGCTAATCTTTTACACGCTATGTCTGAATCGTAATTCGCTTTGCACAAACTTTTTATTATTTTATTATTCTAATGACATTAAAGGTCCAGTTAAATTTTCGTGGCAATTTTTTTGGGTTAATGATTGAAGCCAAAAATGTGTGATGTTGAAACTTAATCAAACCACAACATAGTTCAACTAAATAAAAGAATCGAATAAATGCTAACAAATACAATAATATAATATCCAACAATGTAAAACTAGAGACCAAATTTGGCTTAAATATTTACAAAAGACATATTAAGGGGAATAGTTTGCTGGCAGTTTTTCAACTTCTTTCATATATTTTCCCCTGTCATACCTTTAATTTGTTCTTGTACCTAATTTAAGTCGATTTTCAAGCTACTTGGTGAAACAATAAGGGTACGAATTTGTTTTGGTGTTTTATTCAGACACACCCGTAGTTCAAGCGCTCGCAAAGCAGTAAGAAGTAAACTTTAGTTCTTAAAATAATATATACAATAAAAAAGGAAATATTAACTCTGGTTGTGGTCCAAATACGTAGTACAGAAAGCTTCAAAAGAGGAGTGAAAACTTGAGTATAACCATTACACACGCACCAAGCAAATGTAGGCACTAATGGTTTCACTGGAATAACAAAGAAATGCAAAGCATATAAACAAACGTGGTCCCTTCAGCTGATAAGAACAAGAAATCTATATATGAAAAAAAAACACGTCAGTTTCACTTTTTATGTGCTTATTGAAACTGGGTACTTATTTCTGCAAATGTCTCGAAATAGAATATCTTTTAAAGAAATTGTCTCTTTGAGTCTCAAATCTCCAAAATACCAAAAAAAAAGATACTAACGGTAATTACTATAATATACACATCTATCTGTGTTTATTGAATATCCTAGTTTGAGGATTTAAATATTGAGTTGAATAATGGTAATCTAAAACATAATATATAACGTCCTAATTTGAAGTGAATTATCTCATTTTATAAATTTTATGAAGATTTTATGGAAATGTTTATTAAAATTACACGGGCAATTGAAACTGCATATTCTATAAATTGCTCATGCTCTATTAACTCTCCAAGTTTTAAAATTAGAGATTTAGCACAGAACATGAATTATTCAAATCGAAAAATAAGTGAATATTTAGAGCGCGCCAATTAAAACGAAACAGAGCTGTTTTTTCGGTTGATAAAAAAAATTATGCAAAAATGCTCGGACACGTCAACTTTAATGTGGAGGGGGAAGTTTTTTCATTAAATATTTACGGTGATTGCCTTCACTTTCTGGCCAGGGGATGAATCATCCCTAACATTTTAAATTGGAAGGGGGGTCGAGTGATACGTCAAATGAATGATTTTTTGAAGAACTCTATGGTGTTACAAAAATGTCTTACTTTGAAGCAATTACTGACGAGTAAATTGATTATTTCTTTTTGAACCAAACTTGATGTTAAAATCATAGATTTTGCTAGCTAATAATAATGGGTTTTATGAGTCAAGAAAAAAAATGAAATACTATGATTGAATTAACATTCTGTCTTTTTCTCTATTGAGGATAGAAGCGATCTAACCATTTTTGATAAGTAATTCAAAATTGACAATGATTAATGTTTTTTTGCTATAATGAAAATAAAATCTTTATCAACATGTTTTTTCCTGGAAGTATTGAAAACATCGAATGTTAAACCCACTTGGTTTGTCAGTCTTAGGTAACCTGCTAATTTATTGTCTGTGTTAATCGTTAAAAATTGTTTATTCCACTGCAGAGAGAATTAAGATTATTGAATTGTTTTTTGTAAATGAAAAATGTGCGAACCAAACAGCTAATGTTTTCAACCAACGTTTTGGGGATAAACATGTAAGCCAAAAGTATGTCCTGGAATTAGTACAGAACTTTAAACAAACTGGTTCAATTCTTAACGTAAAAAAAATCGTGGACGCCCGGTCAAAAATGAAGCGGTGGAGGTAGAGGTTTTAAAACCAACAACTAGTACTACACAGTTGTCTACTTCCACTGGATTAAGCGCAACCAGCATTTGTGGTTTTAAGATTACACAAATTTCATCGCTATAAAATTAAATTTATTCAAGAATTGAACGAGGACGATTTTGTCCACCGACTACAGTTTTACGAACTTATAAGCCAAAGAGCCACTGAAAATCAGAATTTTATTTTCAATATCTGTTTTTTGGACGAAGTAAGTTTTTCTTTAAATGGCATTGTTGTTGTTGTGTTAATCGTCACAGCTGTAGATATTGGTCAGATATTAACCTAAACATCTTCCATGAAGCGCGTATACAACATCCTCAAAAACTAAACGTTTGGGTGGGTATTTTTGGAGATTACATTATCGGACCATATTTTATTCCCGGAAATCTGACTGGTGGGACTTATCTTCAGTTGCTGGAAGACTTCGCTTATCCCTAATTACTAGGTCTTGTGGAAAATAATCCAGATTATTCAGAAAGTCTATTGGCATTTCAATAAGACGGTGCACCGCCGCACTATGCTTTAGCGATTCGGCAATTTATAAATGAAAATTTTTCTGATCATTGGATTGGTAGAAGGGGTCCAAATTGAATGGCCCGTAAGATCCCCAGATTTAACTTCATTAGATTTCTTCTTATGGGGTTATCTTAAGTTGAAAGTATACGGCACTCCTCCAGGAACCTTGGAAGTGTTGCGTGAACGCATTGTTAATGAATGCTGCTAAATAACGCCTGAAATACTCCATAAGGTACGACAGCGATTCAAAGCAAACTTATTTCACTGTTAGGAAATTAATAGATAGCATTTTGAACAATTGATTTAGGTGCTTTTGCGTTTTATGTATTCTTACTGTTCATAAAGAAATAATCGATTCACTCGTCAGCGGTTGCTTTAAAGTAGAAAATTTTTGTAACACCATAAATCCTTCAAAAAAAACATTTATTTGATGTATCACTTGACCCCCCTTTCAATTTAAAACTTTAGGGGTGGTTCATTCCCTGTTCAGGGGTGAAGGCAATCACCATAAATATCTAATGAAAAACCTTCCCCCCACACAAATGTCGACGTGTCCGAGCATTTTTGCATAACTTTTTTTGTCAACCGAGAAAACAGCTCTGTTTCATTTTAGTTGACGCACCCTGTATAAAGGTGGTGAAATTAACGGGTGTAGGGCAATGATACACCTTATCTCATTCTGCAACGCAAGTTATTTTTTAGTAGTGTCACAGTCAAACTGTATCAACATTTACGAGTACGCGAGTGTACGAGTACATATGCAAATACAACTGCTTGTACTGGTACAATAGCAAACTTAGTGGACATAAACATACGGATTAACAATGTAAAATGATAGATATAAAATAATTAGCCACGATGTCGTTCATCTAGAGAACCCCGAGAATGACACAAATGCAGTGGATAAAGTAGGAAAACCATATAGGCATCATTCAGTTTCAAGATGTGGAAGATACTGGAAAAACGAACTAAGATTGTTGTATTGATGTATCAGGAATGTTCATGGGCGCTGATCTTATAGAAACATGTGAAGATAATGAAATTTTTGTCTAATCAAGTTTATTCTCACATGACCGTAAAAAATCTGGACCCTAAAAGCCCTTGGTCTTTAAATCAAAAGTGTGCACCGCTGATATTTGTATTTTATTTATTGGTACGCTTAATACGCAGTGCCTAGTGACTAATTATTATTCATGTAGTAATTTCATTGTTTGTTGGTGTGTTTATGTTCAATAAGATTAATTTTGTAAATATTATAGAGCAACCTGATTTTAACACTATTAAAGCATAACCTTCTTTAAAGCCTCGATAGTGCGAATATCAGTTGAAACGTAGGCGTTTTCTTGAATAAAAAAAAGTGTTTCATTCTCCTACACTTGCTAACTACAGCACTATACCGTATCTAGAGAACACTAATACTATCATGCCTCAAAAAATTATTTTTAAAATCCAGTTATTGCAATTTTTGGAGTTTGATAGAATTTATTTTCCTATATGTTACGACAGTTAAAAATTCGAAAAAAATTCAAAATTTTTATAGGGCATTAAATAATCTATACTCAGCGAGACAATTGCTGAAATATTTTTGGCCGGTTTTAACCAAATTCCCTCAATGATGAGATTCGCGAAAGAAAACATAGTTCAACGACAATCAACGTGCACAGACATATGAACGAATTTTACCTTCCTGGACTCTGTTAACTTTACCTTAACAAAACTGATAAATATCAAAGTCTCTCTTGTAACAACTGTACAAAAGGTATATGTTTAAACATTAAGATCACAGTCCTAAGTCCGGAATATAAAATTCATTTAACAAAAGCCCGTCTTAAAACTGATGGTTTTATGCCTTCAGTAAAAACTTCCACCGAACAAAAAGACGAAGAAGAACCCCCTAGAAAAGTATTGCTTCATAAGCCATCAATGGGTACCACTTATTTACGGAAAATACATTAATAAATTATTACTGATTTAATAGGATTGTCCTAGATTTTAATCGATTTTCTTGTCACTGCGCATTTCGATTGTTTGTGTGACGAAACCTTTGGTGCTACCGTTGGAGTAGCACTCTTTGTACGATTCGGTTTGGATGTAAGTGTTCTTTAGGGTGCCACTGATAGCTGATTTGGCTACTGAATCGTTGGCAGTGTTGTCATCCACAGGCTGAAATACAAAATGTTTTATTTAGGAAAATTATGTATATACAATTTCAGATCATCTTAAAGTCATGAATGAACCTATATAATTGATTAAATAAAAACTTATGAAGGTTCAAATTCATGGTACACTTTACCTATTTTAAAAGTTTCTTATAAATACTATAAAACTGATATAGACCCTATCAAAAACTTTAATCCGGAGGTGGCTGAACCAATGTAAACAGTACAACCGAAACCAATACAAATTCCCGGCCCTAAATCCATAATATTTAAGTTTCCTAAGCAGTATTTCATGACAGATATAGTTTAATGCTTTAATTATTTCACAAAACGCCGTTGCGGTAACCTCGCAATGATTAAGGTCCAAGTAAAGCTTTCTAAAGATCAATCAAAGCGTCCGAAGTGCGGTTGTCCTCTAAGAAACCAAACTATATTCCCGACGGTAAGTAATGTTTACATAAATAACTTTATTAACATAAATAAATTTTTCTAACAGTTTTCTCCACAATCTTGACTAGTATTGGCAATACATATTATCATACAATTACATGTGGAATCTTCTTCACCATCTTTAAACAAAAAAAACATTGGCAATTTCCACGAAATTAAAAAAGTAAAACTGACCCATAGTGAGATTCATTGTATTTATTGGGGCGCACAAGGCGACCACTTTAGAAAGACACTTAAAATTCCTGACAAGTATCTCATCCCACCCCGCAGCACCTTAATTTGTCACACATTCAATCGATATTCAACAAAGGATCCATTCTATCATCGGACATCTCCCGACATACCTTTAGCAATAGATCAATAATAGTATATTATAGTGTGAGTATATAAGAAGACTTTTAAAGCAAGCGCAACTGAACGTTTTGTATAACATAAGGCCTTTAAAGGCTCTTATACACGTTAATTATAACTATTTTTATCAAAGGATAATACACTTTCATAGTATTATCTCTGGGCATTTGCCTTGAAGTATAAACAGTAACTTCCAGCAGTCTTATAAAAAAACAATACGTGGAGACACGCTTTTCGGCTACTTCGGTATCATCAGACCTACAATAAAATAAATATAAAGTTTCCATGTTAATTTGAGTAATAATTTATCTAATTAAAGGTCTGTAATGATGAAAAATTAAACGAAACACGTATCTGCAACTAAAACTTACACCTTTATTATGCTATTTTTCCGCCTTATTGATTCGAATGACATTTATATGCATGTTTATGACGACTAATTTAGAAACAAAATTATTATTTATTAATTGCAATATATAAAATCATTTATGGCTCATCATTTTATATTTTTCTATGTATAGATGGAGGAAAAAAATTATAGATTTGACGAAGAAATCTGTTGGTATTGAAGATAGTTATCATAGAAAATATGGTCTTACCAAGAAAAACTAAAAATCTTATTCCAAGGTTTTGCAAACATTTTATTAAATGCCATTTATATTTTAACAAATATATAGTTTATTAAAATTAATACTCTTTAAATAGTTTTCGCTCAAAAATGTTGCGAGTTAGATGATTCATTATTTTAAACTTTTTCTAGAAAGTAGAAATTTATGTCTGAAACGGGAAAATTTCGAATCAATATGCATTATCCACTACCAGGTAAAAAAGTAATTAATCCAAATAATGAATATCATTTAATCCCAGAATCATATTCATTTACGTAGGAATGTTTTTAACTCTACGAAAACACACAAAATAGCTCATTAGTTCTTTTACGCATAGTAACGTTTTTTTTGCTTTTGATGGTGTATTTTACAATGACTTTTGAAAATAAGTATAATGCTACAAAAAAAGGAAATACATTTTTTTTGTTTTTCGCATATCCGAAAGTTTTCGGTTTTTTAAAATTGTGTTTTTGCCGGTCATTACGTAACAAAATTGTTAGTTTTTCCAAAATTACCTGATTTTATATAAAATTTATTCTATAACTTACTAGCTCTATATGTAAAAAATATTCTTACCATGCATGCGCCTTGATTTTCCTTTTTGGGCAATTTACTGTAATTCACTTTATAGAAATCTGAGAACAGGAACAAGAACATAAGGCCGTGAATGGCGATCCATATCATAAACGATTTGGGATAATCGCATTCGGTGAACAACAGCTGGAACTGGTGCGTGAAAATGGCCACAAACTGCAGCATTTGGAATGATGTCAGATATTTCTTCCACCAAATGAATTTTTGGTATTTCGGGCCCATCGCGGACACCATGTAGTAGAAATACATTATAATATGTACAAACGTATTGAGCAATGCGAAGAAGGTACTATGGCCGCCTAGAAAATGTTACATTGTAACTATGAATAAGGGTTTGAGTATAGAGAGCTAACCTGGGGCAAATTTCAAGCCCATCCACACAGAGAAGGGCATACAGCCATGGTGGATGACGTGCAGAGTTGACACATGGCTGCTTTTCTTCCGCAAAATGAAGAAAAGGGTGTCCAAGAATTCGGTGAATTTCGAGATGTAGTACCACCAGCACGTTTTTGCCATCTATATGACAATAATGTAAAGAGCGAATTCTACTCTAGTTAGAAAAGTTTACCCTCAATGCCATAGGGCTGTTGGAATAGTCCACTGGCTGACACCTAAAGCTGTAGCTGCCCCACCATCCACTCATAAGGTACTTAAAAAAAGATAGTTGAATATTTAATTGTAAATCTCGCCATTTCACTCTATTTAAATACAGTACTTAATAAGTATGTACGTATATCGTAAAATCAAATAAACATCAGTAAAACCGGGTAGTTAACTTACCTCATAAAATATCCAGGTACTAAAAAGTGTTTGTATCAAATTGTAAACAATTAGAAGATTCCTAAGGTTTAACGGTTTCCTATTTTCCATTATTTTTGGTCCTAGAACTCTGGAGAAGTACGCGTAGAACAGGCAGATGGCCATTGTGGGCAGAGGACTAGACATCATTGGCCAGTCTTTTACTCTAGGATCTGAAAGAAAGAAAAATATTATATTTTTATTACAATAGATAAACATGCAAAAATGGTGAAAATATGGAAAAAATAGATAGTATTTTGTAGTACATTATCCTTGAAATTATTCATTGATACAACAGCATAACAGATCTGAAACAGTATGGCTCTATTCAGGGGGTGATCTTGTAATTTTTATTTGTAAGTAATTTACCGAAAAGTAAAATCGATGTTAAAACTATATCGTATCTAATAAATCCTCTGTTAAATAAATTATCACGATCGCCATGACGGATATAAGGTTTTAATCTGAAGTATGAGGCGTCTTCCACTGGCGAGTGTATGGATTTAGAACCCCAAATTGGTGTTTAATCGCATAAATAAAATGAGAAAGAATCATCAATTTCGGGTACCAAATTAAGACGCCTACCAATCATCGGACAAAATCTATATTGTGGTTGCACACCAAAGATGCATGATACATAAGACATGTAACATAGAATACACAGAAAATACTGCTTGGAGATAGACTGGAACAAATCAACTGAATTTAATTGGATGTCATTGGAAGCATCGCATACCAGAACAACGCACGCAAATTTTGCACTGGTGTACGATACATCGTAACACATCTGTTTAAATTCCAATGATTTGCAACGTTATGTCATCAAGCAGTATGCCAAGTAGTATTGCTGAAAATGTCATGGTGCATGTGTCACATCTCCTTCATTTTAAATGTGTGACCGGGCTAAGGTAAGCCGCATACCAGAAATACAGGATACATAGAACACGCAACATGAGGTATGCAGTAAACACTGCTTGGAAGCCTAATAGCTCAAACCAATGGAATTTAAGTGAATGGCGCACCAAATGCCGCACACCAAAGCAAAGTACTAGATGTTTTGCTGTAAGATATTTCTTGCGACATTCGTTTAGATTTAAATTATTTTAGAGTACTTACTCAGAAGTAACAAAAAATATTTTTCAAAGATTCTCCCTTTTTCAAATTATAAAAAAATTCTAAGTGTTGAATATTTAATTTCAAACGAAAGATGATAATGAACCTACAGAAGTCCACCAAAAGACAAAAACCTCGTCAAATTTGTGCCGATAAAAACATTTATTTCATATTTTATGACGCTTATTTACTATACGTTATCGTGGAAAAATAATTGTAACACCTCTAATGAATCTATACATTTTTTCTACCATTTTCAGATAAATCATCAAACCCAAGATTTATTGAAATTGCTCCAACAAGAATGTTAATCATTCTAAACCAATATATGCATCAACAATTTCAAGAAAACATGAATCACTTCACTACGGAAATCTGTTGAATTTATACCTACAACGTAACGTAGAATAGTATAAATGACAATTAAAGCCGATGCAGTAATAAGTCGCTGACCTATGCTAATAGATTGCAGGTTAAACCTCGAGAAATATACATAACTAAATAGAAACAAATGTGGTTAACACGACCGATAGCCTTTCAGAGGTCTCCGCCTGAGACTCTGAATGAAATTACTAAACAAAAGCTATAAATAATTATTTATTAAGAATAATTAGTATTCACAAATCAAGCATTGTATGCCAATTCAAGTATTGAGGAAGTTAATAATAAGGAGAAAGATCATTTCGATGGGTACCTAACGTAGATGTTTATTGTAATATGTGTTTGTTTCAAAGTAATCGTAATAAACATTGCAACTTATAAAAACAATAATCACGACTAACGACAAAAAACGTAATAAAAGATATTTGGAGGGTCTTGCTATTAATGCCATTTTAAAGGCAAGTCGAATTCATTATGCTATTATTAATATGTTGGGATATAACATGTATCATTTCGTGTATGCCTCAAAAACTAAGCGATGCCACTTAGTCACGATAGGAACAAAAATGTTCATAAATATGGGATAGGCGGTTAAGGGATGTTACAACACGAATTATTTCAAAACATAGGCCTTATAATAATGTAGTTGCAATTCATCTCCATTCTTAACAAATCAATTAGTTGCGAAAGTAGGTCCCAAAAACCAACCAAACACCGCTTAATAAGTACGTCCAACTCACTGTTACTTCCTAGTTCACCATGTGCATAACTACACGTAAATGCCGACGGTATTTCAAACGAAATCTCTAATACCTTGGGTGTTGTGTGTGTGATTGACATGCTAAATCGACGATATTGTCATTTTTGGATGTGGAAAATGGCCTCAGTAGTATGGTGAAATTTTTGCAAATGTTTTGGCCCCATTTCAATTGGGAGCTGCATATCCAATGTCTCATTCCATTAGCTGATACCTTTTTTAGACAAAAATTCAAACTTTCGTATGGAAGATATTCTTCTTAACAAAGATATGGTAGATCTGAATATGTAATTCCGAAAAGCTCAAACTGAATCACTTCCCCAAGTTTTTATTAGTTGGTTATGCGGGAGATCGATATGTATGGTCTAATGAACGGGTAATTTTGCCCTTTTAACGCGACAGGGGAAAGAAATATGTATTATATGTCTCCCTTGACGACAGCAAGTTATGAGGGTATATCTTCCCTATATTTGCTAGACATACATATATATGATCTTATTAGAGGAATATTGAATTTCTACATCCTGAATATTTCAGCTTCGACAAAACAGAGCTATAAGGAATATTATGATCTGTGAAATGTATCAATGTTATTCAGTAATTTCATCAGAGAAAGCGTTTTGAGAATTCATAATAAAAACGATCGAACCCTCGAAAACATGAAATTGCCTTAATTTATAGCTGTGACTAGAAAAATTAACTTTCAATGTAAGAAATCCATTAGTTTCCAATCCATTAAGCAATTTACCTTGTTTTAAGCTTAAACATCGTTTATTCCCATTCAAAGGTTCAAGCTATTACACACGTACTCGTGTACTTTTTAACAAAATGAACTGTTCCTATATTAGCGATAGCGTATTAAGTACCATAAAACATTAACAAATTGATGTTCAACGTCAGGATGAAATGATAGTTGAAAACACATAGTAACAGCATTTATCGAAGGCGAAATAATTAACACGGCCACTATTAGAAATATCCAGAGCGTAATTAATTTCAACCTGTAATAATAATAATAAAAATAAGTAAAACCAACTAAAGCTTCCCAAATCCACTTTTAACTATTATGTTTTATAACAAATGTTACTTTGCTTGCTACATTATACAGGATGAGAAAGAAATAATGGGCTAACACTAAGCTGTAGATACTAGTCACCAAAATGTTATAATTAAGCTCAACATGGCTTATACTAATGTCGCTGATTTAACCCATCTTGTCCCAAGCATCGAAAAATTAAACAAAACGAATTTTTTGTTTGTAAATATTTATTTTGTTACATTTAAGAATACATTACATATGTCAAAAAAAACTAGAAAAAAATTATGTACAAAAAAAAATACTGGTGCGTAAACGAACCATTGGGAATATATATGAAATACTGTTTTGGGACACATAAGGATACTACTAATAATTTTAACGAAAATTTATACCATAATGTTACAATCTTACACAAAATAACTAAAATTGAATTATTTTGTACATAAAACTTTATTTCATATAAAAAACAGCATAATATTTCATGGTGCATTAACGCACCACTGGTAACAGACGGTCATCAGTAGACCAATAATGTTGAATATGTGGTAATGAATGGTAACCAGAAAAAAGTAAAATTCCTATAAAATTTAAAAATTCGTTTTTTGATAATAAAAATTCATGGTGGTTATTGTCTTGAGCATATTTTACCGAAAAATTTAAAACCAAGTCAATCACTTCATCATCAAAAAACATAAAAAATATTTCAAGGGGAGTTTTCCCCGAGAGCTTATTTTTTAGTTTCTCGCGTGATTGAAATTCATCAGATATAGGTGCGTGAGTATATTCAATTTGACCTTTCCTCCATTTGACTGTAGAAGCAAGCCTTTCATTTGCCGAAAGCAAACGTCTCCTTTTGGACTCCCAAAGTTTCATCATCCGATGAATCCCATTGAGCTTCATTGGTCAACAAAGTACAGGACTGATTCGTACACGACTGATTTGTATATTCCGGTAGATGTAATTCGAAAGTTCCAACTATATCAGTTGGTTCCTCAAACTCTTGTAGATTATTTTCATCGTTTATATTTTCCTCATCGGTCAAAGTATCCACGTCGGGTGGAATATAAACAGCGTCAATATGTTCTGAAAATATTATCTTTTCTTACTTTTAGCTTAAATTCGCAAAAAACTGAATATTACCATATTGCATCTAATACATACATATAAAAATATGTAAATACAAGTAATACTTACGACTTTCATCATTATTCTGCAAATCCGTCACGATCTCCTCCAAGGCTGCTTCTAATTCTTTTTGAGTAAAATACTTCGAAAACGACATATGGATTTTTTTTATTGTAATTAAATATCAAATGAACGGACTACAGCTTATATGGCGCTGAACCGATACAAAAAAAACACTGGATGAATACACGGTCACTCAACAAAACTACACTGTATAGTTACTGAAATTCTAATAGGCACCTGGGTTATAGAGAGATGTGAGTTTTGTTCGCTTAGAGAGACTCAAACCAACTAATTCGTTTTTTCTTCATCGTGAGATCATAGCCACAAAAAAGAGTATTGAGTCAATAAAAATCCAAATGATTTTCTCATGAGGATCAGTTTTCAAACCTATAAATTGATTGGAACTTTATGCCTATATCAACATTATCGGTAATTACCTTATTTAGTCTAAGCAATAATTTGGGTAGATTTTGTGAGTAATGACATTATTTAGTCTGAGCAATAAATTGGGCAGATAGATGGGTTTATTTATTCTAGAATAGTGTTGGGTATTTTCCCAACACAAGAAACAAATAAATACTAAACAATACACTAATCGGCGACTATTCACTCTGAATGCACACACTTTTCGAAAATTGCAATAACTTGATTTTATTTCATAGATAAAACCAGTGGTGCGTTTAGGCACCGGTATTATTTACACAAAATAAGTGATAATTTATATGACAATTCAAATGCACTTTTTCTACTATGTAATCTACATATTATAGACTTATCAAAAAAGATTATACTTTGCAAAAATAAATTACCTTACTATATTTGAATCACTTCAACATTTGACACAAAATTATGCAGCGTTTTCCATGACTCTAAGATGTCATAATTTTTTTGTTTTAAAACAAAAATCAACAGTATGTACGATACTAAGTTCTATAATCTAATAGTAATAAAATTTCTAAATAGGTATGAAAGAATATATATTGGATTTAGCAAAAAAAAATCATAAAATGTGTGGTTCGATAATGCACCACTGGGACAAAATGGGTTAAGAGATACAGTATGTTCAAAGTTTAAATTTTATTCTGAAATTTTTCAATAATTAAGAAATATTTGATAGTATAAATCTGAGAATAGGTAGTTTTATGTTTTTTGGTGTGAAAATTGCGAATTTTAAAGTTATTTTGACGTTGCTCCTAGAGGGCGCTCGTCCCACCGTATTATTTAAGTAATTTGACATATATTTTTTTTGCCTGTTGAGCCATGTTTAAAACAAGTCAAAAATTTAAAAGAACGCTCAATTCTACAGAGAAAATGCATTCTCGTTTAGATTGTCTAAACTATCGGTTTTTAAGTTATTTGCATTTAAAAGGTTCAATGTATTTTGCTATGATTTTTTAAAATTAATTTCCGTGCTCTTCAAGATCTGCGACAGAGAATACAAAAAACCACGAATATATTTTAAAATAATAGGGAAATTTTGTTTAACATTCAGAGATATTTAAGAAAGTGTATTTTAAAATGTATTGAGGTAGGTGGTGGACACTTCCAACATATGATTTAAAGTTTGTCATTATCACTATTACCAATACTTGTTATTGTTATTTATTGTTGCATTGATTATTTCTCCGTACCTTTCCTTCTTTTAAGAATAAAAAAATCATAACAAAATATATTGAACCTTTTAAATGCAAATAACTTAAAAACCGATAATTTAGGCAACCTAAACAAGAGCACATTCTTTCTATAGAATTGAGCATTTTTTTTAAATTCTCGACTTGTTTCTTCTGTTTTTTTGTTTCTGTTTTTTTTTTGTTCTTCTGTTTTTGATGGCTCAACAGATAAAAAAATATGTCTTAAATTACTTAAATAATGCGGTGAAACTAGCGCCCTCTAGAAGCAACGTCAAAATAATCTGAAAATTCGTAATTCTCACACCAAAAAACAAAACTACCAATTTTCATATTTATACCATCAAAGCTTTCTTAATTATTGAGATATTTCAGAACAAAATTTAAGCTTTAAACACACTGTATCTCTTAAACCAGTGATATTGGTATAAGCCATGTTGAGCTCAATCACAATATTTGGGTGACTCGTATTTCCAGTTTAGTGTTGGCCCATTCTTTCTGACTCACCCTGTATAAGGGTAGGGAAGTAGGATGAAACCTAGATCATACTCTTGATAGTCTGGATGGATACTAGAATGGTAATATTCTATCATAATTAATTTTCAACTTATTCTTCAACGACTTTTGAAACGGTAAGGATCAAGTTCTTCCACATTTACAGAAGTACTTAGTCATAGCAACTCCGAAAGGATATTTTCCCCATAAAAATAAGAGTTTGTGGATCAGCTACTGGCAGGGCTACGTGACGTTGTCTGTTACCTGAAAGATATTCTATAGATCTTAGGACAACTACAGGGTGCAAAATTTAAAAGACGAGTTGAAATGTGATTGGCTCAATTATAATGTGATATATTTGCGACATAGGATGAACTCATTAAGAGGATTAAGCAAATGCTTTTACCTCTAAACATTATCCTATAATCGACAGAGAAGCTTTCTATACAATTACGAAGTTTCACCGATCAATGGCGTTTTAAATTTGTTAGTGATTACCAGAAGTTACAATACATGCTCAAAGTGGCCAGTGATCGCTAACTTTTGCATGATAACTTTAAATAGCTATGATTTTTATATCTTCTATAAAGTTGACAAAGAGAATTCCCTAGCAACTTCCACTAAACCAACAGTCAGATATAGTAAATTTACATTTTTATTAAACATTTTGGATGGCGACGAAGAATTATATAGGATATCTTCGAATTGCGTGGTCAAAATAATACCAAATATTATTTGACTAAAATAAGTCGATTTAACTAAACTTGCCTCAGTCCAAAATTTGTTAATCGCGGAACTACAGGATGTCAAAGACTTTAAGATCTTTCAATTTATTTGAGTTAATTTCACGAAATTTTGTATGTGAGAGTGTTTTAGGATGCGAAATTTAAATTTATTGACGATTTAATTGTTTCTTCTAGATGGTGCCATAAACGATCATTAGGACACATTTAAACCTCTGCAACTTTTTTGTACCACGGTGTATATTATTTTAGCATTGAAAAATCTTGTTCCTTATCTATTGTACTTAGAAAAGTCTTTTATTGAAGTCGCTAGAAGCAACGATTTCCGAGAAAAACGCATCTAAATCTGATGATGCATACAAATTGCCTTAAAATTATTTCTTGTTAAAAGAAGTGTTAGTTTTTCAAAAACAATTATTGTATTATTAAAGATAAAACAAAAATTATAACTAACAAAGAAACAACAAAGAGGAATAAAATTAACTTATGTAAATTTTTAGTTTCATTTTTTTTTTTAATTTAATTTGCTATCACAGCAAATATTCAAAATGCTCACCATTTTCCTGTATGCACAAGTTAATTATTTTTAAGAAATTATATTGTGCTCTGAACAATATTTCAGGAGTATTCTTCAATAATTCCACTTCATGAATTATTCTTGCCTCTAATTCTTGTCGGGTATAAACTGGGAATCCATAAACCTTTGAATTCAAAGCACCTCACAAAAAAAATTATAGGGTGTCAAGTCTGGCGATAGAGCCGGTCAATTCACAGGTGCATCACTTCCTCTTCCAATCCAGCTTTGTGGGTATTCCTCATTTAAATGTTGTCTTACATTTAATGTAAAATGAGGAGGCGCGTCATCATGCATAAACCAAAGATCACGACGAAGGAGTAAGGGTAAATCTTCTAATAAAATAGGTAGAGTTTGTAGTAAAAGATTCAAGTAGTTATCACTATTCAGCGTATCTGGTATTACAAAGGGACCAACAATAAAATTATCTACAATTCCAGCCCAGACATTTACTTAAATCGATGCTGATAATGAGTCACTATTGTCTCTTGAGGATTTTCTTAAGCATAAACATGTTCATTATGCACATTAAAAATACCGCATCTAGTAAAAACAGCTTCAACTGTAAAAAAAGTTCTTTTACTAAAATTTGGATTTTCAATTCTTCTGTAGATTATAAATCGACAAAAATTTAAACGTTGAGCAGGATTCGCGGGCAATATGTCTTGATTGAACTTTTTGAATATGAGAGGGCCGTTCGAAAGAAAGTTATTACCTAGTTGCGATTTTTGTGGCATTTTTAGGCTACAAAAAACGAACGAGATGAATTTCCATGAAAGGCTACTATATTGAATCCAAATGGTTTCATCAATCAAATGGTTCGTAGTTTTTGTAAAGTATGTAACAGTAGAAAAATGTAGGTAAGTACAAATATCAACACTAATCGCCAAAAGTAGGAATGTTTTCTTTTGTAAAAATAAAGATTTGTATTTCATTTCGTAACTTTAAATCTATTGAGTTATCCATAATGCGTAGCCACAACACTTATTAAAACTTATAATGGTGCGAAAAACAAATAAATTCCAAAAGTAAGCATCTGCTCCCACATGTAGCCGAATTCAATACGATTACTTTCCATGCAGTCAAAATAGATTTGCGTATTTTTACTCTCCAAGGCGGTCACTTTCATTTTTTTGTATCTCGGCGGCTTCAAGCTATCGATAATCATTATATCATCGTTTCATTATTCATCCATGAAATTATTATTTTCATAAACCGTGTGCATGACCTACTTTGTTCATATTCGAGTCGCTCGCATCTGCCAGGTAGATGACCAACTCAGCCTCAGGCTCTATCACATTTACGGATATTATTCGTGTATACAGTTATCTTAAGACTACTACAACTTACTCAGACGATGGCTTGGCCTCAATAAATGCTTTAATGCAATGGATCAAACAAAAACAAGTGAGGTAATATTATGCATTACTTTTTACTTTCACTAAAAATTTAGGCAAGGTCAGAGGACGTTTTAGGTCATGGACAACCGTCGATCTTAAAATAAGCATCGATCATTGAATTTTTTCGTGGTTCTCCGAGTATAATTTCAGTAAACCGAACTACATTTTTGCTGATTAAAAACCTCCACTAACCTTGCATCGAAAGTTTGCTCAAGTGACTTCAATGTTAAACGCAAAAGTAAACATGTAAAAGTTGGTCATACATTCAGATTTGGCAATCCAGTAACACCCAGACGTAATTCTTACCGTAGAAGACAAGTCGGGTTTACCAGTTTTACGTAATTTCTTCATGGAATGTTCTCTCAGAAGAAAGTGGACCGTAACACTTATAATAGTTAAGTATATTTTGTTGCAAGTCACTGACTGGAAAGGTTTTCAACAATAAAATATTTTTTTGGCAGATTTCTTGTTTTTAATTGAAGAGAGAGGACGAGAACTTTCCACTAATTTTGCAAATATCTATGTGTAGATCTTAATAATGACGTCGTACGTTAGTTAAATAATACTAGTTTTCCAACAATATGATGCATATCAGACTGCAGATCCTACTATTTCTTTATTTTATCCACAGATTCATATTTCATCCACCGGATTCTTTACATTGTGTAAAATAATGTCAAGTTTTTCTTCTTTGTTTAAACTTATGTGAGTTTTTTAAGAGACAAATTCAATACCTTCATAGTCATAATTCTATATTACTAACCTACAATAACCGTTGCAATGTTAGTTATTTAAGGTAGGGTTTGAAGGTCTTTAGCTGGATTCATGGTTTTAGAGTTGTATTTATGTACGTAAAAAACATTAATTTATATACCTTGTCGAATAGGTGATTGATTTGCTAGTTTTATACGCATGAAATGACGTCAGGAGTTCAATTTGGAAAATGTTAACAAGTATTGTAACAACACCTAATAGACATGTCTCGTATATTGTTTAATTTCATACTGTCGCCTAATTTACAAAGGATTTGTATTTTAGGTCAAAACAATCAATATTTCTTGAAAATATTGCGAACGCAAAACTTGTATACATTAGCCATTCTGACGCAGTCGGCCAATTAGGTATTTATCGAAATTTACCAATATCAAACGCATTTGAAATGTATTTTACATATATTTAACTATAAGCGAATCTCGATTATCCGGTGTAATAACTGCAAGGCGGTTTCCTTATAACCAAAAAACATGGATAATGGAAAAAATGCCCAATTTTTTAATTTCAAAGAACTAGTGTTTTTATATATACGGGTAATTCACGGTGAGTGTTCTATTAAAAGTTCACGGGGTTGTAATATAGCTAGAGATCTGAAATTTTGGATACCAATGTAATGGAGTTTAATCTATTCAATTAAAATGTTGGTATTATTGCGACGTTGCCAGATGTATGTGTAACTGAACACAACTTTGTTATTTTAAATGCCACAGCCAGTATTTTATTAGATTTTCGAATTGCCCAGAAGATTTAAACCCCAGTTTATGCACCATATGCCATAGCTATGATGAACCGTTTTCAAAATAAACTTTTTTTGGCTGATTTGGCAACAAATAGCTCTAAATTAAAAAGCACATATCTTTTTAACTATCATAGCTAGAGCGCTGAAATTTGAGCTACAGACTCTTATTAGTTATCTTTATTTTCTAGCATTATAAATTTTTTGTATTTACATACAGGCCGTGGAAAAATTAATGCGATATCGGAACGATATAAATGTGAGTGTTAAATCATAATCATAAATAGAACACCCTATATTTTTGGATGACATATGAAAGATCAATAAATTCTCTATCGAAAATTATTATACATCGATACAATTATTTTCAGTCGTTTTTGAGATATTTAGAAAAATAGAATCTTTGAGAGTAAAAGGTATCACTCATTAGTTGATTTCATTAGGAGGAGGCTATGGGTTAACAACGTAAAATAAACGAAATTGTAACATTCTTTATAGTAAACTAGATCTAAGTAATACACTTAAAATTACAGATTTTGTTGAAAATGGCCACCGTTCTTCATTCTTGAATTTAATTCATAACATGGATGTTTGTAGCTCTCTGTAGCTCATTTGGGTCAAGTAGATCAAATGCTTCTTTCACTCGTTCCTCTAACTGTTCAATATTTTGCACCTCGTCCCGGTATACTCTATTTTTAATGACACCCCATAAATAAGCATCAACCAGTGTAAGATCTAGTGACCGGGTTGGCCAATTCCAAGGACCCAAACGCCGTATCCATCGATCTTCAAACATTAAAGTAAGTTGAGCACTCACTTCATTAGTGCAGTGAGCAGGAGCACCATCTAATTGATACCAACAGTTCCCATATAAATTTAATGGTAAATTGTCTATAAACTCGGTAACTGTTGTTCTTAAAATATCCAAATATTTTCCACTGTTTAATTTTTCTCGGTAAATAAAATATTTTAGTTTATTATCCATAATTAAACAAAACACGTTAAAACTAAATTTAAATTGAAATCCCCTTTCTCGCAAGATTTTTGGGTTTTGGGAAGACCAAATGTGATTATTGCGTCTATTAAATATCCCTTCCCGGGAAAATTTGGCTTCATTCGTCCGAATAATTTGTTTCAAAAAGTTTGGATCTTCTTGAGTTCTCATCAAAATCATTTCACAAAAATGTATACGTGGTTGTGCATCACCAGGAAGAAGTTGCTGTACTGTGATGAATTTATAATTATGAAATTTATTTTTTCCTTAAAATGCGTTGGATTGATGAGTAGGAAATTCTCTAATCTCTTTATGCAGATGATATTGACGCATGTGAAAAGGCCTGGAAATACGCGAGCACGTTTGTCTCATTCTCTTCAGAATTTGTAACTGGCTTTGGCAGTCTTCTTTGGGAATGAATGCAACCATATTCGCGAAAATTCTATTCAAATCTTCGGAATTTTTTTTCCGTCATTGGAGGCAAGTAGGGATATTTTTCATTCAATTTTCTACATGTTCTTGACGTCAATCTGTCGCACTCACCGTGGATATAAAATAAATTTAACATATCCCTATTTGAATATTCAAAAACCATTTCTTATTTCAAGAAATTTCTAATCTAATGCTTAATTAATAATATGGAGAATATTGCAAAAAATCAATTACTTATTTATAATGCTTCCATAGTAACCCATAGCCTCCTTCTAATGAAATCAACTAATGAGTGATACCTTTTACTCTCAAAGATTCTAATTTTTGCAAATATCTCAAAAACGACTGAAAATAATTGTATCGATGTATAATAATTTTCAATAGAGAATTTATTGATCTTTCATATGCCATCCAAAAATATAGGGTGTTCTATTTAAGATTATGATTTAACACTCACATTTACATATATCGTTCCGATATCGCATTAATTTTTCCACGGCCTGTATCTAAATACAAAAAATTTATAATGCTAGAAAATAAAGATAACTAATAAGAGTCTGTAGCTCAAATTTTAGCGCTCTAGCTATGATAGTTAAAAAGATATGTGCTTTTTAATTTAGAGCTATTTGTTGCCAAATCAGCCAAAAAAAGTTTATTTTGAAAACGGTTCATCATAGCTATGGCATATGGTGCATAAACTGGGGTTTAAATCTTCTGGGCAATTCGAAAATCTAATAAAATACTGGCTGTGGCATTTAAAATAACAAAGTTGTGTTCAGTTACACATACATCTGGCAAAGTCGCAATGATACCAACATTTTAATTGAATAGATCAAACTCCATTACATTGGTATCCAAAATTTCAGATCTCTAGCTATATTACAACCCCGTGAACTTTTAATAGGACACTTACCGTGAATGACCCTGTATACATACATACATACATACATACAAAAACATTTTAATAAATATGTATACAACTTAGGACTAAAAAAAGTCAGTTATTTGAGTTTGACATTTTTTACCGGGAATTTTCGTACAAATGAACGTTCAAATCTTGAGTAAACTTAAAATATCCATGTAATCAATCAGAATCATTTTCATTATCTAAAAAACTTAACAAGGCATTTGCGTACCTTAAGGCATCTTCTGGAAGCAGCTTTGCCTCCTCAGATTGCGACACTTCAGCAACATCTGATTCTTCCCTAGACTTTTCATTATTTAGCTCTGTTTGATGATGTATACGCAACTTCATCATCACCCCAAAGCAGATATCCTGGTTCGTTCAAGTCAGAATTTAAGTATTCAGTCATATGTTCTCAGGTGACATTATCAAATTCAATAACATTTTTTACTACATTCAATAAACTTTAGTTTGTACTTCTTGCATAGGTTCGCGCTATTTTCTTCTATCTGTGGCCACAAATCGTAACATGATCTTTGTAAAGTTACATTTTTTACATCGTTCCAACTTTCAACCGCTGCAAAAATAGCATGTTTGATGTTCCATTTTTTCCAAAATTATTTCAAAAACTGCAGTCTTCTTCTAAAAGTAGCCTTAAAATATTTTTGCGAAATGCTCGTTTCAAGGCTCCTCTAACTCCCTGATCCATCGGCTGTAACAACGATGTAACATTCGATGGTAAAAACTCAACAAAAATTTGACCATCGTTTGTTTTCAGAATGTTTTTATCTGGATGCGATGGAGCATTACCCATCAATAGCACAGCTTTTTCTGTGAAGTTTTTTGATTTGAGATGAAACTTCACTGCAGGAATAAATTCTTCAAAAAACACTTTTTAAAAATTTCTTGGTTCATCCATGCTTTGACTTGATTTTGGTAAGTTATCGGTAATGTTTTTACTTTTGTTCATCTAAACGATCGTGGATTTTTCAATTTTCCAATACATAATAGTTTCAGTTTCTAGCGTCAGTTCATTAGCATTCAAATACGGCATCAACGTCAATCTTTCCTTATTTGGTTTGTGACCAGAAGTAAAACGTTCCGTATCCATAGCAAGCGTTTTAGACGGTAACGACTTCCAAAACAACCCAGTTTCATTTGCATTATAGACTTGTTCGGGAGGTAATTTATGTTTATCAATCAAACTTTTAACTTCAGAAAGATACAAATCAACTGCATTTTTATCTGCACTTAGTTATTCACCTTGAACTTCTAATTGCCGTATTGGATAACGTGTTTTGAGTCTTTGAAGCCAACCTTGTAATGCTTGAAATGGTTTTTCAATTTGCATTCTATTGTGGAACCATTTCTCTTTTTCAATAAGTAGTGGTCCAGACACAGGGCGACTTTCTACATGTTTTTGCCTAAACCACTGATAAATTGCTTTGTCTAAATCATTAAAAGTTGAGGCTTTTGTTGTCTTTCTGTTTGATATAAGGATGTCCGGTTTTCGTTGGACAGCGGTTGTATCTCGGTAAGTAGAGCAAGTAGCAACTTCGGACAAAAAAATTTATTACTAATGTGACTATGAGAAATCTCTGGAAAATATTTTCAACTTCGTGAAATCGCCGTAAGGGGGCGTAGTAGGGACGGTAGTTCCTTAAAATCGACAAATCTATACTAAGTCACTAATTAAGTAGCACATTTTAATTTTCTATCAATAAGATTACAGCATTCTGAATTTTTTTTGTTTGACACATAATTTCATAACCCACACAATAAAAGTGGGGGAAGCCGATGAATCATTCTAAGTTCAAACTATCATATCTCTGTTTCTAATTATCCGATTTCAGTGATTCTGTACTTCATTGTGAGGGAATTATAAGCCGATTTAATATCCACATTGACCAAAAATCCATAGTCCAAGACAAAATCGCTAGAGGGCATTCTTTCAGGTAATGGCGATTTTCTTCATTTTTCTTTAATAAATCAAATGGAACTGTACTATTTTCATAAGCCCATCTTGTAGAGCTTTAAAAAACCTACATTTTTCCCGAAAGGCGCATTTCAATATTCTTTTTCGTTTTTGACTTATTGATAAATAACTGAAAATTTTAACTTACAACGAGTTTTCCAATAAACGGTAAGTAGGCTTTGGAGTGAAACCAAATGTTTTTGTTATTTTGACAAATAAATGTTATTAAATTCTTTAATTTACAAACACATAACTTAATTCATTTTATTAAAAAAAAAAAAACAATATTCAGAAAAAATTAAGTTTAAAAGTTAGAAGAAGGAAATTAGTTCTAAAGTTAAAAGCTATAAATGTTCGAAATGTTTTCCGTCACATTCAATACATCGTCGAATTCTTGGCAAAGTCGAATTTACAGATCTCTCAATTTCATGTTTACTTAAACTTAGGATGGCGTTTTTTATTCGAACCTTCATATTGTTCTTGGTGGTAGGACTCTCCTTATATACAAGATCTTTTATACGTCCCCAAAAATAGAAATCTAGACACGTGAGATCAGGAGACCGTGGTGGCCATGGAAAAATACTTCCTCTCCCAATCCACCGAGAGGGAAATTTCTCATCCAAAAAACGACGTACATGTCTATCGTAATGAACTGGGCAACCATCGTGTTGCAGCCACATGGTTTGCCTCGTTCTCAAAGTAACATTCTCTAAAAGAGTGGGTAAAAAATCGCTCAAAAATACCAAATATCTTTCCCCGTTTAGAGGTTGTTCAAAAAATTATGGCCCAATAATTTTTCCTTCAACTATTCCACACCATACGTTTAGAGTCCAGCGATATTGATGGTCAACTTCACGCATCCAACGAGGATTTTTTTCCGACCAATAATGACTATTATGGAGATTTAATTGTCCATTACTTTTAAATGTTGCTTCGTCGGACCAAAGTACTCTTGATAGGAAGTCAATTTCATCACATATCATATTCTCTAACCAATGGCAAAAGTTTAGCCGATTGTCAAAATCCTAGTCACTCAAAAGTTGATGCAAAACAATGTGATACGGATGCAATTTATGCTCTTTTAGCACTTCATGGATTATTGTTTTTGGAACACTTAACTCTCGTGCTACTTCTCTGGTACTCCGTTTAGGATCATAATTAATATAGGATAAAATATTAACAATATTTTGCTGATTTCGGGTTCTGCGTTTTTGCGTAACAGGTCGAGTAGGATGAACATTTCCAGTTAATTTAAGGCGGTTAGCCAATCGTTTAAAAACTTTTCTTGAATGATGTTTTCTCAATGGATACTTAACACTGTATTCTCTTGCTGCAATTGCCACATTTTCGTAACACTGAAAATACACAGCCAGCATATCGTAAGCTTCTTCATTCGAAAACGCCATTACAAAATACTTAGAAATATTAGGAATATTATCAGTAATCAATAACTCGACAATAATATTAACTATAGTAAAGTAGTTAATATGACATTTATTTGTCAAAATAACAAAAACATTTGGTTTCACTCCAAAGCCTACTTACCGTTTATTGGAAAACTCGTTGTAAGTTAAAATTTTCAGTTATTTATCAATAAGTCAAAAACGAAAAAGAATATTGAAATGCGCCTTTCGGGAAAAATGTAGGTTTTTTAAAGCTCTACAAGATGGGCTTATGAAAATAGTACAGTTCCATTTGATTTATTAAAGAAAAATGAAGAAAATCGCCATTACCTGAAAGAATGCCCTCTAGCGATTTTGTCTTGGACTATGGATTTTTGGTCAATGTGGATATTAAATCGGCTTATAATTCCCTCACAATGAAGTACAGAATCACTGAAATCGGATAATTAGAAACAGAGATATGATAGTTTGAACTTAGAATGATTCATCGGCTTCCCCCACTTTTATTGTGTGGGTTATGAAATTATGTGTCAAACAAAAAAAATTCAGAATGCTGTAATCTTATTGATAGAAAATTAAAATGTGCTACTTAATTAGTGACTTAGTATAGATTTATCGATTTTAAGGAACTACCGTCCCTACTACGCCCCCTTACGGCGATTTCACGAAGTTGAAAATATTTTCCAGAGATTTCTCATAGCCACATTAGTAATAAATTTTTTTGTCCGAAGTTGCTACTTGCTCTACTTACCGCGATACAGCCGCTGTCCAACGAAAACCGGACACCCTGTATATACAGGGTGTTACAAATTAGTAGGCCAATCCGCTAACCACAGATTCTTTGAGCGAAAATAAGTCGACTTTCCTTATGCGACTTTTTTCTTTGGCGTTTTATACTCTCTATACAGAGTGTTAAAGTTATTAAAAAATTAATTTATTTGGTTAATAACTTCGGTACTTCTTATCGTATTTTAATGAAATTTTGTAGTTATGCACATTTCAAGGAGACGTTCTTTTCCTATAATTTAGGTAAAAAAAAATTAAATCGGAAAAGGGAAATTGGGGGTTACGGACACGTCCCCCCCCCCCAAACTTTTTTTTGCGCGCGCCAATGGTGAACGTATTTAGTTTTTTAAACTAAATATTCTTTTATCTTAATTTTTTCATTCTTGTAAAATTTTGATTTACCGCTTACTTTAGAAGATATTCCAGCATATTGCCTTTCAATACATCGTAACTATTTTTCGTTTAGTATATCGGAAACGTATCTTTAAATACACGATATATTGTCATACTTATCTTAAATGTTATAAGTAAAACAGACCTTTTCCTAAGTATTTCTGCTAGATTTTATTCAATTTTATGTAAATTGAGAAATTTCAACAAACGGACAACGATTTTGAAAAGTTAAAAATAAATAATAATACTACAATTAAACGGATTGAACGAATCTAAATTAAATGTTCAATATAATTGCCCTCTTCTTCAATACACATCCGAGCTCTTTTTATTACTGAGATACGAATATTTTGAAAAATTTGTGGTTTCAACTTAAATTGTTCTGCGCCTTCTATAAATTTATTTTTAAGAAAAATTAAAAGTTACTCTCAATAATGTTTAATAAATAAAAGCTAATCGTTGCCTTGGTAACCTGACGCATCATCACAGATATCTACTCGATTTTTCAATAGTGACGCAACGTACATTTTGTACCGGAATAAATAATCCATAAGTTCCCGATATACATAAGTGAAAAATGGGTACCATGTATTGAGAGATAATGTGCTGGAATATCTTCTAAAGTAAGCGGTAAATCAAAATTTTACAAGAATGAAAAAATTAAGATAAAAGAATATTTAGTTTAAAAAACTAAACACGTTCACCATTGGCGCGCGCAAAAAAAAGTTGGGGGGGGGGGGGCCGTGTCCGTAACCCCCAATTTCCCTTTTCCGGTTTAATTTTTTTTACCTAAATTATAGGAAAAGAACGCCTCCTTGAAATGTGCATAACTACAAAAATTTCATTAAAATACGATAAGAAGTACCGAAGTTATTAACCAAATAAATTAATTTTTTAATAACTTTAACACTCTGTATAGAGAGTATAAAACGCCAAAGAAAAAAGTCGCATAAGGAAAGTCGACTTATTTTCGCTCAAAGAATCTGTGGTTAGCGGATTGGCCTACTAATTTGTAACACCCTGTATATATATACAAATCTTTATTTCGCAAGAAACAGGCTATCGACCAATTGATCTTTCTGCCTATGTTACAATATCAATAATGTGCAATAAAAAAAAAGTGAACATATTTTCAATTGGAATAATGCTCCAACAGGGTCGTGGGAGGGGAGAGATATCGGGATTGTCTAGTTTGTCTTTTTAGGCAAAGGGGATTAAGTATGGTCCAATTATGAAGGTTGTCTTTCCATTTTGTCTGCAGTTGTAGTAGTCTTTCTGTTGTTCTAGTTCATTTGTGTCTGTTCGTATAAGATTTTGTTGGATGGGTTTCTGTTTGATTATATCACGAACTGTTTGAACACCGATATTGTATGAATTTGCTAATACAGAAATCCTTTCGGCTTGTTCGTATTTTTTTATTATTTCTATTTTATCTTCTAAATTTAAAACTATTTGCTTGTGTTTTGCAGTCATTTTCAACGAAGATAAATAACAAAATTCAAATATAAAGAAAGTAGGGGAAGTCTAGTTGCCTTCAGCAGTAATTTATACATTAATTATAATTGTTTTAAACAGTAAAAATACCCATGAAAGCCGACAAAAGCAGGCCGACTCTCGACCAGTATATGTTCCCGTGTCGCGGGGATGCAATTTCTTAGGGTCGGTAAATGGATCAAAAGAATTTCAGTTTTTAAGTGTCGGCTTTTTCATTTATGTTAAGTATCAGTAAATTACTCAAAGAAATTGATCTTTTGTACACGTATGAATTATCGCTGGAGGCAACTATGTTTATAAGCATTTGTAAGGGCGTATCCATATTTTCTTATAAAACCCGGTTAATCGAGTGTTAGAAGAAAAAATGCACGGTTCAGCGAAATAGGTCAACAACACGGTTAACCGAGTAAAACAGATAACCGGAACACAGATAATTGAGATTCTACTGTATTTATATCTTTAGGTCAACATTAGTGCTCACTTCGGTCACAGTCAAAGAAAAACGGTTAATTTTAACAACTGTAATTCAAACGACACCATTTACAACATCTAATAACATATAAAATGTCACATTAAAAAATCATATTTATAGTCAATTGCACCATATGGTACAAGAAAAAACGAACTATGTTGCTGGATTCTGCGACAAAAACTACATCGGAATCCACTTTTACTTTCTGTTCTTATCTTATATATTCGAAATGAAGTCTGAAAAAGAAGAGTTTCTATTAGGTGTACAACTTTGCTTCCGCCGTTTTTTTTCCGAATTTCGCGATTTTATTGTAAAAAACTAATTATACCTTTAGGATCCAAAGTATTGTCCATCGCTGGCCACTACTTTCTCCCATCTTTCGGGCAGCATACGAATCCCGTGTTGAAAAAATTGGACATCTTTTGAAGCGATCCACGATTCTATCCAATTTCTTACTTCTTCATAAGACCGGAAGTGTTGGTCAGCTAGCCCATGTGCCATGGATCGAAACAAGTGATAATCAGAAGGAGCTAGGTCAGGAGAATATGGCGGGTGGGGTAGGACTTCCCATTTCAATGTTTCCAAGTATTTCTTGACCACTTGCGCAACATGGGGTCGAGCATTATCGTGCTGCAAAATCACTTTATCATGTCTCTCGTTGTATTGCAGCCGTTTCTTTTTCAATGCTCGGCTCAAACGCATTAATTGGGTTCGATAAAGAGCACCTGTGATTGTTTCAGTTGGTTGTAACAGCTCATAATATATTACGCCGAGTTGATCCCACCAAATACAGAGCATGATTTTGGAACCATGAATAGACGGTTTGGCCGTCGACGTGGAAGCATGGCCGAGATATCCCCAAGTCTTTTTGCGTTTGGGATTATCGTAATGAACCCATTTCTCGTCCCCAGTCACAATACGATGCAGAAATCCCTTCCGTCTTTGCCTTGCAAGCAACTGTTCACAAGCGAACAGACGCCTGTCAATATCTCTTGGTTTCAACTCGTACGGCACCCAATATCCTTGCTTCTGAATCATTCCCATGTCTTTGAGGCGTTTTGAGATTGTTTGTTGAGTCACTCCCAATGATTGTGCCAATTCTTGTTGACTTTGACACGAGTCTTCGTCAAGTAATGCTTCCAAGTTCGCATCTTGGAAAACCTTCTTTCTTCCACCGCTATGTTGGTCTTCGACGTGAAAATCACCGTTCTTGAAGCGCTGAAACCACTCACGACATGTCCTTTCACTAATAGTGGCTTCCCCATAAGTATCTGAGAGCATTCGATGAGCCTCAGCAGCAGATTTCTTCATATTGAAGCAGAAAAGTAAAACCTCCCGCAAATGACGAGAATTTGGCTCGTACACTGACATTTTCAATTGCGAATAACTTTATGATGAAGACACAAATAGACTAATATTTTTATGAGGTTATGTTAACAGGTGCCCAAGGCTCCTGCATGCCCACATGGGGTTATTTATTTCGATCATTACTTACCGCTACATATATCTATTCAAAAACGGCGGAAGCAAAGTTGTACACCTAATAAATACACCCTGTATCGATGAAAGCAAAGTGATGATTTATTACAAAGTGGTGCATATAAGAAAGTTCATTACATGTGCCACTAATTTGCAAACACTACAATATATAAATTCATGTTTATGGTTGCATTTAAAGTTCTATAATATTCTGGTAAAATTTTTACGTTCCATGCTGTATAAACTCTAAAACCGATAGATCTTACGGCTCTCGTATATTTTTTCAAATCCCATAAATTTCTGGATGTTTGTTAATTGATATTATTTAAGACCGCGGGTGTATTTCGGTTCACCTGGTGAAATTGGGCACTGTCTCCTCCTTGTTTGTTTTTCTTATTTTTTCTCTCCTTAGGCTCGACCCAAGTTGCATTCATTCCATCTTAACGAGGTGTTCGAGTCAGGGCCTTATTACTAAGCAATTATTATATTAGGTCGTGTAGTATGAAATGAGTAGATTCTCGAAATGCTACATTCAACTGCGAATAACTTCACTCTAAATCTATATTTGGACTTGACTTTTTTATGTGGAAAAGGCACATTCTTCCTCTTTCGATCAGAGTTTAAAGTGTTAAAAATTATTGAAAACTTTTATTTTTATAAAAATTTTTGTACAGCCATGCAAAATAGTGAAATTCGTGTGTTAATGAAATATGAGTTCCACCGTGGAACCACAACAGCTCAGACGGCTCGCAATATTAATGATGTGTTTGGTACTGAAGTCACTTCACAGCAAACAGTATCTCGTTGGTTCATGAAATTTCGTTCTGGCAATTTTGACCTGAACTAACCTGAACAAATGAACCACGTGGACGACCTGAAACTCAAGTGGATAACGATTATCTGAAAGCCGTGGTGGAAGCGAATTATCGTTAATATTCAGTGTAACCAAAAAAACAATATTGACTCATTTGGCTGAAATTGGTAAGGTGAAAAAGCTGGACAAGTGGGTACCGCATGAGTTGAGCGACATACAGAAAGAACGACGTCTCGAAGCTTGTGTTTCTTTGTTGTGCCGGTATAATAACGATCCATTTTTGAATCGGATTCTTACTTGTGATGAGAAATGGATCCTATATGACAATACCAGACGTTCATCGCAGTGGTTGGATCAAGATGAACCACTAAAACATTGTGCGAAAAAAAATCTTCATCAAAAGAAGCTTATGGTGTCCGTTTGGTGGTCCAACGCAGGTGTCATCCATTACAGCTTCATGAAACCTGGTGAATCGATTACGGCTGATGTCTACTGCCGACAACTGACCGAAATGATGAGGCAACTGACGGTTAAGCAGCCAAGATTAGTCAATCGAAGCACACCGCTATTGTTGCACGACAACGCTCGGCCACACACCGCACAAGTCACCTTGGCCAAGCTACAGGAGTTGGAATTGGAAACTCTTCGTCATCCACCGTATTCACCCGACTTAGCACCCACTGATTACCACTTCTTTCAAAATTTGGATAACTTCTTGGTAGGGAAAACATTCAACTCCGACGAGGCTATCAAAGCTGCCTTCCAAGAGTTTATCGACTCCCGGCCTGCAGGCTTTTACAGCAGGGGAATCAATGAACTTCCCGTTAAATGGCAGAAGTGTATTGATAATGGTGGTGCATATTTCGATTGACAATAAAAACATTTCATATGAAAAAAAAATGACTAAAGTTTCAATTCAATTCTACTCATTTCATACTACACGATCTAATATATCTTTTCATTAAAAACTTTAAAATAATTCCTACCAGTGTTTTCTTATAAAAGGGAAAACTCGCGCGCACACATGCAAATCAAAAATACAATTGAAATCCTGAAACAGAACTAAATTGAAATATTTCAATTGGCAACTTTTTTTGAGAGAGCCCCCTTAACATTAAAACAACATTAAAACCAAAACAACTTTTTGGAAATTGTGTGGAAAATTTTATTAAAATTTTTATATCGAAATTCAAGTCCTCAGATGCATTATATTCAGTCAAAAAATATTGTTAAATCTTGACACTCTGAAACAGAAGTAATTTTTTGATTATGCTAATTAACCCTCTTCGAGAGACGCATCTGTTTCCAGATACCGATATGAAAATAGCGTGGCGTAGCGTCGTAGTAACCACCCGTAGGACGAATTTCGAGTCATCCTGTTGTTTCCTGTGTCACTGGTGAGTATAACACCATGTATAATAGTCCCTATTTTCGCCCATAAGAGCAGTAAGTAAACTCACAATACAGGGTATAACATAACTTGAGATATCTCGAATAATAAGCGCTCTACAAAAAAAATGTTTATTATAAAAGTTTAATTATGCCACGGGTAAAATAAATTGACGCTAAAATTAGTGCCCCTCTGCCTTTTCTTGCGGGGAGATAGAGGGTAACTTTGATTTCTTAAGCGGCATTCCTTACTTTTTATTGTAGATTCGAATTCTACGGCAAGAAACACGTAGAATTTGTCTGAAACATTTTTTTCGATTCACGACAGATGGCGCTGTAAGAAACGAAATTTTATTTTCCTTTCGCTTATGATTTATTGGAATGTTTGGTGAAATCTGCTTTAAAATCAAGGTAACCAACAACTTTTTGCAGTTAGTGTTTAAAGTAAGTGCTCAAAATGATGGCCTTCAACTTCAATGCATTTATTAATCCTTATCTTTGTCGGTCTCCACATAATTGAAGGCAACTTGAATGGTGAAATGTACCGAGACATTTTGGAAAACGAACTGCCAATATTACTTGAAGACTTGAGCTTAGAAGGGCTGCAGAGCATGTTGTTTCAGCATGATATTTTTCCATCACACTATTCGGTGGTAGCATGAGAAGTCCTTAATCGTGAATTCAATAATCGTTGGATCGATAGAGCTAGTCCGGTGAACTGACTTGCTAGATCACCAGATCTCACTTCGCCAGATTCCTTTTGGTAGGGCTATCTTAAAAACAAAGTTTCTAAATAAGTATCAACGACATGTGAGAATATGATTAAGCGTATCAGAAATGCTTGTGCCGAAACTCCAACTGACGTACTTCTTAATTGTGTGTGAAATGCGGATTAATAAGTGCATTGAAGTTGAAGACCATCATTTTGAGCACTTACTTTAAAAACTAACTTCAAAAAGTTTTTGTTTAAATTAATTTTAAAGCAGATTTCACCAAACATTCTGCTAATCATAAACGAAAAGACAATTAAATTTCGTTAAGAGCGCCATCTAGGTAAATTGAAAAAAAAATTCCAAACAAATTCTACGTGTTTTTTGCCATAGAATTCGAATCTGAAATAAAAAGTAGGGGATGGCATTTAAGAAATCAAAGTTATCCCTCATTTCCCCCACAAGAAGAGACAGAGGAGCACTAATTTTAGCATTAATGTATTTCCCTCGCGGAATAATTAACTTTCATAATATACATTTTTTTCGTGGAGCGCTTATTGTTCGAGATATTACGATGTCTCAAATTAAACGTTACACCCTCAATGGCACTTTTGATGAGTACGCAAAATGTGAGTTTGAAATTTTTATCTTTAAAATTATCGTTTCGAAAGAAGCTTTATTACAATATAATCGAAAGCCGTCTTAACCATAAATGAGCGTTCCTATCTATATGAACTCAAGATTAAATATAATCAGAAGTGTATAACATATTTGTTACCCAACTACGATCAAAAAATTCACACATCCCTTCAAAAAATTAATAAGTCTACACTTGTATCTTATGAGGGGTTAACAAACTGATGGTCCATCATTCGTTGTGTAGGTTAAGGCAAAACCTAGAACTTAACTAGACCATGACCAATTAATTTTACTTATCATTAATTTACAACATTAACTTGAAAATTTAATATTTCAATTAATAACCTACAACTACAGTTTACTTATAATCAACTCTTCTATTTCCCTCCTAGTCTTATCTTCTTCTGTCGTTCCCCGAACTAATAGTACAAATTCTGTCAGTAGGTTAGTTCAGGTAACCTGCGTGTAAATATCTCAAGCAGACATCGTTATTCGCTATCTGCTCTCGTGAAAACTGACTTCTAGTGTCAATCTTTATTAGATTCTTTGTGTTTTTAGGCACTGCCACACGTCTTTGATAGTTTTCATACTTCATGTTATTGACTCTAAGGTGACATTAATATGGACTAACCATGATTTAAGCCATAATGATTCGTTTAGGGCCAAATTATTGACGCGTTGTTAAATTTAACTGCAAACAATATTCCATAGAAACGGCGAAATAGCTTCTGGATTTGTCAGATTCTTTGCTTCTGTTGAGGGTTACATCAGTGGGTGAGTAAAAGAAAAAGGGAGCACCTGATTACAACACGATATATTACAGACTGCCTATTAAAAAGGAAAAAGAACACATACGAAAAGGAACACTGAAAACGCTGACCCCGCATATACATTTGGCGGACCGCCTTATCAATATTATTGCTTTTAGGCAGATTAAGGTTTTGTTTCTTTAATAGTTTCTATAGGTACTAGATTGAAATTAAATTTAACACCAAAGCTGTGTTCAATTAATGCGCTCAGCTGATCCATTTTATGTAGGAATAACTACACTGTAATAATAATATGTTATTCCCTTTCGTTTAAAGTATTTATTTCTTTATTTAACTTCGCTATAGACAAATATTTCCTACTATTATCACAATACAAATTAATCGAGGATGTAAACAATTTTTTATAAAACGAAGCTGCACTATTAACAACGTAATATTTAAGACATGTATACAAAATAATAGCAGTATGTAGGTACTTTTTAAGAAACATAAAATTTTACTAATTCTGCAAGGAAAAGCAAAACAACTTATGAAAAAACCCTTACTCACATAAAAAAAAGTATTTACATTCCTCTGTCAAAAATAAATATATTAAGAAAATAGTATTTCTTAAAAGTTAGGAAAAATGAAAAGGAAAATATTAAAATTTAAAAAAAAACTTATTTAGGTAAACTAATATTAATGTTTTATAATGTATCTTTTTTAAGCAATAATAGCCAAACATCTATTCTGCATTGAGTTGACTAAGCGTAGACATCTCTAAACTGAAATTGCATTCCAAGTATCTTGGACAATTTTCCACACATCTTCATTATTGATTGGTATTGTTGCAAAATCTCTTTTTTAAAATCTGTCCGTAAATGCTCAATAGGGTTGAAGTCCTGAGATTGAACAGACTACTTCAAAACCTCTACCCTATTGTCGACAAACCATGCCTTTGCCCTTCTGCTCGCGTATTTAAGATCATTATCCTATATAAAGATCGATTTGATGGGCATATTGTCGTTGACATGAGAAAATATTATTATATTTTCCAGGATATCAATATACACAATTTAGTCCATGATTTTCTCAATACGGTGTGTTGAACTTATACCGTAATACGAAAAATAACCCCATATGGAAAATGTTTTTTATAGTTTTTAGGGTACACTTTGGGTTGTCTTTAGATGGTAGAGGTCTTCTAACATATTGTCTGTGTCCAAAAGAACCGAAAAGAAGAATGTTTTATTCATCATCCGATTTTATTCGTTATCCGCCATCTGACCAATGAATACGCCTTCAACTAGATGGGGGTAAGAAATAAGCTCTCTTACAAATTTTAAGCGATTGGAGATCTGTATGTAAGTTACTTTAGAAATTTTTTTTCGGTTTTTCCCATGTAAATTTGCTTCAGCTAATCGCCTCAATACCGTAGAAATGCTCACTTTAACTCCAATTGGTGTTTTTATTTCTTTAAATGTTAAAAAAAGAGACACTTTCGCCACCCTCTGTATTCATCTATCATCTATTGACGTGGTTTTTCTTTTTCTACCACGCATCTTCAGTTTTTTTACAAATTTTGCGGTATTGCTGATCATTTTGGCGGAACATTTTATTTCATTTTGAATAAAATAACTTTTTCCTTCATTTGTAAGTGCTAAAAACCTGTTTCGCATTTCTGTCGTACAATGAGCTTTTCTACCCACAAAAATCAATGTACAATTCAACCTTACTATTTATGTTATATTTATCTTAAATGAAAACTTTAAAACGTTTAAGTAACTATAGAAGAAAATTACATAGTATTTTAATGCGTCCAACAGTCAACACTGCTATTTTTTGCACAGGCCTATAAATATGAGATTTACTTAAATAGGGGAATCCCAAAAAGGTTTCAACATAAGGTGTCTGTAATTGGACCCACTGAAGACCTGATACAGTATCGTGAGGAGGCCTGACATCTATGATTCTCAAAAAGCATTACCTAAGTTAATAATCAACCCTCTGCAAAGACACTCTTTGCGCTGCTATTATTTTGCACACCACTGTATGTGTACCTCTTATCTCTTCTTTTCTTTGTTACATAATAAATAATGGTAATTTTATACAACGTTTTTTCTTCAGCTTTAGCAAAAAGAAGACGTGCTTGTTTTGTTTTAATACAGGTTTCACATAAAGAATCAATAAAATTTATATCCCTTAAGCATTCGCTAACTCATTAATTTGAAATTAAATAAATTTATCTTATGTGACCCACATTGCCACATATGTCAACCACATTGCCTTCAGTTACGTGAGTTACAGCCCGTGTTTTATCATGCGTATTATGTATTATTAACTCTATAATAACTACACAAATTATTGATGCGTTTACCTTTCACAATTACTGTCCTCTCATTTGTTGACTTCCACATGACCAGATTCTGTGAATAACACAGGTCTTAGATCCAGATCCTCACCACTTGAATGCGATTAGATGAAGACGTAATGTTGGTCGACACACTTTTGCTGTAAATGACACTCTTCAGCTCTCCATTGAAGTCGACAACGGTAGAAGCAACTTTTGTCTCGTTAAAATGTGTGTATATTTTTAATTTGCCTTTCCCTTTTTTCATTCCATGAGAAAATTTTAATTATTTATGCTCATCGCATCTGAGTCTAACACAAAATGCCCTGTGACGCATCATAGTACAGGTTTTTATTACACATCTTAAAAATAAATGATTTTTTAATCATTGCTGTTTTTCACAACTGTCTTCCTTTTTGTGTTTTTCTTACATCTTTCATCATCAAGCTTTGCTTACAAAAATAACAATGTGATTTGTTTTTTGAAGGAAACTTCTTCCTCTTTCAATTTATATCTGCATTTGTAGGGCGGAAATGAAGAGCTTTCATACTGGCATTAATACTTTCCCGCATTAAATATTCTTCATGTTCTAATAACAGTCCTTTTATAAATTCTAGCGTGGGTCTACCATCAGATATAGTTTTCATGTCAGCTTTCAGTGGGGCATAACTGGATGGCAATGTGGTTAATGTATACCACAGCTGACAGTACTTTCGCTCACTTTGAACGAACTCGATTCGATCGAATCCCTTTACTCCATTTTAGACAAAACTACACTTGTTAGTAATTTCTAACTGTACTTATTCCTGACGCTGGCATTTCAATTTTATTACGAACAAGTTCGATAATTTTTCGTGAATTATTTATAACTTGTAATAACTAATACCGAAACTTTCAATGATTACGAATAAGACTTTTGCCTTTGTGAAATAACTCCCACAGGTATAGTTAGGTTAACTATGTTTTAAATGCAAGAATACCACGAGGGCGATGTAGATATCATTGAGTTTCAGATTCGACTTTAAGAATCTTAGATATACTATCTTCTGCAAACTCCATGAAATTCCCATTTTTGAAAATTATACTCAAATCATAGACTGTTTTCAAAAATTAAAATTTTCTACCACCACTACCCAGAATTGACCAGAAGGATTATTCAGAAATCACTCATAACTTACCATAAATTCCAACTTTGGAGAAAATTCTAAGAGCACGCAGAAAGTATTTTTTACATATTCTTTTATTTATTGCTTATCATGAATATGTAAGTGTGATCTAAATTATCCGGGTCAAATAAAATTAGTTATGTAGTGTTAATATAAATACAAAGTACTAATGTTTATAAACATTTAAATTTGGTAATTGTTAATAGTCACATTTTAAAAGCACCTAGATGAATGAGTTGATAGAAATATTTAAACAAATAAAATTTATTTTGGTGGGCTTCAAATCCATTTCTGTAGAATAGAATACTTTGTTGTTATTGACTGATTTTACCAAATTTTGGAACGAATCAATGGAAAATTCAAACTTAGTGGACAAACTAGTTATTACTATAGTACTTAAATCATAGAAATTTAAAATTAATGATTTCTATGACTAGGCTTTTTAGCTATAATTTTTAAAGCTAAAGTTTTCAACTATAATGTCTTTCTTTGAAATAAAACTAATTAAGAACAAATATTTAGAAAACACGTCACTTAAGCACTTCTAAGGTAATTATCAAATAATTAAATCAACTACTTGACATAAATCCTTAAAATACCAACCAGAATACTTATATTAATTTGAGTTGCGTATGGTCAATTGAACGAAACAATTGACCGCAAAATGTTTGACCGCTATTTGAACAGTTAAATATTACAAGCGCAATGATTTTCTGCACATTTGAGAAAGATGAGAGGATTTCAATAAAACACATTCAAAATCATCATTGAGCTGAAAAAACTTTGTATTCTGAGATAATTATCACGTAGAAGTTTTTTGCAGTTGAATATAATACTAATCTTAGTATTAACAACCTCCAAACATTTTTTCAAGCACTTTATAATCGTGTATTAATCAATCAATTTGGCTGAAGTCAAAAATACACCTCGAAATAATATATGTGTACCTAGGCACACATTTTTAAAGAAGCAACGATCCCCGTGAAAAAGTTTTCCCCACAGGAATATCGAAGACAAATACTGCACCTCCAATCAATACAATCAATACAAAGTAAGCACACATGATAATAAAGTAATCAAGGTCCCTAAATATAACTCGCAGCATAAAGCTCTCTCCAGAAATTTTTGCGTTCACTTCAGTAGCGTCCGGGATCTCCATTCATTATCCACCCACAATTCTAACAACTTACTCCGCTTCATTCTATTGACATCCTTGTTGGTAGTATCATGCAAGCCACACCTGCATGACATTAAGCTTGTTTTATTCACATTCGTGAATAGTTCACGACATGCGACGCACGTATTAGCCCCAAATCCTTGATGATCGTTGCAATAATGCACTCCCCACGAGCACAATACCAACAAATACAGCCAATTTTCCAAAAATGTCGATCCAAGTTGAATTGTGGATATGTATAAAAAAAAGATTGGTCCAAAACGGAGTCTTGCTATAGCCAATAATCCACCCTTATTGCATCTAACAGAAGGGTCGCCGAAACGTACCCTTTAATTCCTACCTGACAAACAAGAGGCAAATCGTTCTAATGCTCTGCCCCTAAGCCCATAATGCTTTAGCTTCCTGTGCACAATGTCGTATTACACACACAACGATCTTATTCAGTTTCAAGTACAAAAACTCCATGAATGAAAAAAATGCCTTGTTAATATCTCTTTTTTCAAAAACCAAACAATTCTACGAGCAGAATACAGTATTTCTCAATAAAAGCCATTACCCCTTTCTTCACCAACAACATTTCGACGATCTTTAACACGGAGGGATATGAGTAGGTAAGTCTCTGGAAGATGAAAACATTTTCCTTTGTGTAATGGAACAACCCCGGTGATCTTGAAAAATGCGACAAAAGAACCATTTATGAAGAAACAATTTGCCAAAGATTACAACTCAGGGATTTGAGATTCTGATTAAATTAATAGGCTCAATGACTTTTAAGGCGTAACCAATTGTAAAGTGTAAGGAATGGATAAAGGAAAATGTTGATAGATAAATTAATTAAGGTTCGAAAATATGTCAATGCGAAAAGTTAGGAATTCCTACTAGAGTCCAAAACTGTATCATCAACTGATTGAGTGATAGTGGATTTTATGTCAAATTATCAGATTCTTCACTTTCACCTTTTAATATTCTATCTCAGGGGAGTACGTATGTATTAATCTATTCCTAGAGAAGACATATAAAATTGTATTCAAAATACTTTGTAAGACAATTGCATAAAACTAACCATAAATTATAGAATTATCCAAAAGCAAACAATATTCATGTATCAAAAATGCAGTTTGAAATTTAAAGAAAATCTCTACAAGGACAAGCAACAATCTCAAATATGTACAATAATAATTATTCATAACAAGAAAGAAAAATTTCAAAAATGCATTACTTATTAAGATTAACGATAAAATTTGCTATTTTTACAGATAAATTATTAGTCAGTGTTTATAAATTTTAAATAAGTACTTCAGTAAATAATTTATTAATCATATTTTCTACGTACAACAAGTATATAGTTGATGAAATTTTCCAAAAAACTTAATTTGTTCTAAACACGGCTAAATGAATAAATGTATATTGATGAATATAAAAATCAATGAGAACAGGAAAACAAGCAAAAGGCTATTATTTATTTGAAGGTAAAAAAGATTATAATATAAAATCTAAATGGCATCCAAGAATTAAAAGAATGACTAATCTATGAGTCAATAGAACGGACTGGAAATTGGAGATAATGGAGATAACTGTTATCAAACATCAGGCCACATTTGTTATTTAACAGCATATAAAAAATTATATACAATTTTTACTAATAACAAAGACAATTAAAACAATTTTAACTCAACAAAATAACCGAAAAGTTTTCTTAAATGGTGTCCCTGTTGTTTAATTATTGATAAGGTGTTAATAAAACAATTAAAGCATTTTTTGTAATAAAACCTGGTTAAACACAAGAAAAACTGGAAATAGTAGCTATTTAGCTCAATATTCATGGTTTACAGACGACCGCCAACTCAAAGAAGATATCATTGACAATGCAAGTAGGTGTAGAACTTTTCATTTATTCAAGAATTAGCAGTAAATTCGAGCGCGAGGTTACCAGGATTTATGCATGACTTTAAGACGTGCTTGGGTTGGACGATTTTGGGGATAATACCGCTACGAATGATTAATTTGAAAAATGTACTTACCACTTTTATTATCTAGAATGTCATGGTATTTATCCACAATACTTGTGACCAGATGAGCCATCTTGAAATCTGAAATTAAAATAGAAAAATTATTAACCATTATGAGTCAAATAAAACCCATATTACAAGCATAGCTATACACTTTCAATAAGGAAATGTGCATTAGTGTCTTTCTACTAACTGCTCTTAATAGACAAAATTAAATATAATTAATGAGCCGTTTATTGCATTAGGTAATTAATTGCAAAATAAGATATACATAAGCTTAATAATCTTTTCACAATGAAATTAGTGAAATATTAATGACTACACCGGAAAATTTGTAAAACAGAAAGTGTTTTTAAAGTTGAAAGTGGTTCAATTAACAAACCAAATCAAAAGATGCAATTAAAAAATATTCGCCATTGTAGGGTAAAAGAGAAGCAGCTTACATCGCACAGATAGGTAAGCAGGTTATCGAGATGTTAGTGGTTTATTATACAGTTTGTGCAGTTTATTTAAACTATTTTTACTTTGTGATACATCCATCTTATAAAGTAAATAATTAATTTCCACCACTTGTTACATTCGAGATTGCACATTCAGTCTTTTCTGAAGAAAGAGCATTGCAGAATCAGGTGCATTCATTTCGGATCTGATTAATACGATATGCAGTGAAGTCGTATCTAGATAAAAACATGATGAACCATAACTATCGACACGAGCGATTGTAATCGAATTTATTTATACACATTAGAATATCTTAATTATATGCAGGTGCGAGTTCGCTGTAAGCAAATCTATTCTTTCTACAAAATTATTTTCTGCATTAGACATTACTTCCCATTCTGGAAGTAGACATACTTAAGTGAATTTTAAGAATTGAAATTTAAAATGTTCATCAACTGATGGCAACAGGCGACTTGGGGTAAATATGTGATAGACCAAGTAATTGATGAATTTATTTTAATGATATTAGAAGGAAATTAATACAAAACATGTTAATTAGGTAATTAATAGGTACATTCTCAGTTACATACACACTATACAAATAAAGCCGCTTAATTAGTGAGTATAATGAGGGTAATAACCGAAGGTAAGTGGGAAAAAACCTTTAATTGTGGACAATTTATGGAAAATAATTTGGAAATTATGGCTACAATATACACTGTGAGTCAGTTTATACTAACAGGACTCTGGAATTCGATAGAGTCCCTTATTTTAAGTTCAGTAAGTTATATAAATATATTTCGGCAAATGCTTCGTTTTTGAGATACAAGATATGAAAGATTTGGATTTTTTTTGTACTTTCCAAACAGCTCCTACATTTTTTGAGATAATTTATTCAATTTTTTACCACTTGTTACCTATGATGGTCCAGAAGCTTTAACGTGTCTAGATGATTTAAAAACCTACAGGGTAATATTTTTCCAACGGTCAGGCCCACTTTTACCGTCCAGAATTTTTTTGTGATTCGCCATTAATTACTGAATTTCAAAAATTTGGATTCCACGTTCAATTTAGAAACTTTTTTGTCTTTTGCAGCTTTATCGTATTTGTAACTGTTTTTAAGTAGTTTGAAAGTCTCTGAAAGAACGTAACATTGATGCGGTGTCGATTATACATTGAACAGAATGGATCGCATTTTGAAAATTTAAATTCAAAATAAAATAGTTCCGGGTTATTTGTAAAGTAATAGTGCCCTAGCTTATTATTATTACACGCTTTTATGCAAAAATTTTTGATAATTTTGATGCTCTTATGCTATTACCCCCTAAAAACATTTTTTTAAACAAAACGTTCTTTCGGGAACTTTTTAAAATTACTCAGTTACAGATGGATAAAACTGCATAAGACAAAAAAATGTCTAAATTGAACGTGGAAGCCAAAGTTTTTAGATTAAGCAGTCAGTGGTACACCACAAAAAATTCTGGATAGTAAAATGAGGCCTAACTGCCGAAAAAAATCACCCTGTAGGTTTTTAAATCATCTAGAAACAAACGTCAAAATTTATCGACCATCATAGGTAACAAATGGTAAAAATTTGAATAAATTATCTCAAAAACTATAAAAGCTGTGTGGAAAATACATTAAAAAAATCCAAAATTTTGACACCCTGCATCTCAAAAACGAAGAGTTTGCCGACATATATTTATATAACTTACTAAACTTAAAATAAGGTACTATATTGAATACTAGAATCCTGCTAATATAAAGTGACTCACCCTGTATAGGCCAGTAATGAGGAATGATAAATTATTAGAAAACATTACTTGTACTAATGAAGATGTGTTGAGCCTAAGCTCAAATCCGCTAGGCAAATATGAAGTATTTAAAACCATCCATCAAAACGTGATAGGTAATAAAGTAGTCACCTCACTTACTGGTTTCGGTAGAGGCACAACTAGGCATGTATAATACATCATTTTTTTCTCTGATTAATGGTTAAATCTATTGAAGAAAGTAAACCTTAATCTGCCTAAAAGCAATAATATTGATAAGGCGGTCCGCCAAATGTATATGCGGGGTCAGCGTTTTCAGTGTTCCTTTTCGTATGTGTTCTTTTTCCTTTTTAATAGGCAGTCTGTAATATATCGTGTTGTAATCAGGTGCTCCCTTTTCTTTTTCTCTCCCACTAAAGCAACCCTCAACAGGTTATGGGCCCAGTGCGCGAGTGAGAATAAGTCGCGAGTGTTGTAGTGAGAAGTGCCGATTTGAGCTTTCGTTCGCGATTATACGACTAATTACAAAATTAGTGTATTATCTGCCATAAAAAAAATGGAGATCGACAAGCCCAGAATCGAAAAACTACGTGATTCCGAAAACTGGCAACAGTGGCAGTTTGTTATACAAACGATATTAGACAGTGAAGATGCGTTAGACATCTGCAATGGTACTGAAAGAAAACCTGAAGAAAGTGAGCAGGACTATGAAAAGAAATTAAAAAATGGATCAAAGGTGACAGGATGGCAAGAAAATTGTTCGTCACAACTGTGGAATCTAAACCGTTACAACTGTTGATGAATTGTGCTACAGGAGAAGAAATGTGGAAGAAATTGCACAGCGTGTACGACTTAAAATCAGATGAAAGTTTATCCTTAGTGTTGTGTTGTGTATTGCTTTATTCTAGTTAAGTTTTAGGGAGAGTATTGAAGAAAGTAAACCTTAATTTGCCTAAAAGCAATAATATTGATAAGGCGGCCCGCCAAATGTATATGCGGGGTCAGCGTTTTCTGTGTTCCTTTAGATGTGTGTGTTAATTTAAACACCAGTAGATACGAAAAAGAGTTTATTATATATTGAAGTTCTGGCTATAACGAGCGGCAAAAATTAACTAACTAACACTAATATATCTTATCATTAAAAAGGGGCAAACGGCGATGCTGATTCTGATTATTATTTGTCGCCTAAGAAAATTGACTCTAAGCAGAATCAGCGAGGAATAATAAAAAAATAAATTACGCCAAATAGCGATTAGATATGAGCTTAATAAATAAAGGCTCAAATATTTTTCTAATCTAATTCCATTTTAACAGTGTGTTCTTTTTCTTTTTTTAATAGTCAGTCTGTAATTCATCGTGTTGTAATCAGGTGCTCCCTTTTCTTTTTCTCACCCACTGAAGCAACCCTCAACAAAATCTAACTAGTACTTACAATAATTTAGGTAAAAAGCTACCCCGAAGAGTGTCCTTAAGTTTTCCTCTAAGCTTATAGGCAATATGTGTGTGTATCATGAAATAACGTAAGAGAATATTTCTTTTCAACACCTGATAATAAATCCAAGGAATACACCAAACAATAACGTGTTTATTTTATTCCTAACAAATGCATAGATTGCAATTTTATTTGGAACAAGGTCAGTATTTATGGACGCGATCCAAAGCAAACTAGATCACTTTAGATAGATACTTTAGAATCAAGATCAACATCAACTATTTCCTAACTTGGTATGATGATTGAACCAGTATTTTAATTAAAGAAATAATAAATCATTTGTTCAAAAAAATACCAAATAAACTTTCACTTCTAACTTAATATACAGTTGTGGTCAAAATAATAAGAGTGGTAGTGTTGAATTTCAATATATTATCGCCAAATATTTAATGAATAAATTACATACTTTGTAATGTATCACCAATATAGAGTAACGTGAACTCATGAAAAAAAATATATAAAAAATAAAAATTATTCAAAACCACAAATTTACAATATTTATAAAAGAGGATATGGATCTTTTTCCTGGCCAATAAAATAAGAGTGTTCTATTTTTAATTTTTACTTTGGTCGAATGTTGATCAATTTTTTGTAAATCTTATTTGTTTACAATTCTTCGTTTATCTATTATCCGTTAGTATAGTTTTGAGTATCACCATGGGTCGTGCAAAGCACTGTAGTGCTGAAGAAAGGCGTATAATTTTGCAACTGAGAAGTGAGAACAAAACTTACAAATTCATTGCTGATGTAATCAAGCGATCCGAATGTGTTATTGCCAAAGTTTTGAGGGATCAAAAATTAACTGAAATACCAACAGAGACTAGAGGCCGTCCAAGAAAAACCAGCAAATCTATGGATAGAAGAATTGTAAGAAAAGCAGTAAAGAATCCTTTTTCTACATCTTTTGGCATTAAACGAGATCTGGACCTACCATTCAGTACAAAACCTATAAGAAGACGCTTACAAGAGATGAATCTTCATGGGAGAGTGGCAAGAAAAGTTCCGCATTTGAGCAAGAAGAACATCAAGCAAAGATTAGAATTTGCTAAATCCAACTTAAATGAGAATTACAATCGTAACTGGAAAAACATTTTATCTAGTGATGAAACCAAAATAAATTTGTTTGGATCCGATGGAAAACGGTATGTTAGACGATATAAAAATGAAGAATTAAATTCTCGGAATACCTTACCAACTGTAAAACATTGTGGAGGAAACATCAAATTATGGGGCTGCTTTTCTTATAATGGTGTAGGTCCGCTATATCTGATTAAAGAAAACATGACTAAAGAAATTTATATGGATATACTGGAAACTGTTATGCTTCCCTACGCCGAAATTAATATGCCTCTAAATTGGATCTATCAACACGATAACGACCCGAAACATACCGCCAAAGTTGTGAAACAGTGGTTCGTAACAAATAAAATTGAAGTGTTGCCCTGGCCGTCGCAATCACCTGACATGAATCCAATTGAAAACCTATGGAAGTATTTAAAAGAACAACTTGCAGATAAAAAAACTTCGAATAAAAGGCTTTTGTGGGAAGAGGTTCAAAAAATCTGGTACGCCACACCGGTAGAGCTTTGTCAAAAGCTAATTGATTCTATGCCAAAGCGATGCACTGCCCTAATTAAGCAAAAGGGACACGTTACGAAATACTAAAGTATATTTGTTTTTTTTTGTTGAAAGTTCATGTTTACAATTTTTTTTCTCAAAAGAAGTGTATACTCTTATTTTATTGGCCAGGAAAAAGATCCATATCCTCTTTTATAAATATTATAAAGTTTGTGGTTTTGAATTATTTTTATTTTTTATATATTTTTCTTCATGAGTACACGTTACTCTATATTGGTGATACATTACAAAGTATGTAATTTATTCATTAAATATTTGGCGATAATATATTGAAATTCAACACTACCACTCTTATTATTTTGACCACAACTGTATATTAAAAATATTTTCTTGAAACTTTGAACTAAAACGCAAATATATCCGCGGCAATCTTCCAAGATCACCTCAAAAAAATGTATTTATTTATTATTCACTACCAAGCTAGTTATTAAACTATAATGTTAATTTATGTGCATATTTCTACATATGTTTACCATTATTTTCGGGTATTTCTCGGTTAATCACAATAGCAATGATCTGTCAGGGCTTGTTTTTTGCGAATAATTCCTGATAATAAATAAATGTTAAAAAACCTTGCCCGCTTCTCGGAAATTACCTTGAATTTTACTGATATGAATATCTTATAGGATGGACTTTACCCAAACCTATACCTTACCCAAGACCTATGCTCCAATAAAAACAATTATGTTAGAATTTCAAAATTAAGATACTTCTATAAAAAGTGTATTAAGATCAACCTGTAATTTTACTTTGTGTAAAAACAGCAGATATGAGAAAAAATATATATCAAAGCAAATCCTATGGCTCTTATACATAATGTTCTTTTTAAATTCATACCAGGGTTTGTGCACTGAATTTGCTACTTTACTCCCTGCACTAGGGAAAAATTATGTTAGAAATTTCTGAAAACTTGTCTAACACGTATTTATTTATTTATCAAATTACTAGTATTAAACACCCATACTCCTGCCACTCCTGCACTTGACCACTAAATACTGTTTATTCTTGTAAACCTTCAAGATAGAGTTTTGTACATTAAATTTTATTTAAGAGGCTTTGACAGTTTAGAAATGAAAAAATAAAAGCAACATTTTTTATCTCTAGGCCTGACTGTAGGAATCCGAGACAATTTGAAAATGCTTCTGGACAACACATATTGTAGATCTAAACCTAAAATGAGCACTGCGCTTGCCCAAATGGGGTTTTCAACGATTATGAAGTAGTTTCCTGACGAATTGAGCAAAATCTTTTGTCACCTTATTGCTCAGAAATGAAGAACATTAGGACAGAGATTCATCTGAACCACCCACATTAACTACGTTGTTCTAACCTTTCCTGAAATCCTTATCATAAAATCTGGGACACCCTGTATAGGACCATTTTATTTTAAACATTTTTTTAATATCATATAATAGGTCAATTTTATCGTGGGCTTACCGAGAAATAGATCACTAATGAATTTTCGTATACCAAAGTATTTATGAAATACGTTAGAAATACCTCAAAATACCTTGAGCATGCACACCTCGACATACACTAAAATGTCTCGGCGATCTGCCCTTCCATTTACCAATTAATTCGCGAACAATTATTAAATAATTAATAAGTCCTCCTTCTAGGTCATAGATATGGACCCTGGACTCGCCCACGGCCTAAATATTTTTTTAATAAAAAATCAAAAAGCTGTTTATGATTTTGTTATCTTAATCCAGCCAAACATAATGCTGGTAAATAAAGCACACATCAAGGCTCCTATCAAGGTTTATATTAAAACCTGAGTTACATACAAATCTACATTAAATAAATCAATTAGTTAGTTACCGATTTTCCAGACAATTGTGAAATTTTATAAACAGAGAATAGAAGAGTTTCTCGGCACTGATCTTCGATCAGTAAAATCAGTAAGAGTAAATTAGGCTCAATAGGGTATTTGCTACAAGGCGGCTCAAAAAAAAATGTTTCAAGTAAAAAAAATCTGTTTTCTGTAAAACGATGGACATATATATATTTTTTTTTCATTTAATAGAGTTCGAGAGGCACTTCAAGTCAGCAAAAAAATTCATTTACCTGTATCGCTTCCGGTTTACACTTAATTCAGCAAAAAGTAAGCTTCAGACCATTTCGTAAAATTATTGATGGCAATCAAGATGTATTTATACCCTTTGGTACTCTTATGTATTTGAAACTCATATTTTAAATTTATGACAACTATATTTCGCTTTTAAGGAATAAATTGGTTCCTATTCTTATGCGCAAGTAAATTCTTCATTTATTATAGCTTGTTTTCCAGAAATTGAAATCAAAAATTACATTTTTTTTTTTCGTTTTGACGCTCCAAATCAAAGTTCAATAAGAGCTAAAAAAAAAAGTTACGTAACAGGTCAGGATTTTGACAAAAAAAAAACAACCGTCTTTATAAGCAAATAAAAAAATTCTGGTGTATTTAAAATTTGACCTTCTAGCAATTGACTACTACCCCTGATGGTTTTAGAATAATAATCCCTGTCGAATGCGCCCCGAGAAGCAGAAAAATTCTACACCAAATTTCATTGCACTCCATATAACGGATTTCGACCTATCTGCAAAACTTAAAACAAAATTAGCTTTTGGGAGGTTTTATCTTCAGAAGGAGACAATTTCGTATATAAATATATCAACATATCAATTTATTAACATGAATTGATATATTTTTGACCAAGAAATATGTGATTAAGCGTTGACCACCTTATTCTGGAATACCCTATAAGCAGGAACAACAATCAGGAGAATTTATTCGGTGTTTTAGGAAGGATATCATTTCTACCTAATCAACCATTCATAACAATAAAAATAATAATAATTGAGAATATTCTTTGTTTTTTGGGATCTTAGAGACTTGTCTACAGGTAAACTGTAACCAATTATTATTCCAAAAAAGTGACAGACACAGGGGGCAAGAATCAAAAGAGTTTGTAGACCAAATATAGATTCAAAATTATACAATAATAGACACTTCAATTCTCTGTGTTTGAAAAACAAGGCACTGGTTCAGGTATGTATGCATATTAAGGCTAAGTTATTAAATTTGTTTAAACTTGGTTCACCTAAATCTGGCTCTCGTAAATATTGACGTCCATAAAAAACTCATTGTTATCATAATAATAGCAATCCGAGCAACTACCTGCTATAAACAAATTTTTTACTTGTATTCCTAATGTACATGGGTCAAGTTTATCAGAATGGAGCTTAAGCCATAATTGAACAACTCCGCATAAAAAGAAAGGCATTTATGGATATTTATCAACATTTTACAAGCTGTTTTTTTATCTAAAATCAATCCAGAAATAGGTCCTCAGGTTATTCTCAGACTCAGTTGTGTAATTATGATTCAAAACTCGGTTCAAATAGAGTTTCAACTAAACTGAAACCAATTTTTGAACAATGATTGTACGGGGTGGTATCTTCTCAATGGATTTATGGGGCATTGAGAAAACTATAATAGATAGATGAAATTTGATAGCACATTCTGACTTAAAGAGAAAACTTATATCAATATTAATATTTATATATCATTGCTTCATAGTTACCTTAATTTGTTCTTGACATACAGGGTGTTCTTGAAGTATTCTATTTAAGCAAAGCACCATATACATACAGGGAATTTCAAATTCCACCTTCATCATTAGGATCTCAGAAACTAGAGAAGATATAAAGAAGTTTAAATGGGGTCAAAATTGCATAATTTAAATCTTGACCAAATGGCACGTTCAAAATTTGAATTTTCCGAGTACTTCCGAAGATATCCGAAAAAAAAATAAAAATTGGACATTTCGTTTTAATTTATTTGTAGCATTATTTGACAAGGAAATCCAAAACCACAAGCACATTTTCATTGCCACTTTTTCTCAGGTACACAATAATGTTTTCAGAACTGCTGTCCGACGTTTCGTCTTTTGTCTAGCATCATTAACTTTTTTTTATGAGTGCCATATTGGATTTTTCAACAGAAAAATAGTGCGTTTCATTCTGATTTCATTGATATACAATTTCCTATAATTTGCTGTTTTAAATGCCCAAATATTTAAATAAAAATAAATATTACCTTAGTTGGCCTTGATTCTGTCAAACGATTTTCTTTTATACGCATTACATGACAGAACTTGTCAAACGAGAAATAGTAGTAGTAGTACAAAAACAGCTCAAACGTATTTTGAGTTACATCTGGAAAGGGAACAGCCACATAGAACTTTATTTAAAACTTTGAATGAAAATTTATTATTATATTCAAATTATTATAAAATATTATTATCATTAATCGTCGGTCCAAATAATGGTTTTTAAAAAATCTGGAGAATCGTCTCTATTTCAGAGCCAATTGCAAAACTCTACTTTTCTCTGAGGATTATCTGGGTATAATTTATGGGAAATGTATATTTTATAAAATTTTAAATAATTTCCTTTAAATGATCTCCAGATGCTAGTATGTGGCACATCCATATCTAATGAAACTTGATAAGTTAATTGTGAAGGATTCGCACTTATCTAAAAAAAAAACAAACGAATGTTACCTGTTTTTAATATGAAATTTGACTTTACCTCTGCCAATAAGTTATTTCTAGTATCTTTTTTTATTCTACTTCCATACTTCATCCTAAGTTTTTGAAAAGCACCAAACTCAGCTAAACATTCATCCAAAGTTTTAAATAAAGTTCCATGCGGCTGTTGCCTTTCCAGACATAACTCAAAACACATTTGTGCTGTTTTCATACAATACTACTACTTCTCATTTGACAAGTTCTGTCATGTAATGCATATAAAAGAAAATCCTTCAATGGAGTCAAGGCCAATTAAGGTAATATATCTTTTTATTTAAATATTTGGGTATTTAAAATAGCAAATTATAACAAGTTGTATATCAATGAAATCAGAATAAAACGCACTATTTTTCTGTCAAAAGATTCAATATGGCGCCCATAAAAAAAATAAAGTTAATGATGATAGGCGAAAGACGAAACGTCGGATGGCAAATTTAAAAACGTTATCGTGTACTTGAGAAAAAGCGACAATGAAAATGTGCTTGTGGTTTTGGACTTCCTTGTTAAATGACGCTAAAAATAAATAAAAACAAAATCTCCAATTTTTAGTTTTTTTTCGGATATCTTCGGAAATACTCGGAAAATTAAAATTGTGAAAATGCCATTTGATCAAGCCCTAAATTACATAATTTTGCCCTCATTTAAACTTCTTCATATCTCCTTCAGTTTTGGAGATCCTAATGATGAAGATCGAATTTCAACCACCCTGTACCATTGTTATGAAAGATCAAACAGAAATTTAAACGGCAATATTTCAGAGACTTTCAGTTGAAATTCAGTTGCTTGAATGACATTTTTGTTATATGTACGTATAAGGTTGTTTTTTAATATAAGGCACCACATGCATATATTATTAATTATTGTCAATTGTCCCATGAATAATTTTTAAAGAGGTACATAATTTTTGATTATGAATTTTATTTACTGTGGCTAAACTGTGTGATATAAAAGAAAATGAATGTGGCTCTGGAGTTTTACATCAGAAAATTTTCTAGATAGCATTTTTATCATTATGAGAAAACTGAAAAGGTGCGTGATTTTTGCAAAGTGTCAAATATCAATACACAGATACCGATACAGTACTGATACAGATATACAAAGGATAAAGACACTGCTTGGAAAATGTTAAATTTCCAACACTAAAGAGACCTAGTTCGTGACTTATTGGTTGCCTAGGAAACCATTGAGCTTTGCAAAAGTACAATTCATTTGTTTTTGTTTTTAGAAAATGGCTCCCATAGTGGTAAATGGTAAGCCAAATAACAAGTAATAGAAAATTTGAATTTCTTTAAAAAAATCAGCAATATAAAAATGTAAGTATTTAAAGTACCAAGTTATTTACTGGTCTTCCTATTACTTCATACTCTATAAGATTTTCTAGCAAAAATTGCAATAAATCCAGTAAAAACTTAAAAGAAAAATACAAGAACAAAATGACATAACCTTCTTTCAGTCAGACAAATTTCCAATCCAAATTCAGGATGAGGGTGTGTCAGGAGAACCGTGCAAACGCCAGCAAACACTTTATTATCTAATACACATTAATGACTATATCACTATAAAATTATAATCTTACCTTTAATATTCTTTTCAGACGATAATAACAATGTTTTTAGGAAATAAATCACAGGCAGATGTGTAGCACAAATCCAGGTTCCCAGGTCAGGACGCCAGGAGAGATTAAAAAACTAGGTTTCGCTGGCACCGGTTAACTTAACCCCCAAAAAAACAAACCTCCGGACACCGAGATCACTGGGGCGGAGCTGACTTTGTATGGTAACGAATTCGAATTTTTTTAATCGTTTATCACTGATTTGAACACATTATTGTCTGTTAATTATTACTTATTTTGGGCGTGTTTGAGTCACACCAACACCTACTGTTGGTTACGTTACGCCGGTATGCACCGTCGCACTCCTCGACGTTTCTATTTCTATCAAATTCCGCTATTCGTTCGACGAAATGTGAATACAAACCGCGCCGACTGTAGGAAGGGATGCTACAACATTTCTGAGGCCGTCTGCCTCTTGAGTTATATATTGTTTTCTCGGCGAAAAAGCACGAACTGAGTCGACGCACGTTGCTGCTTGTCTGACGTCATAAAATACAAACAGTTCATCATTAGTCATTTTTTTTTTAAGAATTCCTGCTTTTCTTATTTTTCCACTCCACTTCGATCTCTTAGTGAATTGAATAATATTATGTCCGTCTCTGAGTGATTTTTTTAGTTATAAGCGATTAAACCACAACATGAAGTAAATTGTCAGAAGAATAAAGAAAGATCAGTTCCCAGTACCGAGGTCTGGTAGCGGTAGTACGGTACCGCCACTTATTAACAGTTAGAGCGGATGTCCGCTCATATACCAGGGTAGTCCGAATTGTTATCAATTATTCGAAAACTTTGAAATTAGATCTAAATCAACCACAGAGGCTTGTTACCGATCTGCAGTGGAATGCGGTTTCAGATTTTTTAAAACTATTGTCACTCGCTGCCAAAATTTTTCAATAATACTTCGCGTTTTGAAGATCATTGGAAATTGAATTCGTCTGTATATTTGTGTTTTTTTTGCCTTCTATATGATACTTAAACCCGTAACTCAACCGGATACTCTGTATGGTCTAGGCATCTCCTAATCTTAATAAAAGGGACAATCTGAATTTATCCCCCTCCCCTGTCAAAACTTTTTTAATTTGAATGTTACAAACAAATCTCAAATATAGAAGTTACAGGCTTTTATGAATCTCATTGAAGCCTGGACTATTGTTTACATAGTAAACCGCAATGTATTTTTGGATTCTATGTAAAATTCTAAACAGATTTTATATAGTGTTCCCCATCCCTAAATTTAAATGTTTTCAAAACAAAAACCATGAAAAATAAAAATGATCACCTAATATAACTTTTACTTTTTCAACTTAAGCTACACTGCGTATCTCTAAGCGGTTGGTTCCCTCTTATCATATTTTTTTGTTTTTTTTCTAAATACCTATAAAAATAACTTTTTAAATGAGTCAACTTGAAATATAAAATTTATATGAACATATAAATGATTTGCTGCATTAGATATGAATGTGAAATTATTTTAAACGCTTTTAGCAAAAAAACACCCTATATATTTTTAGGTTTCTTCGTGTCCATATTTTCCAAATTTTCATATCAGAAGTAGACAGACTGTACAAAACCATTTTACTTTGTGATGATAACGAAAAAATCAACATGATACCCAATAAGTCTTCAAAGTTAAGAGCAAGAATGTTGTCCATCTCTTATTTTCATTTAAATAGGCATTGGACCAAAGCAGGTGCATTTCATTTTCGACAAAAGTAGTAGTTCTAACATTTAATACCTGAAATTAAGAAATGAACTGAAATAATAATTAAAACCCAATACGTTTTAGCAGTAATTGATGGATTGACGTCATCACTCGTTTCTCCACATTAACCGCGAAATTTACCAACTATGAACTGGTCATTTGCTTAAAGGGGGCCACTTCAATGTATTATTATGGTATAATCGTAGTGTAGCCATTACAAGCAACCATCATAACTAAATATCCATGGACAAACCGACAATCACAAGTTAAGTATAAATGCGCTTACTGTGAGCTACTGAATCAGATGCATTAGGCCTCGATACCCCGACAACATCTATGTATATACATATAAACGCTCCAAATAATTTAAAACTTCGTATAACATTTCTAACTATTTCATTACAGAGCGAACAATGCAACAAACCGAATGCCAAACAAAACACTAATTGAGATGGCCATAATGCAAGTTTACAAACGTTACAGAAGTGTACCCCATCCAAATTAGTGTTCTGTTCGGCGTTCGGTTCGTTGTATCGTTCATTGTCCAGTCAAATGTTCAGGTTTATAGAAAAGTTTTCTCACGTTTTCTACTATAGCTCAAACAACCCTCACTTTAGTGTGAATACACTGATTATTTTTCAATGTATTAAATTTTTACTTTGCTTTAGAGGAGTTTAAGTGGCGCAATAGTATCAAACGGCCTTTAGAATCAACATCTATGTTCCTGCACCAAATTTCGAAATGCTTAGCTAGCTACGTTTTAGTTTCATATTTTCCATTACAATATCCGCCAAAATAAATAGTAGATACCGAAAATAAGAATTAAATATATATAATTCTTTAGAATATGCATTTTAGAAACGTTTGAATATATATACAGGGTGTCTGGTGACTCGACGGCCATAGATTAAGGATGAGTTCCTTAAGGAATTTCGAGTCGAAAATACTTAAATAACTTAGGTCCAGAAACGTTTCTTTTCCAAGATACAGAGTGTTTAATTACTTTTTTTTTAAATATATGTTTTAATGTTTCAAAAACAGTTGTAGATGTGCGCCCGTTTTGTAGGAATCAGAATATTTCTATATATGCCAATAGTGCCCGTATAGCCATAGGAATGGCCATTATTTGGGCATTTGTTGTCTTAAATAACCATTGTTTTGGAATATGGCAACTTTAGAAAATAACCATAGCAACGGTTATGTAAGATGTATAGCAATTCTTTTAATATTACAATTTATCATTCAGTTTAAATTTGACGTTTGTCGCTCCATTTGTATTTACTTGTATTTCTTTAATTTGAATTTGATATGGCTACATTTACAAACACAGAATTTTATTATTAATCTTTGTGATATGATTGTTACATTTAATAATCTTAAACTTACTTTACATTTAATAAATTTTCATGCGCATATCTAAAATCGTTTTTGAAATATTAAAAAATACGTAATTGAACACTCTGTATCTTGGAAACGAAGTGTTTACGGACATAAGTTATTTATATATTATTATATATATTTGCATCATCAGGTTTTTCCTGACGTTGAACTTGTCCGAATTTGATCAGTAAAAACGTTTAATATGGAAAAGCTGATTATTCTAATTAAGTATTTATCGGTAGACATGCATCAAAATGTTAAGTTAATTTATATGTAGATAATTTAGAACAAAGTTCGAAATATTTACCAAAAATAATTAAATTATGGTGAGAATTCCTGTTTAGGTAACATTAGATCATCACGTGGCTTGTATGACGTAACGAAGGTTGTTAAGTTTCGAATGCATGCCATCAAAAGTAATATTTAAGTAGAAATTCATCTATTATTAATTGAATACATTTACAAGTTGTACAAAAATAAGTAATTTAATATAAAATTGGAATTTTGTTGTGGTGTAAACGAAAAAATTTAAAAGGTTTCCAATAAAAAAAAAAACTACCTTTTCCTTTAGTCTCCTTGTTCACATAAATCGTTTATTCAACTAAAATAGTTAAGAACCTGATTTTGTCCGGAAATATATGAAAGGGAAAATAAAAATTCTATCCAATGAAATCAGTGAATGATTTTTTTTAACCAATTAGTGTCGACAAAAATGTTATTCTCCGGCCCTGAATAAGATAACAAGCGGAATCTCAACAGTTTTTTTGCTGTAAAGTTTTTTGATTCACTCTGTATATAATTTTTTCTAGTTCCACTCGGAAAGGACCTTGTTCTCAACGCACTTATTACTCCTTTCATGTGTCAATGTCAATATTGTCAATCTATTAATTCACTGTAAAATATCTCAGCTTTATGTTAACGTTCCAAACTCAAAGGTACAAAATAGCAACATTGCATGGTGATTGGTTTCGTGACCTGTTAATCATATTAACGCTAGGAGGCTAAAGGCATAGTTTAATAGTTATTTACAATATAGCTGATATTTGAATAAAATTATTTTATAATTGGTATTTGAGAAGACCAAATAAAAAAGCTCTTTTCGTGTGATTTGAAGGTTATTATGTAGTTGAACTGATGTAGTTCTTGTAAATGACAAGATTGTTAAAAGTTTGGAAGATAATTGAAACCTTAATTGTCGATTTTTTTTAATTATAGAGTTGATCGAGTCAAAGACCAAGCTTGATCAATATTTAAAAATATGTTCTATACCTTTCAACTGGGTTATTACATTTTTTTTGTGTTTGGGAATGATATTTTACAAACAAGAGGTGAACCTCGGATATATAAGAAATTAAATCTTATCAAATACTACTTGGGATAAGTAGATAATGAAGTTTTACACAAAGCAATTTAAATTAAATACCATGATCGAACGTTAATTCTTCAAATCAATCTTTTCAAATGATTCATGTCGAAAAATGTTAAGTTTATCAATCTATTGGATTGAATAGTCCTTATGTTTCATATCGTTAAAATTTGTCGTATACGCTGGCATTTAGATAGATATCCACAAAGGTTGTTCTTCCATACATTTCTAGTCCGGGAAAATCTGTAGTTTTAGAAAAACATGTATAAGATCTGTTTCAATAGTAAAAAATATTTCTTAAGGTACGTATTAATACCAAAAACCCAAATAATCAATTAGGTTTATTCGGTTATTTGTAAACACAATGGTAAAACTATGAGATTAATACCTGGTTAACACATGGACTATTTCACGGATACAAAAACGCGGTGTTGCCTTACTTTTCTATCGCTAGTACGTCAGTGTTAGCGCTTAATTGCCCAATTTTTATTTCAAGTTAGGTTAGGTCAGAAAATGTCAAAAGTTGAAAATCTTAATAATTTTAAATATACCATAACAAATAAGAAGAAATTACTCTAAAACTCCCGAAAACAAAAAAAAAAATAGTTTGAAGCATTAAAATATTTTTCATTTTATCAGTACAACCGCTCTCAAAACATGTCCATCATCCAAACAAATTTATCACTTTATCAAAACACCCTTAATCTTCCCCAAGAACTCAAAATAAAACCCTTAGCCCTGGTCGGATTCTCCGGTCTGGACGTTGTCAACAACGCCATTCACAAATCAATTTGGGAAACATTTAACAATAGAACTGACAAAGCCCCAGTGCTCTACAAACTCATCAGCAACACTCATAAGTTCCCTGTCATCAAACCGAAACGCAACTCCTATGACTGGTATATTCCCAAGGGAATCCTGAAGAAAAACTGGCTGAACAAATATCTACAGGAGGTTCCTGCTGTAATTGTTGTGTTTTTTGATTTGGATTGGAATGACAATTCATGGAGCGAGAAAATGATTGAGTGTGCTTCCAAGGTCCAATCAATGAGGTATGTCATATCTTATTGGTTTGTATTATTTAGTAATAGGGATGGATGCAACTCAGGGCTGCCTTAGATGGAAGGGAAACTTTTATAGTGGTAGTGTTAATTCAAAACCATTTGCCATTGCCAGAAGATCCTTTAGCTTCAGAGAGAGCCATAGCTTTGTGTTCTAGTTGTGAGTTAAATTCACAGTCGCTGTATGTGTTGCCACATGGACAACATTTACTGGTTAGTATCTCAAAAATAAAAATGTGTAGTTTGTTTTGATTAAAATGAAATTAAGCTTTCATACCAAATCAGAACAAAATAGTTCAGTCTAAAACAGGTAATTATCATTGAAAAAATTTACATATGCAAGTAGGAAAGGTAGATTGGTACATTGGAAAGCATTCTTAGAAGTTTTTATGGTTTACTGTTATAAGACAATTTCAAACCACTTAATGTGCAATTCATGTGTTTGTCTTTAAAAGATCAATCCTTCTTAATTTGAATTGCATTTTTAAAAAACTGCTGTGAAAACAAGTTTCAAATTCTCTTAGATGATGGAAAAAATGTTTAAAAAGCAATGTGATAGGACTTTCTCACTTGATTCTTGATTTAAAGATGGTCAATAGAGATTTGAGTTTGGTTGATCAAAAACTAATCTCAGATGTCACAGATCATTTATACACCAACCTCAAATGAACTTAAAAGCAGCAAGCCAAAAATGCTATTAAAATTTTTTGTCCTATTTTAAATTTATTCACTATTTGGTTATGTCATATCTCTATGTATGCAGAGTTAGAAAAAATAATATATGTCTAGTGTGCTTAATAATTAAATCAATTTGAATCATTAACAACTCTAATTTCAACATCTTTTAGGGATATACAATTAGGCTGGAGAAAGCCTTTTGTGATTTCTGTCACAATTATTACTACAATTGTATCAAAAATGTGAAAATGCATAAAGAGTACTTAAATAAAAATTCCCATCAAAACTTATATGTCAGGCATCAATTTAAAATGGCGTTTTTAAATGAATTGAAGCAAGACATGCATGCGTCACATAAGTATGTTAAACATGACTCCCATAAATAATTTTCTTACAATTAATTGGTTTTCCAGACATTACTTATCAGCCTACAATAATTTACTAGAAATACGCATAGTTGATACAAACGCCATGGAAATTCGCACCATAGCTGGATTCATAAATTTTAAAATTTGCAAGTTATTGTTCACTTTAAATCTTCCCAGAGATGCAATTTCACAGTTCAAGACACATGTTGATAAATTCAAGAATAGAATTGGGTTTCAGGAACTTGTTTTTGAACATTATGCCTGGCTATCTAAACAGTAAGAACACATAAGATATTTTTTCATTGTTTTGGAAATTTAAGCGATTTTCAATATATAGATATGAAATTTTTGCTGAAATATTTGATGAGGCAGTCAAGTCAGGCTTGCCTGCAGTGCAAACTCAACACCCAGGCATTTATTACCAACCAGCAGCACAGTTTGCTATTGACAGAAAGCAGTCTTGTCAGAAGATTTGTTCTGTAAGTCATATAATATAAGTGCAGAAAAAATTAATTCCTTTTAGAGTATCATTGCATACCCTCACCCAGACCCACTAGAAGGTTTGGATAGAATAGAATTTTATGGCCAGAGGCCCTGGAGACCTGGGAAAGTTTCCACAGAACCTCCAGATCCTTCCATAGAAGCAAACGGTATTCAAGCTTTGCAGTATTTGGAGAACCAAATTAGTCATTCAGTACAAAGAAATCGTCATAGCCATGTTTTTTATAATTTAGATGTGTATATTTTAGAGCATCATAATATCTCTGTATGGTTTAGCTATCGCGCAGTATAAAGTTTATAAATGTCCTCGAACAAGGAGACATTTGGTTCTGCAGATGGCAGATGAATGTTATCATTCGAAAGATTTTGGAAAGGCTCTAACGTAAGTAATTATTTGATTTATTTTATTATTTGCAAAATAACTCCAAAAAGGGAAATTTACACATTTTATAGTTATGAAATTTTCATTTTAGTTTATAAGACTGGTCCTTCAATGTCCTGTTAATGAGCTCTTGCTGTGAGTTAACAACTAACTGGCAAACAAAGTATTTTTTACACTGAATTTCAATTTAGCTAATAGTTGAAGTAAAGACATATATATGAAACGCCTCAATTGATATAGACACTTTGACTGATGGTTGGCCTTTACTGCAAGTTCCTTCACATGTAATTTACCAGGACATTGAAGAACAAGTCTTAAAACTTGCAAGTTAAATGTGTCCTCAAATTATATAAATGTTTCAGTTTGTATACACACATGCTCTCAGACTATAGAGAAGAGAAATGGTGGGGAATTATATCAAACATATTGGAAAAAGCCATTGTATGTGCTTATTTGACGGCAAATATTCAAGATTATATGCAATTAGCCTTTGAAATTTTGGGGGCCTCTGCAACTTTGAGTATAGAAGACAGGCGTCGAATTTACGAGAATTTGAATCGTATTTTGAAAGTAAGATTTTTTTGCTTGAGTTTTATTATGTACTGAGAGTTTTTTTAGAAGCAAATTCCATATGGAAATCCTAAATTGGCGCATGATATCCTACAAAATGCCATCATTTTATGGCAACCAGTATTCGGAGGTGATTGTCCCACTTTTTCACTAGATTTAACGCAAATTCAAACTTGCATCGATGTCAAATCCCGGTTTTTGAAACCAACATTTGCAATTGATCAGCAAATTTCTTTGGAGGTTTTCATTAGGTATGAAAAAAGTAACATTAAATCCTTTTAATTCAGCCAGAAAATTTCTAGGAGCACTTGCTCATTTCCACTAACATTTACCCAGATTGCTGTAACAGTGAATTCGCTAAATCAGAGCTCGGAATATGCAGTGATCAATGCTGATTCCTTAACATTCCACTTTAATGAAGTTAAGAAATTTCTTGTGAATTTTGAGCCAAACACTCGGGACTTAAACAATGAATTAGAAGTAATTAATTTAACATTTTTAAAAAACTGTAGGACTTTAATTTAAATATTAATAGATCGATTCTGTAAATATATCAATCGGCAATCCTTCAGACTGTTGCGCGAGACTTAAGTTTAGTCCAAATTGCGCCCAAGTGGAACTTCCAGAGTTGCAGCACTTTAAAAAAAGTTTAACATATTTGGACTTCGACAATATCAAAGCTGCTTCCAAAGCTTCGGTCGTACCTAGAGATTCGAAAATTAGCGTTAAATTTGAGCACGCTCCTCCGGCTTTAGTAGGCGAATGCTACGAAGTTTACCTTACAATTATTAACCAAGAAGCTGGTGCTATTAAAGACTTGAGAGTTGAAGTGTCTTCAGATGAGACTAATGAAGGTTGTATTTCTGACAATAATACATTTTTTAGTATAAAGACAGGGTTTTAGTGGAGTTTTCTTCAGTGCCTGAAATGCGTTCAGAAAAACTTCCATTCCTACTTCAAACCCCCAGGGATATGGACCTAAACGCCAAAGCTATGACCAGCTTGTTTCTTCGGGCAAACAAGCCGGAAATTAAGAAAATATCCATACAGATTACTTATACTTTAGACAGTGAGAAGCCTGTAATAAGCATTAAAAATGAGGAAATTGTGTTGCCGGTTGTGCAGACTTTTGAAGTGAATGCTCGATTTGTGTCTATGATGATGCAGACCATTCAGAAATTTTATGCTGGCGAACATTTCTGGGTTATGCCGTTGGTGGAAATTCAGTCGCCTTGGCCTATTTGCATAGAGGATACTTCAGTTGAATTTGTGAGTATGTTTTTGGGTTGTGATAAGAAAAGTTCATTAAATACGTCAGAATTCCAATACTTCCTCAGAAAAAAATAAGAGTCTGAACATACTTAACACGTTCTGACTTTTCAGAAAAAATACAACCGTAAGGCAAAATTTTAAGTGTTGGCAGTTTTTTGGAACACTGAGAGTTTAAGGCTAGCCAATACGGCCATTAATGATGCGATTTGTAAACCACAAGGCCAACCTTCCGGTAAACCGTATCGTGTATATCCATAAAAAATGCATTTCTGTTATGATATGAGCAGCCTAACATAAACATATATCTTATGTGTTTTGAAATATACGAGGGTTGAGTTTAGCAGAACCGGGTTTAAGCGAGTTTGAAACATTTGGCCTAAGTGGAACTCACGATATCTTATCATTCATCGGATGTAGTGATATAAGGAATACCTGTGTTATTCTCTAAATCTTTCTAAAAGGCACATGATTCTATAGAAACATTTTGATGTCCTTTTTGACCAAGTAGGTACATATTTTTTCCCTAATCCTATTTTGTTTTAGTTGCATCCTGTCAAGTCTGTGGAGACGAGAATTCAAAGTAATTTAGCAGGATGTACTTTCAATAAAGAGGAAGTGGGCACTGAGCTATTTTTGGCCGTATCTGAAAAGCAATCTGACCAAAACGTTCTTGTAGGTGAATATAGAATCACGTGGAAAAGGTTTGTATATTTTTTCTGGGTATGTAAAAATTTCAGGATTTTGTAAGTCTGTGTCGAAAACTGTGTTCTATATTACATCGAAAAAACCTTGAAAAAAAATACCTCATATGAAGAAAAATATAAAGTGCGTAAAAAAGTTTTTGGTTTGTTTCATTTCAAACGTCGCGATTATTTTAATTTAATATTTCAATGTACGTGTATCAGATTAAGAGTTATTTTCTTTATTTAGGGAAAACGGTTCCTCTACTACAACACAAGTGACCCTGCACGGCCACCATTGCGATTGGATTCCGCTGAACTTAGAAATGACAGTCCCGGCCCATGGTTTTGTCAGAACTCCTGTGATAATTAAATATCATCTAATTAATCAATCTTCACACCTTATTCAGTTGGATGTGGCTATGGAAGCTAGCGAAGCTTTTATGTTTTCTGGATACAGACAGGTAAAAAGACGAAAAAACAATACACCTTTTCCTAAATTAAAATTATTTATTGGTTAAACTAACTATTCATCTCATATTATCACATTGAAGTCTTTATATTTCTCGGGAAAATTGCTGAAAGTACTAAGGTTTGCTTTGAAAGGCATTGAAGGAAAAAGGATTTTTTTAGACCACTGTGTCAGTATTACCATTCTCCACTAAAAAACTTCAATACAATTTATACCCATTGTTGGCTGGAAGTGTTCCTTTACCCAAACTATTACTGACCATACCAGAAAATAGCACCGAAGGTCCTGCTTTGAGACAAGACCAATTGAATCAGCTTATAGAGAGAACCATACCAACCTGCATTTATGTTATGGTATGAATATTCTTTGTTAATTTACTGTAAGTTTTACAAGTCACTTGAATTTTAGCCTCAGTTAAAGGGTAATCCAAAGCTACCTGATGTCGTAATAGCAAGTAACGTGGCAGTAAGTTAAAAAGCTTGTTTTCACTTTATAGATTTTGTACTACATATTTGATATGTTATTAATAAACTTGATTTATTTAAATAAAATGAAACGATCTCCTTATTCTGTAAATTCCAGACAAGTTTAATGAATTCTATTTTCAAACAATTACATTTTTTTTATTTGGCGAAATATGTAGGATAAAGGATAGACTTGGTGAAAATGCATTAAGTACCATTTAACTCTGAATAGTAAATAATTTTTTTTAAATAAATTGTGCACTTCGTTTTATACAGGGTGTCCCATTTAAAGCCGTGATTGAAGCTTGCTCAAAAACGGTAAGTTGTATGAAAAAGTTTGAAATAAAAGTTATCCGGTAAAAAGAGGGACGTGTCATGAAGATAGTGACTTTTAGCCAAAACGTCATTTTAAGATCATTTCAAAGCAACTTTTTTTTCAAATGGCAACCCCGTTTTTTTTTACAGATCCTTGTAGACCTTCAAAAAATGAATATCCTTTATTTCACACACAATTTTTTATTAAACATTTTGCTGCAGAGATATCCCTGATTTTTGTCCAATTTTTGAGATAGTCGAAATTATTGCATTTTTTTCTAGAAAAGTTTAGCTATGCATATTCTGTTTAAAATTCATAACAATCTATCTAATCAAATCTTTCTAGTCAAAAAAAATATTTCTATGAAAAAAAAATTAATTTGCCAAATTAATTTAAAATCCTGATTTGAGAAATTTATGGGAGCAAATGTTCAAAAGAATGTCCTTCCTGCTTCAAATACGTTTCAACTTTTATTCGAAAAGAATTGTTTACTCTGCGCAACACCTCCCCGTTTATCAATTCACACGAATTTTCAATTCTCCTTTTCATGTCGTCTGCAGCTGTTGGTACTTCTGTCTTTTAAAAAACCCTTGAGGAAAAAATCTGGTAAGGTCACGTTCAGCGACCTAAAAGGCCAGTTCACTGGATCACCCCGTCCAATCCATCGATCTGGATACATTTCATCCAGAACCTCACAAGACATTCTAGAAAAATGAGCTGAATAGCTGTCATGCTGATACCACATCATCCGTCTAACCGTAAGCGGAACGTTATCTTACAATTCCGAAAGATTATTACGCAAGAAATTGCGTTACATTTCTCCATTTAAGTTTCCTTTAATGAAAAAAGGTCCAATTAAGTATTCCCCAATAAGACCGCACCATACATTCACTGACCATGGTCTTTGATGTTCAACTTTTCTAAACCAATATGGGTTTACAGCACTCCAAAAATGTAGATTATGGCGATTCACTGCACCATGATGCAGTGAATGTGGATTCATCCGAAAACAAAACATTGGAGAAGAAATTTGCATTTTAATTTAATTGCTGCCTTGCCTAATTACCAAAATTTACTCGATTTCCAAAATCAGTTCCATGGAATTCCTGATATAAAGAAATGTGGTAAGAATGGTATTTATTCACCTTCAAAATTTTTTGAACACTTGTCTTTAATATTCCTGAGTAAGTAGCAATTTGACAACTTACATGAAGATCGAAGGCAACAGCTACAAGAACTGCTATTTGATTGCCTTCATGTGTTGTACTTCAGGAGCGATTGCGTTTTTTTGTTTCCAATGTTTTCGTTTGTTTGAAATTTTTAATGACACTGTTGAAAATCGTCCAACACGAAACTCTCATCTGGAAACCTTTCAGTATAAAGTTCTACTGCCCAACTAACATTTCTTCCAGCTTCTCCATAAATAAAAACCATTTCTAATTTTTCATTCAAAGGGTAGCGATCCAATTCAATTATTGAATTTTGAAATGAAAAAAATAATTTTTACACAACAATTAGATTGATTGTCGAAAAAAGAATATCGATTTCCTGTAGACTTTGTTATAAGGTAAACTCTAATAAAAAGATTTTTTTTCATAGAAATATATATATTTTTTGATTAGATAGAAGGATTGTTATGTGTTTTAAATATAATATGCACAGCAAAACTTTTCTTAAAAAAAATGCAATAATTTCGACTATTTCAAAAATTAGACAAAAATCAAGGATAATTTTGCAGCAAAACGTCTAATAAAAAAATTGGTGAAATAAGAGATGTTCATTTTTTGAAGGTCTACAAGGATCTATAAAACAATACGGGGTTGCCATTTGAAAAAAGTTGCCCTTGAAATGACCTTAAAATGATGTTTTGGCTAAAAGTCACTATCTTCATGACGTGTCCCCCTCTTTACCTGACAACTTTTATTTAAAACTTTTTTTCATACAACTTACCGTTTTTGAGTAATCTTCAATCACAGCTTTAAATGGGACACCCTCTATAGAGGTACTTTATTTCAGTCAATTTAAATGAAGCAAGAATAAAGTAAACATTTATTCTCAAAAATAATCACCTTATAACACTTATTTATATTTCTAATCTATGGTATAAAAGTTTTATAACTCTCTATTTTATATCACCTTAATATCCCAATAAAATCCAAGGGACCGTTAATATTCGTAATAAAAATTTCAGCGGTTGTATGGGTGCTTTTATATTTCGATCCAAAATATGGAACATTGAAAATTGTATATAAGATTCAATGTCCAACATTTTTCTTAAAACTATATTCCACTCTTTTCACGAATTTAGAGACTATTCTTTGCTTTAAATTACAGGGTATAAAAAATGTCAAATAAATAAAGGTCTACTGTGAAATTAATAAATTAAATAATAAAACAGATTGAAACCAATACCGAAAAAAATACATATGTGGCAAACGAGAGGAGTCGAAAACTGGGCTTGTGTTTTAGGTAATTGCCACCGTGATTACTCTATATCTGGCACTATAAAAATAGCTTAAAAACTTCTGAAATGTCACCAAAATAGAATAAAAATTGTTCATAAATTTCCAAGATACACATATTAGTCGCAGTTAATAAATAAAATTTCAATGGAATCCGTTACTTATGCAAATAATTGTAAAAAATCAGAGATTAGTGCCTAATTGGTGCCAAATTGGCTCAAGTTAACTCACTTTTTTGGCATCATTTCGAAAATTTCTTAAATTTTTGGAGATAATATATTATGATGTATTGTCTTGCGATTCAAGCACCTCATTTTCGGCGAATACAGTGATTTTCCAACCTTACATCTTTTGTTGACCACTAATGTACTATTAAAAAATGCCAGAGGCGGATCTAGGACATAGTTTGTTTGAGCTGTAACAAACTAGATATAAAAATTTATTAAGCCAAAATCCTGTAAGTATTATGTCATAATACCTATAGGACGCTTAATTAAATTACACTTATAAAAATTCTACTTTTTAATATACATACCCGAATGTAAACTGCTCGAATTTTCAAACCTCTTTTTACAAAGATTGTTACAAATTCATTATTTTTACTCTTTATATTATGTTTGCACATAACTTTTACTTCACCACATAAACGTTTTATATTATTGTGCTCTCATATGTGATCATCCACAGGTTCTTGAACTACGTGTATTGTAATTTTAATGATTTTAAACAAATATTTTAAATAAACCCCTGCACTTAATCCAGTTTGAACTAGAGAATTTTGGCAAAGCAATGTTATTTCCAATTCTCAAAATAACACGTAAGTAGCGAGAAACTTTGTAGAGGTATTTAAGTATGCAGTGTTCTGTGTCTAAGATCAAATATAGTTAACGCATTGCATCTAATGAGAATAAAATTATATGAAAAGTAGTAGGGACAAAAACCATCAATTTCTTCAAATTAAATCAGAAAAACTTTGTAATTTTTCTTGGACCTGTGGAACGCACAACCACATAAAACTCAATTTTTACGTTTTGATGGATTTTTATGGTTTTTTTTACGTCTAGTGGCACAGCCTCGTCAATGTCGATGCTTTATAAAAATACATTGAAATTAATACGTAGGTATACCAGAAATTTGTACCGAAAATAAATAATTACCAACATGAACAAAAAATGTTAATGGATTTTCTGCTCGAGAAAAAAATATATCAGTTTTTTGGCAGAAGTTTTCTTGCGTAAATCAGTGTCCGATTGGAAGTATTGCGTTATGTTAAAAAAAGAATGACTGTGAATAATTTAGTGGTGAAATTTTAACTGACATATAACATAACGTTAGTGAGTATAATGTTATGACCTCGCAAATTCTTCAATAGACTGATAAAATTAACTAAAAAAAAGCTACTCGAAGTGACTATTATACTCGCATAATTAGTATTGAAAAGAACGTCAAGTGGGTTTACGTGAGTTCTGTTTTTGTCATAGGATGAGTAGCTTCAATCCAGAAATAATTTTTGTGACGTCAACTTGAGTTTATTTTCGTAACATCATATATTGAACTCTGGACGAAATCACATATTTTACAAACAAAACTCTTTTTTAATTCATTGATTCTAAAATGGCGTCTATTACCATGTAAGCCTTGTTTGGTGTAAAACCCGTTTAATTTTGTACGAAAGTGCATCATGAAAATAGACAAAGAACGTTTTAATATAAATTTTTGCGGAAAAAAAATTTATAATTTTGTTGAATGATGTCAGGATAAACCGCTATTTGACATTATAATTTTAAAAAAATGGTGTCAGTAATAAATTAATACAGACTTTTTTTTATTTTTCGTACATAAATGCGAAATCAAAATAGAGGCTGTTTCTTGACAATCCTAGTATTTGTGCCAAGTCGCAAGAACAAGGAAACTATAAGAAGTAGAAAGATTTTTTTTAACGAGCTTTATTTGAATTTTTCTTTGTCTCAGAAGTTTTCAAATCGGTGTTGTCACAAAAAGTAGCTTTTCTGGATTTCTTACCTTCGTTATGTTTTAAAAAGGTGCACCCCTCTGGGTTTGCAATAATTTTCACCTAATTTCTTCCAAGAAAAACGACAGTGAAATAAAAATTGAAATTATTTTCACAGTCCCGGATATACTTAAAATAAAATTAGCGATTATATGTGTGATTGCCTTGATAAGAACGCGACGACGTCCAAGTTGAATAGTAGTTGAATAATATATAGAGATAAAACGCAGAAAAAGGAGAAAATTCTATATTGCAAATTCAAGATGTAAGGACAGATAATATCGGACATTGTCCTACATTTACGGATGGGGGAACGAGAAGCAAATAGCCGTGTTGTGCCGGAGTACTAAAAATTTCATGCACTAGATGTAGCATTTATCTATTTTTTTTATTCAAAACTTATTTAATTTATTCTACAATAGATGAAAGTGTCCAATATGACTTTGAGGTAACGTATCATCAAATGATCCACAGGATGGCCAAAAGCCTTTAGGATAGTCCAAACGCCTTAAGAACATTGCTACGTCATCGTTTTTGCAGATATTTAAATGGTAATATTATGACGTAACGGTGTTCTTCTTATTTAACAATTATGTATTTTAATATAAATTTTAATGCAAAAAAAACAGGCAATTGAGAACTAATGTGGCTACTCTTATGACGTTTTGAGGTTTCTCTTGTGACGAATGGGTATAATAACTGTTGGCGTCAGACTTTAAATATTCGGGCCGTCACTCATTTTCACTTACATCTGCGTGTGTAACATAATTTGCGTGCACAACTATCTAGTTCAAACCGTCCAACAAATAGCATTATATTTTCATATATGTTACCTTTAAGTTTCAATATATATTTATGAGTCAATGAGTCAATATCAAACAAAAATAAACGAAATAGTGGCAATGGCACTGTTTAATGTTCTAGCTGGTGGTTATTTTTAAACTAGCGAGTAACATATTTTACCGACATTTAAAGCCAAACCTCTCTGTTCATACGCCAAATCTCTCTGTTCATACTCCTATATCTGGACTTCTTATATAATAGACTTCATTTTATAACTGTTTCGTTAAAATAACAAATCGTAAATTTCAACCGCAAGGTTTATGGCATTGTTTGACCTAAAACCACTTGAACCGAATTATATTTTACATTTTTAATGTTATAGGAAAATAGCAGAGACGGCTCAATATATGAATACGTAGCATAATCAATATGAACAAATCTCGTTGAAGTTAAAACAGGACCAAAATTTAATTTTTTAATTTCATATATTGAATAAATTGCTGGTTAGTATGCTGCATTAGTTCAAATATTGTAAGCTTAACATTGAATCGTCCTATGTTAGATGATGATATTGAAGCCGGTCCTGTTTTATAATCACAATCGGATGTTCGATGTACAGATCATGAATCTACTTTTACACTTATTGCTGAGAAATTAAGTTCCAAACCGTAGTAAAAGGAAGTCAGATCTTCACCTATTAATAGAATATCTGATATTATTTACATTGGAGGTTATGACTCAAAAAATGGTAATTTGCTAGTTTCAGGAGTATGATGTAAACCCAGAAGCTTAGATACAATTAAAGTTAATTTCTAGTAAATTTTAGATGTAAAAAAAACTAAAATATTTTTCGTGATTGAGCTGTATTTGATGTAAGCGAATATCACCGGCTTATTATCGAAAGGTAAACCATAACACTGCAGCACTGGAGACAGCCAAACAGCTTCTGGAAAATAAAAAAAGGAAAAAAATTAATCTTGAATGGGAAATACTAACAATCAAATTATTAATGTATCAATTTATCGATACAAATTAAGGGAGTATTCTTCGATGAAAACAAGACGGTAGAGCGTATGAGCGAGGACGCCGCAAGTCAATCAGGAACTGTTTAATAAAAACAGCCGAAAACATCACCAAACAAAAATATCCAATTCCACTACATATTTACAATGAATTCTGTGTGATGCTACCGGAACTATGCTCCTATTTCCAGGAGTTTCTTTTCCTACAGGCAAAAATGCAGTTAATGCACAGAGTAAATTCTATATTCAGATTACAGCATTTTCTACATTCGTGGAAAAAGGCTGTTGTCATATTTCCCCCAATATCAGGAAAATACCCCAAATTGCCTTTCTCATATTGCCATATCTCTCTCTTAAAAATATTCAGTCTAAAGTTGTTGAAAGACTATCTTCCCCGTCAACGAAAAATTACCTTATCGATTGTGCCTGATCGACAGTTTGAATCTAGGTCTACATACAATATAACACTACAAGCCGCACGTATTATGAAATACGCATTTCATAATTTCAATCGCAAAATTGTTATTGCTGGACCTGGAGAAAGATTTCGATACGGTATGGCATGCTGGCCTAATTTACGAATTGGCAGTAATCCATAATTATTAATTAAGAGGTATAAACTAGGCATAATACATGAAAGTTGGCATGTACCAAAATTTCCTCAATATTTTCTACAAGAAATTTTAAGATTGAGAACGAGCCTAAGTCTACGTTCAATTTGCGTAGATAAAAAAAACTTGTTCTTGGTGCCTGAGTATAGACATAAGAGCCCCGAATCGCTGAATGGAACCATGAATAAGAGCATCAAAGCAAAACACCATTTTCATTGAAGTGCACTAAATGTAGGATGTAGGCCACGAGTATCAAATTTTAGTCTATATGTATGTGTAGGCTGCATAATATTGACTGACACTTGCACACATACTGGTGCACCTGGTATACAGTGAAATACTGCTTGCAGCTGCCAATAATACCGAAATTTCAAAAATGCATTCCGAAGTCACCTATCGATTGCGGCGTGCGTGTTTTATTTTAGAATTTCAAGCTATAGCCGTTTCCTTAACATAAAAAAAGAATTTTTACTTATATGTATTCTCAAATTGATTGATGAACTGAGATAGCCTCAAAATATTCATATTATCATTGGAATATGGGGTATTTAGTACTAAAATCACAAAATTTGGTTCAAAATTAAAGCGGGATCTCGGAATGGGGCACATCACTAGATTCACCACTGACTGTAAGATGAGGCTATGCAATTTTAAAAATATGCATTCAAAGCCTATAAAAACTTAGGTGTACACATCACAATTTTCTTAAAGTAAGAACCGACTATAAGATCAAATGAAAGAAAACTATTAGGAAAATTGTTGGATCTTGACAGATCTCTTTAATAGGCCAATGATTTTTAGAGCTTGATCGTTAGGTGTTACAAAAGTTCTATGCGATACGAAAATTTTACGTTTTAATATAATTTAAACACAGGAGGTATAAAATGCAATTCAAATAAAAACCAGCAACCTAAAAAAAATCAAAGTCTTACCGAAAAAGAACAAAAAATCAAAAGAAAAAAAGCGCACAATTACCTATTCAAGAGCTAACAAAAGAAGGCAAAATATCCTAAAATTTTACAAAAAAAAAGATCTATACAGAAATAGAAAAAAGCTAAACTCGAAATTGTGTTCGGTCAAACGTAGCACTATAGGTTTTAATTGGTGACAATTAATGGGGTCTCCCCGGTTGATGTAAATTTCAAGCCTTAAGATAATTTGCTAAGGTTATTGATCCTTAAGCTAGTAATTCGGAATATAGAATATTTATAATTTAATGTGCATATTGTTTCGATATGCTTTGAAAAAATAATAGGAAACTACTATAATACTTACACAAAAATTACCCTGATGCCTGCAGAGTGTCTGAGAGGGTGATATTTACTAATCCGGTACTCAGAATCATTTGTATTGAAATGCGTCAAAATTCTTCTGGCACTAAAATATAAGATAATCATGGCAAGATTTTTTTAGTTTTCCAATTTAACATAAGATAATCATAAATGGAAAATAATTTGTGATCATAAAATTAGAATATATGATTTATAATTTGTTAAACCCATGCCTGAGAAAAGAAAGGGAATTTTCTTAACGATGAAAATTACTCATAAGTCCGGTAATTTTTTTCTAAAACAAAATCCGTATATCCTTTTTCTCAAAGATTGTGAACTCAAAATTACCTACAAAGACAACTTAATAACCCTTACCCTTGCCACTTCTTGAAATTTATCTGGCAATCATCGGCAAAACAAGCAATATATTTGAACTTAAATGAGAATTAATCAAGTTCAGCAAACACAGAGCTGGCAGTGGTTTCGATTATTTGATTAAAATTCTTTCTTGATGTGCCAAAGTAAAAAAGCCTTTTTATTGGGCGTCGATCTGAATTTTTAAATATGCGATGGCGGTTTTTATAGTGGTAAATATCCCAGCAGCACATAGATGAAATAAAAAGTTGGCAAGATCAATTAGTTCACATAAATTTTTCAGCGAAAAATAAAACACTGAGTACACGAGGTGCATCTACGTCACAGCTGAACAGCAGGTTGAGTTGTGTCAGCATATTTAGAGGTTTTCTTATTAATAGGTTTTAATTTAGGTTGGTATTGAGGATTCACACACATACTTTGTGCAAAGGATGATAAATTTTTTGATAATTGTGGATTATACGTATGAATTTTAAATAGATCAATTTAAATGAACAGTATAATTATTAGTAAAGCGCTCTAAATATACCTCGCAATAAATTTAGCAACCTTCACGTTCCTTCGCAGACTTTTCTGTGGGATATTTATCTGCGAAAATAACGATTAGAAAAATTAATTGAAAATGTCATGCATTGTTTAAATTTACCTATAAATATTTAAATTAAAGCACATAATTCTCCATTGACCAAAAAAAAAAGAAAAAAATGTGAGACAAGTCAATAAAACCAGATAACTAAACATCTAACAGGGACAAATTCGGAGCTTTCGTTAAACATTTGTAATCAACGAAAGTAAAAATGTTTTAAAACAGCAATGAAAATTATTGAAAATTAGAGTCGAACTTCCAATTGTATAACAGTCCAGCTATGACAAATTATCTTTTGAAACGTCGGCATTGTGTCGTAATAGCGATCCCGCAAGACACGGGGGAATCTTATTTAAAGCTGTAACTACGTAGAGCGTGGGAAAATTGTCTCGATTCCAATCCACTTAAATATAAATATTTGACGCATTCGAAAGCCCGGGAAAATTTTCCAGAACTTTAGAGAATTTTCCGTTTAGAGACGATGAAACAAGTGGCTAATGATATTAATAATTAATGAATTAATTAGAAGTTATAAGGGTATTTATGGACCTTGATCTTGGCCCGCCATAACTAAAATTGCAGTCGTCTGAACGTTAGCTCCAAAAAAATAGAGCAATCTTTGATCTAGCACACACCTGTTGAATAATTAATAATATTGAATAACTTAAACCTAAATATACCTATTTCTCATTGAACTTATTTAAATCTAAACAGATTTGCGTTGATCTAATTTTGCCACCATTTAAAATATGAAGACACAGTAAAACATACTTCAAAATTATTACGAAAGATTACTTACTTTGCATAGTTGTCGATTGCTATAAGGGCTCGATATTTCTGATATGGGAGTCTTTTAATTTCTACAAATCCATATGTACTTAAAAGAGCAGTAACCTAAAAGAAAAGATTATACAGTGTAGAAGCTTTGGATGGAACAGTTCATATAACTAAGATGCCGAACATATGCAGCCAAAATCCTCGGGCACATTGATTTTTATTTGATGGTAAATTCATGTATACAGAGTAGTCCAAAAAGCAAGTACGACCACCAACTTTGTTTTTTCAAATGGAAACACCTATTTTTCATTTCATTTTTGAATTTTACGCAAAATTCTAAGTATGTTTCAAGTACCATGTCCTATACCTAAACGCAACAGGTCTCGAGAAATTTACGATTAAACATATCAAAAAATAAAACTTTTGAATTCTTTTAAAATTTCTTTGGTCCTAAAAAGGACCGATTTAATACACAAAATAAAATAACAAGCAACAATTAAATTAAATGTTCAAATTGGATCCCACCTACTTCTTGACAGTAAGCAAGACGATGAATGAACTTCTGTTTGACATTTTTGAAATATTGCTGGGGTAATTGTTCTTATTTCATTAAGGATTCATTCTTTTAATGCTTCGATAGTTGCTGATTGATTAAAATATACCTTACTCTTAAGATATCCCTATAGAAAATAATCTAAAGGCGTGAGGTCAGGTGATCGTGCCGGCCATTCAATTACCCCTCATCTTTTAATCCAGCGTTCAGGAAAATGCCATTTAAATAAGCCCTAACATCGTGGCAATAAGGGGATGTTATTTTGTATTAAGTCGGTCCTTTTCAGGACCAAAGAAATTTTTAAAGAAATCAAAACTTTTAGTTTTTGATATGTTCAATCGTAAATTTCTCGAGACCTGTTGCGTTTACGTATAGGACATGGTACGTGAAACACACTTAGAATTCTGCGTAAAATTCAAAAATGAAATAAAAAATAGGTGTTTTTATTTGAAAAACAAAGTTGGTGGTCGCACCTGATTTTTAGACTACCTTGTATACATGAAATACCATAAAAAAAACTGCAAGAAAAAATAAAAATCGACGTGTCCGAGGATTTCGGCCGTATATGTGGCATCTTAATTATATGGATTCTTTCATCCAAAACTTCCACACTGTATATGTATAGTGGGGTGCTAGTTAGGACGCTAAATGAAAATATTATGATCCCAGAGTTCGATTATTGAATCAAAATTAATATATCAATCATCACATACAGAACATCATTGGACGAAAAAATACTGGTAGAATTAACTGAAAAACTTTTATACCGCAAAACTGTAAACGACAGACAGGTCCATTAAGCCGATTAGCCATTCAGACACTTATTTTGTAGAAGTTGCATGAGCACGGCATTCATGAATCGGGAAATGGCTACTTTCCGACATAGATGTTATATTTTTTTCTTCTCCTTTTAAAAATGCATCTTCTAGCTATTTGATTCACTTCCAAAAAGTTTTATACCGGGTGCCCAAAATTAGTATAAAAGATTTTAACAATGATTAATAAGTGTTCAGAAATAGATTGTTATTAATTTCAGAATGTAGTTAAGTGAATCGCAATATTTTCATTACGAATAAGAAATTACGAAAAGAGGCTGCTAAAAGAATGAATGCATCTCATAGGTAAATATTAAAAAAATAATTTTGCTTGTTCGCAAACTAATATGCGTTATAGTGAAATTGAAAGTAGGCAATTTATCAAAAAGCAATTGGCATATGATCCAAGTGGCAGTCTGATAGTGATGTCGATTTTCAATACTATTGTGTATCTATCTAGTAAGTACCTAGTAATCTCTACCTAGTTGTTGAGCAATAATTTAGAATATTTTTTGTTTTGATTACAATGATTACTTCGAGTTTCGCTAAATGTTCCGGTATAAGGCATCAGAGTTTATAATATGTAGTAACGGTATCGGCTTAGGTCATGTAGAATGAAATTTGGGAAAATCTTCATTTCAAAAAAATATCACACATAGTCAACATAAATAAACAAGACTAACTAAGAATTAACAAAAAGTAGTCGTAATTTATTCAAAAATACGAATATATTTAATATTGAAAAATGACAACACCAGATTCTTATGACGACATTGTCAAGTAATTACCTGAAATAATACCTAATATGAAGGAGTAGAAATGACGTGGTAAAAATGCCTGAACTAAAACTGCGTGCGAAATTGAGCATTACACTTTTTGCATATTCAAACTCCACATTTAACACACTTGGTCTTCTTTGTCGAATTATATTGTTCATCTAAACATTTACTTTTTATATTGTTTGGTATTGGTTCCAGTAAATGTGATTCTCGCATATTGTTCCGGGAAGCGCATATCCACGAAGCTATTATAAGTGCCAAAAGCTGGAAGCTCGTAAATAAGTTATTACAATAAAATTTGGAATATAATTTGGATTTATCGTCTGGCAATTCATCTAGTTCATAGCGAAAGGTATAGGACAAGGCGCAAAAATTTTGTAATAGTCCTTGTCGGATTTGGCATCAAATCCTTGGTACATGTTGAAGTTTACGAGATTCCGCTTATAGTGTAATATGTAGTAAACTAAATACGTCAATAATTGGAAGAACTATCGAAAAAAATGATAACTTATAACAATGAATCTTTCTTTTATCATCACAGTTCTATCAGGTGTCAGAATTCAGTCACAACTGCAATTCAGGACACTCTGTATAGAACTACTGCTAAAATTAAATTATTTTAAGAGGCTTAACAGAAGTTTTTATAAATTGGAAATAATTAGGCAACTTTTTCTTTTTTCGCTGACAATGTTTTCCTTCCATTCCTTGTCATCAGAAACAAAAACCTACAACTAAATCGCTCTTGTTGTAGAGTGCAAAGTGGCAAATTATTTTCGAAAAGACCTTCACAAACTGGTATTTTTAGCGAGAGACAATTTGCGAAGCCAGGAAAAAATAATAGATACGAGTTTGCAGCTGCTTTCCATTTTCCTTATATAATTTGAGAACGCGCATATTTATTTTGTCTGGGGACGAAGTAAGGACTCGTCATGTTAATTTTGGTACGAGTCGAAATTATGAGTCGCCTAGACCTACCTATTAAATTATTGTACACAAATAATAAAATATTTTTGAGCTATTAACGAACGTGGTGTCGAGCTTTTTCAACTAAAACATATCAATAATTAAGATTAATTCATTCATATCTACGCAGGTGCCTTTTTGCTAAAATTATTTCGTTGTATTACAGAAATAATTCCAGTAAGTTCCAATTTGTTGCTATATAGATTAATAAATAGAAGAGAGAAAGTGGAAGAGTCGGAAGAGAGACAGGGAGGGAGGGAGGGAGGGAGGGAGGGAGAGAGAGAGATTTTATTTTAGTTATAAAAAAATCCTTTAAATTCGAAAAGACCTCACAAAACACTTCAATAGCCCAAATCTTACCTGTGCAACGTTGACGGGTCTATTTTTAAGAGATTCGATGACTAATTTCGGGGGCCTATTAGACTCCGGATCAGCTTTATCCAAATTCTGCGGCATAAACAAAATTAAATTTAACATAACAATAAATCATGAATATATTATACACCAAAGTTGTGAAGAACATTATTATGGCTCGAAAACCAAGTCTAAATCGATCTAAAAGGTGAGGGTCATAAATATTTCACAACCACGATGCATATATGATTTTTTCGACTATAAGATCTAAGTAAATTCTATAAAATTACAATAAATTTATCTAAATTAAGATTTAATTAAATTCAAAACATTAAAAAACAACTTGATTTAATAATATCGTATCGAATCATATCAGCAGTGATGCAACATTTAACCTGATCATTCGTTTCCATGGCAACCATTAAACAATAGTGGGAATTACAACGCATTAATGCGGATTATCCCACTAGGTGAATAATGAACCACATATGTGGCAATGGTTTTATAAAAAAGGTAACAAGTCAAGCAATACACGCAATAATGATGTTTTCTGAAGCTACTAACGAAAAAAAAAACATTATTGATAAATGCAATGAAAAACTCGCGATCCTATTTCTGAGGGCATAATAAAAACGAACATTGAAAAGAGTTCTATGAATAATATCAAGAATAAAGGAATTACTTACAATGTAGGAAGTGGACCCTCGAATAATATTAATTCTATTTTTGTACTGCTCTAATCCAGCAATTAGCTCACTAGGAACAAATCGCTTCGAAGATGGATATTTTTGGTAAATATTCAAATGTGCTAACCTAACGAAGACATAGCCAGTACAAAATGAGTCCCATCCTGCGTTGTGAAAATGATCGTATTCCAGCTGAGGGTCATCCATTTCTATAGCTGGAGAGTTGGTGGCCAAAACCCTTCCAAATCCGTTTTTAAAATAATTGAAAATAATATTTAAACCTACAAGATATTGTTTAATAAACTTTACACTTCACCGTTGCCAATAATGAAAATACCGTTATCAATCCATTGTTTCTCCTTAGGAAGCATGGGTTTTAACTCATAAGAAATGGATTTGGTATCAAAAATATTAGGAAGAAGTTTTGATATTAATTTTTTAAAATCAAGATATTTTTCTGGCAAGGCAGTTTCAAAGTTGCCCACTATGAGTAACAAATCTTGAAAGACATTGTGCCCCACTATAGGCTTTTTCAATTCCACAAGCAATCTGAACACCTTTGAGAACCCCAGTAAATTATCAATTGTTTCATCTTCCAAGCAATACTTCGAATTTAATTTGCTATATTCCTCTGGTGAGACTTTTTTAACAACAAACTCTCCATTCTCCATATAGGTCCAAAGATTTTTACACATACTTCGAAACGTTTTGTGAACGAAAAATACAATTTCTTCATTGCTACACCCTTCAGTGCAAACTTTTGGTAAAACTAAAGTAGTACCAATTGGAGCTTCGGCATACCAATTTTTGACCTGGTTAATCTGTCTGTCAATGATCTCTTCCAATGCGTTTTTACATGAGTTGTTAATCTCGGACACTTCATCGGTGGACATTTTATCTCTGAGTCGAAGCTCTTGATCTCGATTCATAAAAGGAATACCGTCATATGCGAACTGAAATCCAATTTATAAGCTATCTGCTTGACGTAGTTTATTATGTCTCGCAACATACCTTATTGAAATCAAAATTATACAGTCTCAAGAAGTTTATTGTGCCTGTTTGCATATAAAAGCTTCTATGAATGTATTGAAAACTGGCAGGTTGGACGTAAAATGTGTATACTTTTCCTAAGTAACTATTTTTCTTAGGGTCAAAGCTAAAAGCAGTTAGTCCAACTTGTAATGGAACTACTGCACTTAAGTTAGCATTTAACTTCGAATATCGTTCTGATGGTGTGTCAAATATACTAAAATATAATAATTGTTGCTATAAATAAATTAATATATGTTATAATAAATTAGCAGAATGTGTGAAAAATGGTACTGGGTAGGTTCCAGAAGTGTAATTAAAATGGCAGGCACTAGTAGGAGGAAAAGATGATATAAAATCACTCAGTCATCAAAATTGTTTGAATTCTCACAGTCAGAGATCTTTTAAGCTGTCTTCAGTAATGAGAAATTTCCACGAAACGTACTCAGAACTATTTAAATGAATGATGATAGACACTTAAAATAAATTTTAGCCAATGTGATTATTATTTGGACAGGCCTAAACATTATTATGCAAATTACGTAAATGTGTTTCAGAATATATAAGTACCTAGCTTTCTTGTTAGGGAGTGGGTCCAAGGCACTAAATTCTGCATCAATGCTGCAGAATTTTGATTCTTGCAACTTCTTCTTGATTTCAGGATAGAGAAACTTAAAATTTCGCGAGTTTACTTCACACATTTTGAAGTAAATTTCTGATATAGGTGGGTCAGATACTTATCAGTTCCTAAAACAAAAATCAGCATTCGTACCAATTAAAATCCTGTGAAGAAACATTGAAAATAGTGTAGCATTATGTAGGAAGATTACTCTGCATTTATTAAGGCAAAACATGGCCTCAGTATTGCTTTCAGTTTTATAGAAATTAAAAAAAATTCCTAAATTTCTACTATAGTCAGTATGATCATTAAAAAGTCTTAATAATTGAATCAACTAAAGATTCACACTTCACGGCACCACCACCAAGTTTTTTTTGCATCGAAAAAATCACTACCAAAAATAGAATTATTATATTATACATATATATTTATTTCTTTTATAACAGATTGAAACAAATCATCCTAGCGATATTTCCAATACAATCTATATTACAAGTATTTACTTTTACGCAGTAAAGAGGAACACATTTTTATTTATATACATATGTATATTATTTTGTGTTTTACAATTGAAAATGGAATTTATTCCATGGAAATTTAAGGCCACATCACGCAGTCATTTCTTCACAGTACACGTGCAAGGTTTAATGGATCAAGGAGGACTTCTTTATTTAAAAATCTTGTTTATCATTCAAATTTATCTTCACTTTAGCATGAATCTTTCCCGCTGTTATTTTCAAATAACATTAAATTTAATTTACATATATTTATATTACAATTAATTTAATGTAAGCCAAAGGTTGAGTTATGAATCACCATCGAAAATTAATAATTTTTATATAAAATGAATTTATTATATTATATGTATATACAGGGTGTTCCAGTTTATAATAGCAGGACTTCAACAGTCGATAGAAGATCTTTTTTTTAAATGAAAACGTTATATAAATATATATCGAAAACAATTCGGTTTTTGAGAAACGGGGTGACAAACATCAAATGTTTTTTTCATTTTTTAAAAATAATTCCCACAAATGTTAAGATACAGTGTAATAAACAGATACAGAATAATAATACTAATATAAATAATAATAATAATAATAATTACTATTATTACTAATACTAACGAAAATATTACTTAAAATAATAAAAAAATACAACTTTAGGTAACGATTTCGTATTACCAGGATAAACAATAATTGGCAAGTTGGCTATCCGCTTGTCTTTATTTTCCAAAATGGTAATTTTGTTGTCAAATCGCGTTTCAATAGTTACGTATTTTTAATCTTATTTATAATATTGATTGAGTATCTGCTATTTGAAATTGAATGAGTACATTGAGCGAATTATTAGGTCGTGTAGTATGAAATGAGTAGAATTGAATTGAAACTTTAGTCATTTTTTTTTCATATGAAATGTTTTTATTGTCAATCGAAATATGCACCACCATTATCAATACACTTCTGCCATTTAACGGGAAGTTCATTGATTCCCCTGCTGTAAAAGCCTGCAGGCCGGGAGTCGATAAACTCTTGGAAGGCAGCTTTGATAGCCTCGTCGGAGTTGAATGTTTTCCCTACCAAGAAGTTATCCAAATTTTGAAAGAAGTGGTAATCAGTGGGTGCTAAGTCGGGTGAATACGGTGGATGACGAAGAGTTTCCAATTCCAACTCCTGTAGCTTGGCCAAGGTGACTTGTGCGGTGTGTGGCCGAGCGTTGTCGTGCAACAATAGCGGTGCGCTTCGATTGACTAATCTTGGCTGCTTGGCTGGCGTCAGTTGCCTCATCATTTCGGTTAGTTACCGGCAGTAGACATCAGCCGTAATCGATTCACCAGGTTTCATGAAGCTGTGATGGATGACACCTGCGTTGGACCACCAAATGAACACCATAAGCTTCTTTTGATGAAGATTTTTTTTCGCACAATGTTTTGGTGGTTCATCTTGATCCAACCACTGCGATGAACGTCTGGTATTGTCATATAGGATCCATTTCTCATCACAAGTAACAATCCGATTTAAAAATGGATCGTTATTATACCGGCACAACAAAGAAACACAAGCTTCGAGACGTCGTTCTTTCTGTATGTCGCTCAACTCATGCGGTACCCACTTGTCCAGCTTTTTCACCTTACCAATTTCAGCCAAATGAGTCAATATTGTTTTTTTGGTTACACTGAATATTAACGATAATTCGCTTCCACCACGGCTTTCAGATAATCGTTATCCACTTGAGTTTCAGGTCGTCCACGTGGTTCATTTGTTCAGGTTAGTTCAGGTCAAAATTGCCAGAACGAAATTTCATGAACCAACGAGATACTGTTTGCTGTGAAGTGACTTCAGTACCAAACACATCATTAATATTGCGAGCCGTCTGAGCTGTTGTGGTTCCACGGTGGAACTCATATTTCATTAACACACGAATTTCACTATTTTGCATGGCTGCACAAAAATTTTTATAAAAATAAAAGTTTTCAATATTTTTTAACACTTTAAACTCTGATCGAAAGAGGAAGAATGTGCCTTTTCCACATAAAAAAGTCAAGTCCAAATATAGATTTAGAGTGAAGTTATTCGCAGTTGAATGTGGCATTTCGAGAATCTACTCATTTCATACTACACGACCTAATATTTACTGAAATAGCTGCTTTTTTGAATGTAGAATATGCCGATATTCTGTATATGTCTGGACTTTGCGACAGAAATGGTGCTGAAGCGCATCGTAAATATCATCGTCGTTTTCCAAACAGATGTCTCCCAAATGATCGTATTTTTGCAAATAACTATCGAATGATTGGTAAAAGTGGAACAGTACACAGCAGTTAACGTGACTCCTCCACATTACAACGTTAATGATAAAGAGCTTATTTTAAGAACTTTTCAGGAAGACCCTACCACGAGCATACGCATTGTAGCTGCGCGTTTAAGAATATCGCAATGGAAAGTTGGGACCGTAATGAACAAGGAACAACATCCATATCATTATACTCCGGTTCAAGAGTTGCTTGAGGACGATCCATTAAGTAGAATAGACTTCTGCAGCTTCATCTTAAATGCTGATATGAAAGATGAAACTTTCCTGAAGAGAATTTTATGGACTGACGAATCGAAGTTTGATACAGAGGATATAACTAAATTCCACAATGCTCATTACTGGGTTGAACAAAACCTATGTTTAACTAAAAATCATAATTATGAAACTAAGTTCAGTGTTAATGTCTGGTGTCTTGGTGTCATAAACAATATGGTAATCAAACCTCATTTTCTTCCAAATATTTTAAATGATCAAACAGACGAGGAGTTCCTTATTAATCATCTGCCACCACTACTCGAAGATGTGCCACTAGATATTCGTCAGAATATGATATGCCAACATGATGGGTACCTTGTTCATTATCGCCGAACTATAAGACTGTTACTGGATCACAGGTTTCCGAATCAGTGGATCGGAAAAGATCGAACGATACAATGCCTTGAAAGGAATCCCAATTTAACCTCGCTGGAGTTTCACGTATGAGGTAGGATGAAAGAGATGATTTATGCTCAAGAAGTACAGACAAGAGAGAAATTAATATGGTGGATTGAAGAATTTGTCGTAACTCTAAAGCAAACATTTTCGGCCAGAGTAACTCATGTTGAAATTAGAAAACGGGCACGTGCGTGTATTAGAAGAAGAGGGCATCACTTTCAACTTCTTAAATAATTGGAATAAAGAAAGTATTTTACAGGAAACAGACAACAATCCTTTTAAGGACTATAATATTAATAGGCATAAAGAAATTCAATAAATGCTGAAATTATTTTTACATCATTAGCTGTAAATGCACTTTTCTCAGAAACTATTGCTTCTAGCGACTTCAATAAAGTATACCTTTTTTTTCTCACCCCAAAAGACTCCCGGATACACAATTGTAATAAATTAGCTGGAAGAAATCGCAAGATATTAAAGAAAATTGATATATTTTTTTCAACTTTGACACCCTGTATTTTTGTTATTATCGATTTTGGTATGAAGGTAAGTTGGATTAAATTTAATCCTCACCTCATACTCTATCACTGCCTTAAAAGAATGTGTCGAGTTACCAAACACCCTGTATATACATATAATATTTACAATGATATTTATATTGTAATAAAAAATTTTAAAAATAATAAAATTTTTAATGTGATTTTAACGGAATGTAGGAATAAATTTCACTTTATATTGCCATAAATAATACAAGATTTCTTACCCAAAAAGGTTTTTCGCATACGAATAAGGTCTTTCTTAATTAATAATACTATTAACACTAAAAATGTTATTGCATTTATTATTTAATTACTAACTTTTTCTTAAGTTCTGGAGTTCGGTTTTAAAAAAATTCTAAATTATAGGTTATATTTGTATTTACAAATTTCTGACATTTCAATAAGGCGCTAACGTTGCCAAATGTACGCATATTGGCGTTTAAATTCTTTATGCGGTTCGGTCGGATAAAACTAACTGATTTAATTTGTTATTTAGTGATAACAAATTCACTATAAATTGGCATAATCTAACATAATGCATCTGTGTATTAAATTAATATAAATTACTAAAGAATATTTGATATGAAAAAACCTTAAAATATGTCCACACGGTTCAAGGAAATAATTGAAAGACAAGTTGGCACTAACGGAATAAAATGATAAATGTGCTGCAAAAGTAGGCAACTCACAATACTTCCTATTAAGTAAAGTTTTATAATCTGTAAGCTTAACCGATTTTTAGTTATTTGTTTTTATATTTATATTGATGAATAGAGCATATTTGAAATTGAATGTATTAGTATATATCTTTGTGATTAGTTGTAAAAATCATTTTAAAATAATAATGTCTTTCTAATGTTACTTTTTAGTTTATATAGTTGTCAGCCGACCTTTACTATCATGGGGATGTAGCTCAGTGGTAGAGCGTTCGCTTTGCATGTGAAAGGCCCCGGGTTCGATCCCCGGCATCTCCAATTTTTTTTTTCGAAATACTTATTGTTGTAATAAATTTATCTATAGTTTTAACGTTTTACTCTCTAATTTAAATACGAGTTTCTTTCAAACAATTTGGCGGCCCCGGTTTTTTTCTATCCAGAATTTTGGCTACTCGCGCGTCCCTGTTTTGGCAAAGTGCCCATTTACGTGCAGGTAGCCACCGAACTTATAAAAGGCAGAGCATTCAAATCCCGGCGCCCGTTTAGTGAACAGACCTTAGATTAATACATGTTTTGCGTTTGGTCTTCCGTATGGGCCTAAATATTTCGCTCTTTTGTTAATCCGACATTTTATAACTTACCTTTGTAATAAGTACACATCGCCACTGGATCACGGGTTTTTTGCATCGGTAAGTTACCAGTGCAGTGCAGTGAATTTTACTTTCGCGCCTCTATGCTCTATGGGATATAAAAGGATTACCGTCGGCTTAAAATTAAGGACTTGAATTCCAGTGATCTATTGAACGTATTTTCACGTGAAATTAATTTTGGAAAAGTGAGATGTAGGCAAATCTTATTACTTTTGCTTTAGATTGCGGCAAAACAGTTTTTTTCTTTTTATGTGCATAATAAATTCATACATGATAACAATCCTTGAGGTTTCTCTAATTCTCAAATATTCAAACTCAAACCTCCTAATTCAAAATTTTTATAAAAATTTGAAATTTTGCAATAGATACATCAGCTTTCTGTAAGTTAAACTTATTACTAGCACATAATAGTTACTACATAAGTAAATTGAGTGAGAACTTTTGCTCCACATCTAAGCGACTCGTTCATTTTATAATTATAACGAGTTTTATGTAACAGATCACCACAAATATCTATTTAAGCCTCTTAAATATTCGTGTTGGTGGTAAATAATTAGATATCAACAACTGGTCGGCATGTTCTTTGCCAAAAATCGAAAATTATAATAATTATTATTGAGACAACGACGACGGTCCTGTGTTAAAACCTTGTAGCTCTCGACTTATTGGCACTGATCCCAAATTTCGCTTTGTTACCCGGTTGAAAATAAAGCAATTTGGCGTTAACGATTCCATTTTGATTTATTCGTACTCGAAGTCATAAAAGACCTGAATTTTGTTATGAAATGTTTAGCGTTTAAACAAAATTTCAAAATTGCCGCGATTTCCGGTGGCAGCTTTCAAATTAGCACACGTGGTGAAGCGTGGACCAATTAAACGAATCCACATCTTATCATAGATGGCGTGTGTCTGACGCTCCAATAGGGGGTCGGGTTGCGCGATTCGTACTATGGTTTGAATGAGATTTAATTCTTTATATTATTATATGTATTGTTATTATAAAGATCTATGGCCTGATAATCAATAAATTAATAAACACACATTAGTTATAATATCTTTATTTAATAGAAAACCTACGAGACTTGATAAAAAGCTATAATTAATCGAAATATTGAACATAGAGCCGCGAAAATAGTTGTACGTCACGGCAGGTGACAGTTTGTTTGGGTAGTTTGACAGTGACAGTTATATTTTACATTTAACACACGACGATTTGTGTGAGCATTTGTTGTGTTTTTTAATAGTTTTTGAGCGTTTTTAGCGTTTAGTTATAAATTAATTATTAACGGGAAGTTGTCTAATTCGTAGTAGAGATTTGTGACTATACAAAAATCTTAAACGCTTCAGCATTCACTTCCAGTAATTGGGACAATGGAAAGGATAAAAGTTTGAATACAGGTTATAGTGTGATATTAAATTCTAGCTTAGTAGGATATTGGAAATATATTTAATATAGTTAGAAAACGAATACTAAAATTGGTAAGTGCACTCTTCAAATACTTATTAACGCTGTTCACAGTATAATACATGTCAAGCATGCTTTTTTGCTTACATTAGCATTTGTTAGGTTATTGACTCCTTGACCAAATTTTGTAAATTACAAATAATTAGAGCAATTCATGGGCCTACAATTTTATCTTAAACGACCCTTGACCACGCATTTTTGGTAAGTAAGGTCATGGAAGTTTAACCTAGCCTCCATTTTTCAATGACTATATGTACTGTGTAGATATTTGAAACTGAGCATGCAGCATAAATTTGAACTTTTAATGAGCAGTTTTATCCTGTATTTCACTTTACAATTCATTTCATAATTTACATATCTCAAAAATAAAGCAATCAGGCGTATAAATCAAAATTACTTAAAAAAATGACTGAGGGTGATCCTTTAGGTTCTCCCTCACATTGTCACAAGAAAGTGTATTTCATGTGAAATATGATCAATACAGCTTCTTTTAATGTTACACTAACTTAATATGACTAATTTTTTGAAGACCAAAATTTGGTGAATCTTCTAGTCTTCCAAATTAATCCTCTAATTTTTTGATCTTCCAATAATACTGTTTTTTTTTAATGGAGAATTTTATCTGAAAGTATTCTAAATTATTAGATTTAAACTAAGGGTTTTGTTCCAGATTTTATGACTAGTTTTGAAAATTTCATTGTAGATCCTCATGTACATATATAAATGTAAGCTAGTAAAATGTTGTAGTGACAAATAATTGGTTGAAGTACCAACTTGTTATGTGTTTAGCCAAGTCCTTTGTGTTGTGAGAGTTACATAATGAATGCATAGAAAAGTTGGAGTCAAGTCAACTTTTTAGTGTAACCATAGTAAATGTGTGCAAAGTTTGGAATTTCTGACAAACAAGACATTAATTCAAGGGCCATAGATGTCAAATGTGCCAATATGGGATGTTTATTATGATAGCCCTGTGACACTTCTGCCCAATAGAGTATATGCATGGGGATCCAACATGGTGTTGGATTCTTATAAAAAATTTCTGAAGTTTCAGTAGATATCACCTTTTTCTACAGAATGTGTATACACTCTTATATACTGGAGATATCCCCCATTGTAAATGTTAAAAATTTCAATGAAGCTGGAAAACTTTGATTTAACCCTCATTTTAATCAGATACATGAACAGTAATTACTTCATTAGTATGGGGTGTTAAAATTATTAATTATTTATCCAAAATCCTTCAGTTTTTAAAATTTTAAGTTGATACAGTAGAACCTCATTAATCCAAATCTTGTTTATCCAGATTCTTCAGTAATTCAGGCAACCTGTTTCTATACATATATTATGTATGTTGTAGTCTGGATTTTCTATGCTTTGGTAGTCTGGATGAAGAAAACTGTCACAATCATAATTTGTGTTGAATCTTGTTTCTATCGAATATGACTATAAAACATATAAACAACCCTTAGTTACACTTGCGGCTTTGAAGTACTATAAGTGTTTTTAAAATGCCGCCAAAAAGAACCCATAAAACATTGCCCTTAGTAGACAAAAATACAATATTAGAAAAATTAGATAAGGGAGTATGTGGGAAAACATTAGCGAGAGAATTTAAAGTAGGAACATCAACAATTTCTGACATAAAGAAAAATTGAGGAAAAATTGTAGGGTTTGTATCAAAATTAAACATCTTTGGATATGTACATATATAATGGATAACTAGTTGCATTTGCTACATGTTTATAGGTTTATTGAAAATTTCATTACTGCACCAGGCACTCGAAAAAAAAAAGTATAGCATGTCGAGATGTAGAAAAAATTACATGACTGGTTCCTAAAACAATGAAGTAGACACATTTCAGTTTCTTATGAAATTATTGCAGGTAAAGCCAAACAACTTTATGTTGAAACTTATGGTTGTACTGGTAATTTTGTGGTAAGCAGGGGATAAATTGCCAATTTTAGAGCTCGCTGAAAATAATTGGAGAAAAGTTGTCAAATAATCAAAATGCTATTGATCCATTCTTAAAACTATTAAATATCGAGATAAAAGAATTAAATTTGACGGCCAATCAAATTTACAACGCTGATGAGTTAGCCTTATATTGGAAAAAACTTCCAACCATGGTTAGGCAATGATTGCAGCAAATGAAAAAACAGCACCCAGTAGAAAAACAAGCAAAAAGAGGGTAACGTTTTTGCTTTGCGCAAATGCCAGTAGAATCTATAAGCTAAAACTGTTAGTCATAGGAAAAGCAGTAAATCCAAGGGCATTCAAAAATATTGCAATTCCCGTCATTTACAAGTCTTCTTCGAACGCGTGAATAACTTCTTCAATTTTTAAGAACTGGTTTCAATATGATTTTGTAAAAGAGGTAGAAACATTTCTGAAAAGTAAGAACTTGCCTAAAAAAGCATTATTGCTTGTTGACAAAGCTTCATGTTACACATTACCAGAAGCGTTAGTAAATGAAGACGGAAATATCATTACAATCACCAAATTGCACTTCTCTAATTCAACAATTAGATCAGAATGGTATAAGACTAACCAAACTTTTTTTTATCGAAAAAAGCCTCTTAGCAAAAATTATGTCATCCGATGAAGAAGACCTTATAAAATGTTTAAAAAACATAAACATTAAAGACACAGCTTACTTCTTGTACAGTGCCTGGCAAACAGTTTCGGCAGAAGTTATTCAGAAGTGTTGGAAAAACATTCTACTTAATCAAACAAACTATAACAAAAATGATGATTTTGATGATGACGATTTGATACCTCTGTCAGAGTTACAGAGAAAACTTCTGTCAAATTTAGAAGATTACAATACAATTAAAACAATGTTGAACACTATTTCAAATAATCAGTTAACAGAAGAGGAGGTAAACGGATAGATTAATGGTAATGAAAATTTGTTACCTGCAGAGGAAATGTATGAAGAAGAAGAAGAAGAAGAGGTTGCGGTTCCGGAAAGTAAAAATAATGAAGATCGAATTAAAAATAAAGACGCTGTTAACAGTTTTAATATTTGTCTGAAATAGGTTGAAAATAAAGTTAGATTGCAACACATTCTTGTCTCAAGTCGATTAAGAAAGTCTGCACTTATGTTAGAGACTAACAAAAAGATAAAACAGGCTGAAATAACTGATTTCTTTAAAAAATAATTTTTTTTCTTTGTTTAAATGTATTCTCTTTTGTAAAATAAAGTCATTCGTAATACCGAATAATTCGGTAACACGGATTGGCTTGGTTTTAATGAATTTGGATTAATGAGGTTCTACTGTATTTGGTACCTAAATAATAATAATAGTTACGCAGGTAGTAACAAAGATTTACTAGCTGCTTTAGGTTGTGACGTCCCCACAGAATTGATTTACTCAAGTCACTAAGATATATAGCAACATAGGCTAGTCTAGGCTATAAAATATGTATTCGGCTTACTAATAAACTTGGTCTGTGGCCTTGAACTTTGGCCCAACTATTGATGATAAGGTCATCAGTGCCAACATCAAGTCGTTATCTCTCATTTTTTTTTCATTCGAATTTCATTTGAAAATAGTACTATCAGGTTGTTCGGAAAGTAATTTCGTTTTTTTATGTGAAAATGAATGACAGTTTTCGTATAATAAACAAATGCTTTATTAAATTATATATTGGCCGTTCTGGTCCAACACCTTTTGCCATCTTTCTGGTAGTAGCATAATTCCACGCTCATAAAATTTTTTGTCTTTGCTGGCAAAAAACTGATCGAGGTGGTTTTTGACCTCATCATTTGAGATGAAAGTTTTACCGTCTAAAAAATTTTGGAGTGACCGGAACAAATAATAATCCGATGGTGCCAGGTCTGGAGAATATGGTGGGTGTGGCATTGTGTCCCATTCAAGCTGTAAAAGCTTTTGGCGAGTGACCAAACTTGTGTGAGGTCTCGCGTTGTCTTGGTGAAACACTACACCTTTTCTGTTGATTAGTTCGGGTCTTTTCTGTTGAAGTGCATCCTTCAGTTTGTCCAGCTGCTGGCAGTAGACTTCCGAATTAATCGTTGTGTTATCCGGTAAAAGCTCAAAAAAAACGATTCCTTTAAAATCCCACCAAACAGACAGCATCACCTTTTTTTGGTGAATATCGGCTTTGGAAATGGTTCGAGTCGATTCATCTTTTTTGCTCCATGACCTCTTGCGTTTGACGTTGTTGTATACAACCCATTTTTCGTCCCCAGTAATGATGCGCTTCAAAAACGGATCATTTTTGTCACGTTTGAGAAGCGAATCGCAGACGTCAATGCGGCGACACAGATTTCTCTCTGTGAGAACATGGGGAACCCATATATCGAGCTTCGAGGATAATCCCAGGCCTTTCAAGTGGTCATAAACTGTTGAATTCGATAAATTTAACTTCAATCCGATCTCACGTGTTGTTATTCGACGGTTCGCATCAACTAATGCCTTTATGGCGTCTTTATCAGCTTCAACCGGCCTTCCCGAACGTGGTGCATCTTCGACATCAAAATTGCCAGATCGAAATTTAGAGAACCAGTTCTGACACTGGCGTACTGTCAACACACCTTCTCCATACACATCGGTCAATTTCTTTCTGGCTTGAACAGCATTTTTACCCTTTCTGTAGTAAAACAGTAGGATATGTCGAAAATGCTGCTTATCGCTCTCCATATTTAAAAGGGCACCAACCAAAAACTACTGCGTAGAATTAATTGAAATGTTTCACACACAAGCCTTGTTATATGAGCTCTCAAAGCATATAAAAATTATATGGCTTAAGTGTGAGGTTAAGTGCAAAAAAATACCATTAAATCCTCTGTCGGGAAAAAACGAAATTACTTTCCGAACAACCTAATAAAAATTAGAAAATTGTAACCGACGAAAAAGTCTTGCTTATGTGATAGGTGACCATATTCATAATAAAAATAGTTAGACTTAAATATAGGTAGATAGAATGATAGAAAAAGGCGACGTAATGTTGGTTTGTAATTTTCATTCATATGTGTTACCAAATGTGTTATCTACCAATAATAAAAATATTACTTCAAATTCTTTAGAAAATTACCTTTATTCTCATAGTACCATCCTGATGGTAAATTTTACCATTGAACTCTTCACTGAGGCAAAATCATGTTTGCTAAATATTTTAAGGAAAGAAATGATAGGGGAATTTAACTCTAAATTTTGTTATTAAATACTTTATTTTTTTATGGAAAACTATAGGCCGGTGCTTCGGTCGGCGTTAATCCTTTTAATTTATTTTTTAAAGTTATATTAAATTTTCCTAAATTATCTTAATAGATAACTAGTTATTCCTAATTGATTTCTTTATTTTGAAATATGAATTTCAGGATCGTGATTCGGGGTCATAATGGAGGACGCACATACCAAATCAGTGGATGAAGTGCTAAAGTACTTCAGCGCCGATCCGGAACGAGGGTTATCTATAGATCAAGTAAAACGGAACCAGGAAAAATATGGTCCTAATGGTGAGCAGTTTGTCTTCATATTTTTTCCGAAACACGTTCCCAGTCTCAATTAAAGTAGAAAACCGAATTTTCTTAGAGAACTTTTTCTTCAATATTAGCTTCCAGTAACATTTTTTATTTATTATCTCATGTGCATAACTTCGCCTTTAGACGTTTATCCTATTTTTAATAGTTTTGGATATAATCCATGTAATAAAGTGTTTGTTTAGATAAACATGCATACACGTGAAATTATTGGCCTTTTTTTATATTCATTGTTTTTTTAATATTGGATTGAGCCATTTTATCAACGTACAGGTATTTATCAGTTAAACAGTCTAATAGATACAAAGTTTGTCAAGACGTTTCATGGGGTTTTTCAAATCAAACACGCAGGTTTACTTCGCCTAACCTAATTAAGCTGTTTGATTCATTACTCATGTAAACAAAGTTTGGTAATCAGACATATTGAATTAATGTTTTAATTTGTAATAGAATGACAAATATTTATTTAAGATTCTTAATATTATACTGAGTGAAGATATTTTAGGTCTTTATTATGAAATTTTCGTTATTATTATAATCTAAAGTTTATGTTTATCTGCAAACAAAAAAAATAATAAAAATAGATCATTTGGCGAAAGTAGTTTCAAAAACACATGCTTGCCCAATGTAGGTATGTACCATTTAGAACAATTAAAATTTTTTCACTGGCATTGCTACGGAGGTGTATAATTAGGCCAAGTGCGTCACCGAACGAATGCTTTTTTATATTAGCCACAACTGATATTTCTTTTGAAACTAAATTCTTCCACCTTCAATGCATCATTTTATTAATTGTGTAAAGGCACTGTATCAAAAGATCATAATAGACAAAGATAAACGCCCGCATTCCTTAAATAAACACTTCGTCGCTATTAAACTACCAGATTTCTCATCATTTTTGAGCTGAATAACCGTCTGACTCCCACACTCGCTCTGTTCTCCTAGATATTAATTTTATTTTCAAAATTTATGGCGTGTGCGGTAAGTGGCATCGTAAAGACTGTCCTGCAAGTCAGGTGTATGTGATTTAACGATATGCGGTTTTATTTGGAATGGGTGTTCTTTGAAGTTAAAATGTTTTTACTTCACTTCTTATCCCGGAAATTTGGCTGAAATGATGTAGCAAATGACAGTATATGCCTTAAACTGCTGTGTATATTTTAAAAGAGGACATTAAGCACTGTTGTGATTCATTGTCTAGGTTCGAGTGTGTTAAATGTTAAATACACTTAAGTGTGTGTATTTCATTTTGAAAACGCGTGTGAAGTCCTAGCTTTCAGTTTTTCAATTTCAAAACAATCAAGTTAAGAAAAATCTACAATTTCGGCATTTTTCATTACTAACTAACTCACTTTCATTACTAAACTAATATCTCGAGTACTGGGCTTGACAAATGCGGTAAAGTTGCTCTATGAGTGTGATTGCTAAAACTGTTATCAGCTTTATGATCACTGATTTATTTTCACGTAACTATTTTAGTCAAATTCATCATCATTAAGCAATTGTTTCTCTTGAATGCATACTGGTAAATTTTAACACATGCTATTAACAATCCGATCTGATAGATATCCTTCATCGTAATTAACCAATCTGATTAAGGTTAACTAAATATTTAATTAGCTCTGGCAAATAAGCAGTAGATAAAATAATTATGAAATTTTTATTGCGAGTAATAAAATCCATATTGGCTCGTGTACAGTAGGTCCAACTTCACTAGGAAATGATGGGAAAATTGGAAGCATCTCCAGGGAGATTTAAAAATACTCCTTCATTACGTCATATTAGCGGGAAGGAAAATAAAATGTCCGACTTGTTTTATGTAGTTTTCTATTCGAACACGTTTATTTGCACTTCCTACATTTACTTTTGAACACCAAGTTCAAAAAGAATAGTTATAAATTACTGTTGATGTAACTTGTCGACGCGGGAGCATAAAACGTTCTCATTAATTGCTGTTTTGGATAAACACGAAAGAGTTTTCAAAAGATGTGCAATTAATCGGTTGGAGCGTTGAAGATACTGCACTGACTTTTCAGACCTATTTTAATATGTACTAAACCCAAGTTAAATAATTAATTAATTAGCTGTTAACCGGAGAAATCAACATTCTTGAACATTAAATCCACGTATCCCATGGATTATTTACGTCAGTACCATGCAAATCAAAATGCAAGCCCAAGGTTGAAATAGAACACCCAACGTCATTGGTTTGCGCCACGTAATTGGATATTCATGAAGCGGTACAATTATTATTGTTGCACATAACTTTATTAAAATAATTTTTCTTTGTTATACTTATAGTTTATTTTTTTTTGCTTGGCCGTCATACTTGTATACATCATTAAATTACTGCATCTATCCAGTGTAGTTAACGCAAATCAAACGTGGAGATGAATGGAATTTTTGTGTGCTTTACCAAATTTTATATTGATATTTGATGTCTTTATGCTTGTAAGAACATTATTTGATGATTCAATAATTAATATCGTAATGAAAGTTTAGTTGTTTGAAGTAGCTACACATGTTTTAGTTGGATGGAATCTAAGTTACACAATTATTGTAGACTCTTTCCTAGAGTTGCAACGAATATTCAGCAATTATCCGGTATTGGGCATGATTTTATCTATTCGGCTGAACAGAATAATTGTTAACTATTATTTGATCAAAGAGCGAATAAAATTATATACGCGTGGAAGGTTGAAAGAAGACTATTGCGCCCCCGGTCGAAGTTCAAGGCACGATGCGACGCAAAGACAGACAGCCTTTATTCGGTCAAGGGCATAATCCTTTTTTCAGCTTGGGATACGTACAACGTTTTACTCACAAATGATATTTTTACAATCTTTTATATGAAAGTAGGACAGTGTACCTAGTTATTTAAATAAAAGTGGTTAAAAAAGTAACAGGCGTTATTTTTTCTTCATTTCGACCCATTGCTAAGGGCGACGAACCTTATTATAACTTTATCGTCCGTTACATATTTGTTAAATGTGGTATGTGGTGTTGGGCAAAAATCATTATTCCCTACAGCATTAATATTTACTTTATTTACATAGTTCACCTATACAATTTAATGGGTAAATTTTATTCTTACGGTGACATTTGATTTATTGGTCATATATAGGTCAGAGACTTACTGTCTTTCAGTGTCACTAATTTTTTAAAATTTGAGTTTCGGTATTTTTCAAAAACATTTTGATGTTAACTCGATTTTCGTCAAGTTTGGTTTTCTGGCAAGCTGGGTATCATGTTTTGGATATTAATAGAGAATTTTTCAAAAACGCATGTTTCTCTATATTTTATTATATTATCTTAAACTTTATTAATTTTATTTTTAATTATATTTCAGAACTTCCAGCAGAAGAGGGTAAGTATTTTATAGACAGTAATATGGAACATTCTTTAGAAAAATTAAGGTTACAACCGATTTTCATTGAATGCTAAATAAATATTTATAGTGTGACGCTTCAGTATGGACATGGATACATATTTTCATATATTTTCGTCACTTTTACTTACTAATTGAGTTGCATTGGCCGTTTAAAAAATATCTTAAATACCTTCACATTGTGTAGATTGTTTAATTATACAAGTGTTTTGAATACATACTACAAGAGACCTTAATACATTGTTTACTTATTATACAGGGTACTCCATCAAAATATACTAGATTAAGTGACTTAATGTGTTAATAACTAAAAATGATATCAGAGTACGATACTGACAAGATTGCCGTTTTTTAATTAGTTCTGTTGCCTAACTTCCAAACTTAATTTCTACCGCTATTTTTTTTAATTAATTTATTTTTAACTCTACCATAACTTTTTTTAATGTTATCTAAAGGTACAAAATTACGTTAAGAACTCGAAAACATTTTACTTTAAAATTTTTAAAGAAACTATTCCTATATTTCAAATTTAATTTTAAGATAGAAATTTTCTGATCTTTTGAAGGTTTTTAATGTGTGCTTTTCCTGTTGGACACCATTAAAATTAGGGAATTTTGCAGCTAACTAAAGGAATTAATCAATATGTTAAATAATTATCTTTTACATAAAAAAAATACTCTCATCAATCATTAATTCGACTTAATTAAAATGCTCAGTAAATGCGCAGAGATAATACTACTATTATTGATTATTGAATTGCTGAATTCTTCTTACTAACAACTTTTGGCAAGTTGAAAGCAAAACCTTCTATTTCATTTTCACAAAACCTCAACTTTTTCTTATTTCTAGCTAAAGTAATTTTCAAAAAGTTTTAGAGGTACAGAATGTGTCTTTTCACGCCGCACAAAGTTTATTTTCGCAGCAATTAGACATTTTATTTGAAGACTGTCGTCGTGTTACTTTCATTTATAAACACATTATTTAATCGTACACTTTGTTTGTTTAGAATAACTGAAATAGCAAGCTTTCGGCATCCGTCAAATTCGCATTAAGTCCAGATCTATTTGAAAAAGTAGGCAGTTGTTCTAAAACAACCAACGGTGCTGCTGATTCAGTGATGAAATATGATACTCAATATCACATAAAAACTAGGTAATTTCATGGAAAGTTGGGAAAGTGGGGCACAGGCCGGCTCCGGGCGATACGGTCTACGAAGATAAATTGCAACAAGTGTTGACCTATTTGAAACACTTAGCTCTGTTGGTAATTTATTTAAGTAAAATTTGGTTTATGACAATTCAAATGATAGACAAGTAAATTTGTATCAAAGTTAGTTCGGGTAATTAATTAGTTTTAAAAACCCTATGGATTAGACTGATAAAAATTCAGAGAAAATTACTAGTTTAATTAACCCTTTAAAGTACCTTATAATTTTTAATTTTTTATGTGTTTTTTATTGACCAATAAATAAAATCATGCGTGCTCAAAGATATGAATATGCAGGTAAAAACCTCTGTTTAAATAAAATGTGTGACGTATTGATTCTTTAATCTAATCCCGCTTTACTTAATGAGAAGTTTGATCAAGAGCCAATAGTAATAACTCTCGAATAAATGGAAAACAGAGTCGATTTTCTTTTATAGAGGTTAAATAACTGTTTTGATAGTTTTTAGAAACGTTATATACCAAAAATAATTCGGGAAATTAAAAGGCCATTCAGAAATTTGGTTGAACGCGTGTGGCTTGGATTCAACTAAATATTTAGAACATGTATAAGCCACAAATCAGATGTTTCATAATTAGATTTGAAAGTCGACATTGAATTTTGATTGAAAACTCTGAAATCAGATCGAGCTGAAAAAAGATAAATCAATTGAATGCAACTTGAAAAAATAATATTTAAGCCAGGAATTAGAGCACGAAAGCTATTCTAGGGCTGAAAAAAATCTTAAAGTATCTTTACCTTTGCTTGCCACTGTATTTGGGGTATCCTGTAGATCCTTTATTATTTTAAGTTATAGACACATATATATTGCGTTTTTATAGTACTCCCCACGGGAATTTTAAATTATATTTTTGAAGTACAAACTACTAATTACTGATCTGCGTGGCAACAAGCGCTCAAAAGGCCTCAAAAACGTCAATTTTATAAAAGTTGTTCTGGCTCATTACTTTGTCGTTTTTTGATTTCTTGGAATTCCACTTTTGAAAAATGATCCCCATGTTCCCCGCACAATAAATAACATTAATTGCAACGATGAGCATGAAGATTATTTTAAAAAAATTTCTGCACGTACTTTGTGATAAAGAAAGAAGGTACAGAAGCAACTATTAACCTGACGTTAGTCAATATTTCAAGTGAAAACAAAGAATGCTGCTTCAAGCCTTAACGTAATTTTATGTAACCAACAATTTAACGTTAAATGTGATTTTTCTGAGATTCATATTTTGATATGTGTTTAATCGGTACTATTTAATACCTGATTCAATACTCTTATATTTTGAGTTTTCTTTACTTCTAGGATAATATTAATGAAAATAAATTTCACCACGTAACTCGAAACAACCTTGATCCAATGGTGAACTGTGTTATGCTTATTTGAATATAGCACCAGTACGTTCAACTAAATTAATTCCATTACCCAAATGATTCGATACCGACCTGCTATATTCTCCAATTATTCAAAATGTATTATATGCACCATTTTATATTAGATCTCATCAAGGTCAAGGCCGCAATTTAAACATTTTATTGCTTAAGTGGTCCAATATTGCCCTTATCAGTTGTTGTATTAATCCCTTTTGTAAGTTTCAATTTGCTGAGCGAATATTTCACCTTTCTGTTCAAACAACTAGATTTTTTTTGGTATTTGATTAATAGTTAGCGAATTTTGACGAGGAAAAGCATTCATTTTCAGTCCGGAAGTGTTGTATAAGTATTTTGTGCCTTTTATCAATGCGTAGTGTTGCTAGATAAAGGAACATTTATCTGAGAGTTTACTGAGCATAAGACAATTTGCCAACCTATACATTTTGATTCATTTGAATGTAATATAGAATAGCTGATTTACATTTTTAAAGTATGCCAAGTTGTAATATTCCAGAATTAGTTTTTGCAGTTTGGTCTCGAAAACTTCGTTAGAATTAGATGGCGATTGAAAACCTCGTCGTAAATCTTGAGACTAATAAAAATTAAAGTAAAGTAAATATTTATCCGAGTATTTACCCATAAAGACATCTATAAATGTCCACGTAAAATTTTGATTAATTTGGTCTGTGCAACATGTATGCACCTCATCGTTGAGTCATGTTTTCGAACACAAGTGTTTCTAATTTGAGGCTAAATAAATACCCTCTATTCCAAGATAATATTCCATGCTTCAGCGAATGAAAATGTATGCGGTCGTATCCGGCATACCGGAATTAATTGACAGCAACCTTTCTTTAGCGAATATGAAGCTGAGCGGAACAGAAATCGATTGCTGTTACCCATTAAGTGACCCTTAATGGAAACGTTGAAGTAAGCTTATCTGGCATAAATTAAATGAAATTCCTCGTCCCCACAAAGTCCACACTTTGCATAAGCTGGTATTTAGGGCCATGTTTCTTATTCATGAAAGTTGGTTGTATAAATCTAATCTACACTAAGCAATTGAAATGGTACGCCCCGATTTTGGTATGATTTTCGTGAGATATAAACGGATCCATTACAGATTCGTGATTTTGAAGTCAGACGTTATTCTCCGGGACTTTTCTGGGTTTATTGGATCTTTTCTGGTCCAAAAAAAAAGATTTAATTTTTCAAAATGTATCAAAACTTCTAGGCTAGGTCTTCGATTAAAAAACACAAAACAACAGCTGCTGCATATGTTATTTTTAGTCAAATAACCACACATTTTTATACATGGTGTTGAAGATGCACGTGGATCTATCATGTTCATTGTTTATAAAATTTAAAAAGGCAACAGAAAACTAATTTTAACCCGACCATAGAATATAGAAAACCAAGCTTAGAAGATAATTTATATGTAAATTTTAATTGTTTAAATAGATTTAAAATGGGTGTATCTATTTGAGTATAGGTACGACGATACTGAAGAGGAATTAAGAAATAATAAAAATGCTAATCTTCATTATGTTTATGAAGAAATTCTAATATGAGTAGACAAAGTGTTTGTGTTACTTGAAGAGTAGAAGACTTGAAGGCATATCAGAGTTAGACGATCTCAAAGTTTATACCAAAATCAAATTGTACCGTTTCAATTGATAATTAGCTTATTTTTTAAGGGTTTATTGATTAAGGGATAATTATTAAAGTGCTAGTAACTGTAACTCATTACTAGCAGGAAATTTAGTGTAACGAGCTATACTTATTTAAGATTCTTTTTTTGGACCGAAATATTAAAGTCTTGGTAATTTTCTTAGCAAGTGTCTTTCTCCAGATAATAAAATTACCAGAACTTTCATCTATCAGGTTCGTTGTTTTGCTTAACTTAATTTCTGTTTCAGGAAAATCAATATGGACACTAGTTTTAGAACAGTTCGACGATCTTCTAGTCAAGATTTTACTATTAGCTGCAATTATCTCATTTGTAGGTATTCGCTTATACATAGTTACTTAAGTTTACACGTTATGCAAATAAACATGCCAGGTCAGTTTTTACAACGCCCGGATTTTCCAGCTATTTGCATTAAATATTTCACTAAAATTGTATTGTAAATAGTTTTCATTGATTTATATTGACAATTAGGCAGTTCATTATGAAAATGTTTGGGTTAGCTTTTCAACCGGAACAGTTCATAAGTTCGGGTATAGTGAATTGTTAGCAGAAGGTGCGATTAATGGCTAGCAATCGTTGGAAGATGATTTTTTATTATGAGAACATTAAGGAAAATAATCAATAAAATTAATAATAGTTTTTTTTAATTTGAATTTGAGCTTTGTTATGTAATTGGCAATAATAGTAAATATTCATTAATACTTATCCCATTAGTAATCATGTAATTTTGTGTTTTAAACTAGGTCCTACTTTTGATCATGATAAAATTTTAAAAAAATCAGGAATTATATTCATTCATAGACTTTTCCTTAAGTCTAATGATTCTAACGTAAATATTTGGCTCGCAATGTGGTGGTTGGAGAATAAAATTTCTAAAACATTACTTTTTATCGCTGCAGGTGTGAATATACAGAGGGCCATTCGAGTCGTTTAAAACTGGTATTTTTTACCTGCGAATAACTTTGTTAGCACCACTTATTGATGCTAATTCCAGACCAAAAGTGTCGAACTTTCCACTTTGAAATCTGTCTCTTCCAAAACGAACCTTAAATTTGAGTCATTTTAAAATATTTTTATCAAAATTCTATTTTTAAAGTTTTACACATGTGCAGCTACTAGTGAAGCGTAATTATTCTCAGACCTCCTGGAAGTTATATAAATAGGACGATATTTAAAAATCTAAGTTTCGGGATTTGAGGAGAAATTGTACTGATTGTAGAAAAATATTTTATGACACCATAAAAGAGAGATTATTTTAATTTTAGTTAATTTCATATTTTTCTTAAAAATAGATATAAAAATAAATTGGTGAATCATTTGGGAATTCTTTTACAAGTTCAGGGAAATTTGATTACAGTTTCGGATCGATGATCCATTTCCTGAGTTTCACAGATTTAGTATATAAGAGAAAAGGACATTATTTCCCGGGGCTGAACGAACAAGGAACTTGATTATTTTTCTAAAATCTGGCATAACCCCCAAAGTGCTTGTTTCGCTCGGTCCAATCTCCGAGCAAATTAATTTTAAATTTTTGTTCTATTTTTTCCACGAGGTCCATGGATGACACTTGAAATGGTCAACCTTGGCTAAACTTATAAAAAGTAAATCGTCAGAGAAAAACAGCCTCGCCGTAATTCATTGCCGTAATTTTAGCATCGTCTGTCAACGATAGAGTAGTTTTTCTAATTCAATAGGACGGAAAACCGACGCCAACATTTTGGCTATTCAAAAACATTTACATTTACCTTTTACAGGAGCCCAAAAGTCGCAGTGTACGGTATCTAATTTAAGCCTTCTGTTTTCTTGGGCTGGTAATCATCGTAAAAAGTTTATAATGATTAGCACTTTAGCCGATTTAATTTTCTTTCGGGGTTCCTAACGGCTCAATTGGTGAATTATATTAACATTCGCGTTTATTTATAGAAGGCTTTTAGAGTATTCCTTCGCAATGTTTCAAGTAGTTCAGTAACAAGTGGTAACAATTTTGCAAAGCGTAGGCGTCAGGTAGAACCCAAATAGTTTCGTGTGCAAAGTTTTAACAGACTTACAAAGTGTGTGACCAATTATTTTACCTTCTATTTTCGAGTAGCCGCAGAAAAATCGTTAAAGCAAACTGCTAGGTACTCAAAAACATCAAAGCGGATGCATTCTATTGAAACTGCATTTTGAAACAGTAGCAGCGATAAAGCTTACGATAGGAACTCATTAGTAGTTATGCTATATGCCAAGTCACGTCCAACGGCTTTTATGCTCCTAATCTGTTTATAGGGATACGATTGCATAATAAAAGTGAAAATAAGTTCAGATTTAAAAATAATACCGCAACTTTGCTTTTAAAATTAGATTTTGAGTCATCTAAGAGATAGTTGAGTTTTTCTGCCGTGAAATGCTAAATTGCTAACAGTTGTCTTTTACACAAGTTGAGGTATACGTTCACATTCAGTTTAAATCTAACTGAACTAAACTGGTTTTAAATTTTTTTACAGAATAGTTTTTAAACTGCTAGTTTTTGAGCTGCAGGAGAATAGATGCTGCACCATACAAACTAGTATTGTAGGTCCTGATCAAATGATTGGTGTAGTGAAGATACGTTCATTGCTATTATTAAGAAAACTAGAGCACTATTTATTTTATGAGTACTAATATAAGTTAATAGCAGAGGCAACAGAAGTGTTTTGTTAAAGAGATTATTATTACAACGTCAAAATACCTCAAAGCTCACGTATTTCTAAGGATGTGCGTGTTTCAGTCAATCTCTATTTTTTGAGAAAATGGTCAAAGTTAATTCCTTTCAATTAGCACATAAATCGGAAATCTTGATTTTAATAGTATCAATTATCGCAGTTTTATTCATATCTCTGCATAATATTACAAATTTTAATTTGAAGAGTACACACTCCAAATTACAAATTTTTGCATTTCAAATTTCAGGTATTAGCGTTATTTGAAGAACATGACGGAGCGTTCACAGCATTCGTGGAACCTTTTGTTATTCTCCTTATTCTCATTGCCAATGCTGTAGTAGGTGTGTGGCAGGTAAGTCTATAAGTATTACTTCATTTGTCCTGGATAATATGTGTCAATTTTCGCAGGAACGCAATGCTGAATCTGCAATTGAAGCCCTCAAGGAATATGAGCCTGAAATGGGCAAAGTCATCCGAGGCGACAAACCGGGAGTACAAAAACTTAGAGCTAGAGAAATCGTGCCCGGAGACATCGTTGAAATCTCCGTGGGTGACAAAATCCCCGCGGATATTCGTATAACTAAAATCTTCTCGACCACCTTGAGAATCGATCAATCCATCTTAACCGGCGAGTCCGTCTCTGTGATAAAACATACTGACCCCGTTCCGGACCCTCGTGCCGTCAACCAAGACAAGAAAAACATTCTCTTCTCTGGTACTAATGTCGCTGCCGGAAAAGCTCGAGGAGTCGTCATTGGAACTGGCCTAGCCACTGCCATTGGTAAAATCAGAACTGAAATGTCTGAAACTGAAGAGATCAAGACTCCCCTGCAACAAAAACTCGATGAATTTGGTGAACAATTGTCCAAGGTTATTTCTGTTATATGTGTTGCTGTCTGGGCTATTAATATCGGCCATTTCAACGACCCCGCTCATGGTGGATCATGGATTAAAGGTGCTGTCTATTACTTCAAAATTGCAGTCGCCCTGGCCGTAGCAGCTATCCCTGAAGGTCTGCCAGCTGTCATTACGACCTGTCTCGCCTTGGGTACCCGTCGTATGGCCAAGAAGAACGCCATCGTTAGATCTTTGCCTTCTGTGGAGACCCTCGGTTGTACTTCTGTGATTTGCTCCGATAAAACTGGAACGCTGACCACAAACCAGATGTCCGTGTCCCGTATGTTTATCTTCGATAAGATTGAAGGAAACGACAGCAGCATCAATGAATTTGAAATCACTGGTTCCACCTACGAGCCCATTGGAGAAGTGTTTCTCAAAGGCCAAAAAGTAAAGAGCTCCGAGTTTGATTCCTTGCACGAATTGGGTACCATCTGCATCATGTGCAATGACTCTGCCATTGATTTCAATGAGTTCAAACAATGCTTTGAGAAGGTTTGTTTTATTTTTGCTTGTATTTCTAAATCTCAAATTATGTGCATTACACGATAATGTGAAGTGATTGTATTAAAGGCATGTACTGGGTTTAAAAAGTCAAATATTTTGGGAACAGGGCGTTTAATAAGAACATGTTTTATATGAAAGTTATAAATCTTGATTTACAACCGTTCTCCTTTTAATTTTTCATGAAAGTGTTTTTTATTTATCTCATTTATAAATCTTCTAGGTTGGTGAAGCTACCGAGACTGCTTTGATCGTATTGGCCGAAAAGATGAATCCATTCAACATCACCAAATCAGGAGACAGGCGCCAAACCGCAATTTGCGTCAGACAGGACATCGAGACTAAATGGAAGAAGGAGTTCACTCTAGAATTCTCCCGTGATCGCAAGTCCATGTCATCCTACTGCATCCCCCTTAAACCCACCCGTCTTGGAAACGGACCCAAATTGTTCGTTAAGGGAGCTCCTGAAGGTGTTTTGGAAAGGTGCACTCACGTGCGCGTTGGCCAAAACAAAGTCCCACTTACCAGTAGTATCAAGAACCGTATTTTGGAAGTCACCAGGGGTTATGGTACTGGACGCGATACTCTTCGTTGCCTGGCTCTGGCCACTGCCGATAACCCAATGAAACCCGAGGAAATGGACTTGGGAGATTCCACCAAATTCTACACTTATGAGGTCAATCTCACCTTCGTTGGTGTGGTGGGTATGTTGGATCCTCCACGTAAGGAAGTGACCGATGCTATTGTTCGATGCCGTGCCGCTGGAATCCGTGTAATTGTAATCACTGGCGACAATAAGTCCACCGCTGAGGCAATTTGCAGACGTATTGGAGTTTTTGGTGAAGATGAAGACACCACTGGAAAGTCTTATTCTGGTAGGGAGTTCGATGATCTATCCCCAGCTGAACAGAAGGCCGCATGCGCTCGTGCTCGATTGTTTTCCCGTGTGGAACCTGCACACAAGTCTAAGATTGTTGAATATTTGCAGAGTATGAACGAAATTTCTGCCATGGTAAGTTTTATGCAGATATAGGGCTATTGTTGAAAGGGTAATAATACTTTTTTACTCTAAAAGTTCTGTTTTATTCTTTAACTTATGTGGTATGAAACTAGGCAAAAACTTAAAAACATTTATTTACGCTTTTCATATAGACTGGTGATGGTGTAAACGATGCTCCAGCCTTAAAGAAGGCCGAAATTGGTATAGCCATGGGTTCTGGTACTGCTGTGGCCAAATCTGCTGCTGAAATGGTTTTGGCTGATGACAACTTCTCAAGTATCGTAGCTGCTGTAGAGGAAGGCCGTGCCATTTACAACAACATGAAACAATTTATCCGTTACTTGATTTCGTCCAACATTGGTGAAGTAAGTATAGTCTGATAGTATAATTTTAAATGTGCCACAGAAATAACCAGTTTATTTGTGATTTTACGGGTTTAAACGTGCTTGCCTATTTAAAGTTAGCTATCAAAATACATCACAAATTAAGCAGATTTATTTGAATTCTTAATTTTTACCCAATTGAACCCAAAACTAAGTGTACTTTTTCCAGGTAGTCTCCATCTTTTTGACCGCTGCCCTAGGTCTTCCTGAAGCCTTAATCCCCGTGCAATTGTTGTGGGTCAACTTGGTAACTGATGGTTTGCCAGCCACCGCCCTCGGTTTCAATCCCCCTGACTTGGACATCATGACGAAACCACCACGTAAAGCTGACGAATCTCTCATTTCAGGATGGTTATTCTTCAGGTAGCGCCTTCATTATATACAGGGTGATTCATTGGGAATGGGACATGGCGAAACCCGAGATAGGGGACACCAAAATATGACGATTGGACGCAACATGCCTTATATCAATGTTGCGCGTTTCAGAGTTACAGGGTGTTAAAAGTTAAAATTTTATTTTAAAATTCCTTAATAACTTTTTGTGTTTTCATAGCATCAACACCAAAATCGGTGTACTTAGGTTTTGTAAGATGCCAAATAAGGATTTTGATCTAATTTTTACGAAATTTCTAGATGGCGCTAGTTACAACCCACCGCTTCGGTATATTTGGTCATATTTTTTTATGAGTGCAACTAAGGTCAAATTTTATTCAATATATTGAAAGAGCGTCTATTTTTACGCAAAAAAGGTATTCTTGTTCAATCCCGATATCTCTCTTCGTTTACGAGATTTTTACCTATAAGCTAATTTGTGTGGTTCCATTTCAACTCGGTTTTATTCATTTTTAAATAAATATTTTGCCGCATTAAACAAATGAAAAGCCATTGACAAATGAAAAATAAGTTTTATTTAAGCAGCTGTTCAAAATGACCACCTTCCACCTCAATGCACTTTACTAACCTTTTTCTCAAAGATCTTTTTATTCTAAATTGCATATCGACGTTATTTTTGATTTTATCAGCTGCTTGTTGAATTTTTTGGCATAATTCTTCACGAGTATTAATTGTCCCGTTGTATACAATTGCTTTCATACTTGACCATATTGAGAAGTCCAATGGGTTGAGGTCTGGACTTCTCGCAGGCCACGGAAATTCACTTCCATGACCGATCCATCGATGTGGAAAAACATTGTTCAAATGTTGGCGCACTTGGAGAGAAAAATGTGGAACCGCTCTGTCTTGCATGAATCACATATTTTGACGTAAATATAATGGATCATCTTCAAGAAGTTCTTTAAGTTGTCCTTGCAAAAAATTTAAATACCGAAGGCCATTTAAATTGGCTGGAAGTTCGAAAGGACCAATAAAAAAGTCACCTATTACACCACACCAAATGTTTATCTTAAATTCGTGTTGGAAATGTGTTTCTCGTACAGTATTTGGATTCTCAGAATCCCATAAATGGCTATTTTTCCAGTTGAAAATTCCACGGCGTGTGAAAGTTGCCTCGTCAGTAAATAAAATTTTATTCGAAAAATTTGGATCTTCGTTTTGTTTCTCTTGCAAAAATCTAGCAAATCTTAAGCGAGCAGAACGGTCTTCAGCGAGCAAATTTTGAACAGGTGTTAAATAATATGGATGGAATTTTTCTTTATGTAAAATTCTCCAGACAGACGATTGACTCATTCCCATCGTTGCACTTAACCGGCGTGTACTTAATGTTTTATTTTCAGCAATTCGTACTAAAACTTCCTCTTCCTGTTCAACCGGGATAGTCCTTCGAGCATCATTGTTTTGGCTTTGAGGGCGAAAAGAGCCTGTTTCTTCCAAACGATTGTACAGGTTTCTGAATAATTTATGATTGGGTTGTTGTCGGTTGGGATATAATTCAAAATAACTACGTGCTGCAGCACGACCGTTAAAATGCATTTGAGCAAAAACACAAATCATATCGCGCATCTCACTAAAGGAAAAGTCATTATGCCTTGGCATTTTTACTTTTAAATTACTATTTTTTACTTAAAAAGTGCAAATGACAAAAAAAGAGTCTAATTACTTTGACAAGCTAAAGTAACAATGGCTAAGTAATGCGTTGCTATGCAAGTGAATCACAGCCACCTCCCTTTTTGAGGATTTGAAATGGCACGACACAAATTAGCTTAAAGGTAAAAATCTCGTAAACGAAGAGAGATATCGGGATTGAACAAGAATACCTTTTTTGTGTAAAAATAGACGCTCTTTCAATATATTGAATAAAATTTAACTTTAGTTGCACTCATAAAAAATATGACCAAATATATCGAAGCGGTGGGTTGTAACTAGCGCCCTCTAGAAATTTCGTAAAAATTAGATCAAAATCTTTATTTGGCATCTTACAAAACCTAAGTACACCGATTTTGGTGTTGATGCTATGAAAACACAAAAAGTTATTAAGGAATTTTAAAATAAAATTTTAACTTTTAACACCCTGTAACTCTGAAACGCGCAACATTTAATATAAGGCATGTTGCATCCAATCGTCATATTTTGGTGTCCTCTATCTTGGGTTTCGCCATGTCCCATTCCCAATGAATCACCCTGTATATATACAGGGTGGCGCACTTCACCTCCCGTCTCCTATAGCTCGGTTATCATTGACAGTAGGATTTCGATATTTTGTATACTTTACCTGTGTCTTAGGACGTACTCCAGGAAAATATTTTTAATTATACAGGGTGTTCCAAAAAAGTGTGACGATACCGAACTTTTTTTTTTTTAATGGAACACCCTATTTTTTTTCACAATTTAATTGCTTTCTATGATTGTCTACATATTCCTAAAATTTTGTTGAGATCGGTTAAATAATACTGGCGAAAAAAATTAAAAACTGAAAAAAATTACATTTGCGCCTCTAGCTTGAAAAAATAATAAAAAATAGAGATAATGTCTATGTGAAGAAACTACTCAAGATGCTTATTAAGCATGGTTTAATAGTTTTATTAAAAAAGTTTCGATGATCGATATTGTACAGGGTCTCCAAAATTTAGCGTCACATTTTTCAAACTTCAAAGTGTTTTATTTTTCTTATTTTAAATTGGGACCCCCGTATATTTTAATTTAGTTCGATGCAGAATTCAAAAACAAACATTTTTCGAATTACATGTCTGTCGCAATTCTTAACACTTCGAGACTTGTTCGCGGAAAACCATTCCAATAGTAATTAAATTGATTAAAAAACTACGGTTGCTATGACAAACGAATTATTGATAGGACTTATTTTATAATTACAATTATCTTACAACCATTACACATCTAAAGTATGTGTTCGAAATTTTTTTTCGAATTTGTTCAAAACCACCCTCGATTTTTTTATGAATTGCAGAAAGTTACAAGACCTTCCATAGTCGTCTTAATTTGTGTCTTCAACAGAACGGAGGATATTTCGAACACATACTTTAGATGTGTAATGGTTGTAAGATAATTGTAATTATAAAATAAGTCCTATAAATAATTCGTTTGTCATAGCAACCGTAGTTTTTTAATCAATTTAATTACTATTGGAATGGTTTTCCGCGAACAAGTCTCGAAGTGTTAAGAATTGCGACAGACATGTAATTCGAAAAATGTTTGTTTTTGAATTCTGCATCGAACTAAATTAAAATATACGGGGGTCCCAATTTAAAATAAGAAAAATAAAACACTTTGAAGTTTGAAAAATGTGACGCTAAATTTTGGAGACCCTGTACAATATCGATCATCGAAACTTTTTTAATAAAACTATTAAACCATGCTTAATAAGCATCTTGAGTAGTTTCTTCACATAGACATTATCTCTATTTTTTATTATTTTTTCAAGCTAGAGGCGCAAATGTAATTTTTTTCAGTTTTTAATTTTTTTCGCCAGTATTATTTAACCGATCTCAACAAAATTTTAGGAATATATAGACAATCATAGAAAACATTTAAATTGTGAAAAAAAATAGGGTGTTCCATTAAAAGAAAAAAAGTTCGGTATCGTCACACTTTTTTGGAACACCCTGTATAATTAGAAATATTTTCCTGGAGTACGTCCTAAGACACAGGTAAAGTATACAAAATATCGAAATCCTACTGTCAATGATAACCGAGCTATAGGAGACGGGAGGTGAAGTGCGCCACCCTGTATATTTGAACATGCGTAATTTACCGATCGTAAGAACTACTTCCATCCACATATTTCTGTGTCTTACTTTGAAACTTTTCCAATTATTGAAAGTTTAAAATTTGAAATTTTCCAACTAAATTGATCATTAAAGTAATTCATCATAAAGCATATTAGTCCATTTTTGACCGATGTTTAACGGTAAAACATTTTTTTTGAAATAAAACATCTTTTTGATAAAAAAAACGGTGGATAAAAGAACTACGGTCAAAGTTAGTTCATCCTTCGAAAACATGGATTTGAACACTATTTTGAATTGTATAAATAAAACTGTATGAGGTAATGATGACTAACAGTTTTATATTATATTAGGTATTTGGCTATTGGTGGATACGTAGGTGCTGCCACCGTCGGTGCTGCCGCTTGGTGGTTTATGAGCTCCCCTGAAGGACCTCAAATGAGCTACTACCAACTGGTAAATAAATCATAACTTTAGGATTAAAATTATTTTCTTAATGATGAAACTTTTGTTCAGACCCACCACTTGCAATGCCATGGAAGTGGACCCGAATTTAAGGGCATTGACTGTAAAGTATTCACCGATCCTCACCCAATGACTATGGCCCTGTCTGTGTTGGTAACCATTGAGATGTTAAACGCCATGAACAGGTGAGATGCACCTAGAGATTTCGCAACAGAACCTAAATTATGTGTTTTTGGCGATTTTCTTATATTATTTTTATATGACGCATATTATAGTTTGTCTGAAAACCAGTCTTTGATCGCCATGCCTCCATGGTGCAACTTGTGGCTGATTGGTTCCATGGCTCTTTCCTTCACGCTTCACTTTGTCATCCTTTATGTGGATGTGCTTTCCGTAAGTATTGAGTAAATTGTTTGGTGTGAAAGACTTTAATGTTCCTGCGAAGAATGAAAACTGTTGGTTGAGTTAATTCGTTTTTAATGAAGTATGAACAGTCGTCAGAACTGATAGATAATGTGCTCTATAATTCTATTTGCATATTAAGGAGATTTTGTCTTTCTTGAAAATTTAACATTTTATCCCCTGTATAATTTGATACATATTGTCTATCAAATGTACCATCAAATATATTTAGACGGAGAACCTGTGATATAACTGTGGTAAAAGACTAAATAGAAGTAATGGTTAATAGGAGCTTTAAATATTTAAAGCAGGAATTAAGCCTTAAAAAAATTAAGCGAGGAGTAAAGAAAACAAAAAGCTTCACGATTGTAAGAATTTGTATAGAATGCGTAATATCGAGGATTAAAGAGTATTTTACTCTTCAGCCACATGTTCATATCTATCTAATTTTAATTAAATATTTGGATTTTATTGTCCAAATTGTGTGTGGCTTAATTAATGTTTAAGCTTATTTAATAAAACACTAGTTTAGACTTAGTTTACATAATTAGTTTGTGTATATAGTTGTTCCAAAAATTCATTACGTTAAGAATTATGTAATATATCTTTATTAGATGTATAATGTTTTATGATAATTGTTTTAAGTCTAGCAGCTCGGATCTGCTACAAGCAAGAAAACTTATTTCTTTTGAACAAAAAACGTTTGAGTTTACATTTGAAAAATAAATTTTTGTTTAATTGTACAATCTGCGTCTACATAGGTTAAAAACGTATTTCCAGACGAAGTGCTTTTAATTTTAATCTCTAAATCCTCTTTAATAGCATCGGTGAAGAACTCATTGCTAGAAAGTATCTTCTAATTTCAAACCCCTTTCCGTTGCAGAGATCGGAAACACGTTTCCACCTAAAATGCTTTCTATTAAGGAATTCTCTTTAGTTTTACATCAAACAACTTTATACGTTTTTGATGCAATATCTGTATTAGATCGCATTTCTTGTCATAATTTGGTATGAATTTCGCTCTTTGTATTTTTTGCCTCGGTGCTCAATACTATAAAACAATAATGTAGTTGGAGAAAATTGTTGTCTTTATAAAACAGGGGGTAAGATGTCAAAATTTCAAGAACAAGAATTATTTAATATGTGGGCAGGCTTTAGATGTATTAGGATTCGAGATTTACTCTAAATTAGGAGATTTATAATCACAAAGAATAAATTTTAGAATCTGTCAAAGTTCTTAGCGGTCTTAGCCGAAATCAGATAAAATTGAGATTCCAGAAAAAACACCATTCCTTATTAAAACTTTGTAATTTTAGACAATTATCAGATATATTATTTTCTAATAAATGACTTTCGTGTTTCTAGGTGGTATTCCAAGTGTGTCCATTGACAGTGGAGGAGTGGTTAACGGTCATGAAATTTTCCATTCCAGTAATATTACTCGACGAAACGCTGAAATTCGTCGCCAGAAAGATCACAGATGGTGAGAATCCGATTTATACTGTGCATTGGATTGTACTAATGTGGGCTGTGTTCTTTGGCTTGATTTTGTGGGGCCCCATATAAGTGTGACCCCATATAACCCCATAGACTGCCTCCCCAGACGAGGACAGAACTAGTTTAGTGTGTAAACGGGTGCCTAGACGACTATAGTGTCCCGGGACATAAACGGACCAAGTTGACTTTTAAGTGCCTTTTTTTTCCTTGCACCTTTATATTTCAGTTTTTCTTTATTATTATTGTTTCTTTTTGTAATCTTCAATAAATTTATTTCATTTTGTGTTTAGAGCAATTTTTTGAGGGGCTTTTTAACTATTTTCTAACGTTATATTAAGTGAGATTAGCATTCCAATTAAAGACCCCCTTTTTTTGAAAATATATTTTCAAAGATAATTTTTAACACCATTGTTAACAGGCAGCGGCCAAATCAAAATATATGAACCCGTATTACACCCTAAAATCCCCGCTTAACGGTTTGTTTTAACTAATGTTAGTACCTTTAGTAATAAAGCTCATAGAAAATTATTCATTGAATACTTAACTAGCTAGGTAGGATGTAATTATTATTTATACAAAGTTTTCTTAGGAAATGAATAATTTTTTATAATAAATATATACATAGATAGCAGATACCTATTGCGTCGAACGCTTTCTTGTCGGAGTGGCAAATTGGGATTTTTAAAATAAAGTTTCCATTTCACAAGAAATTCGTTCCAATTTACAAAAATTATTCAGACCCGAAACCAGTCCGTGTATAACAGGCAAGTTAGCGTGAGTGTGTAATTATCCTCAGGTGTTGTGATTTTTAGTAAAAAACACGCTATAGTAAGGAAGATTGTGCATGTCTAAAACCATTTTCGATTCAATAAAGGAAGAAAAACAAGACTGAGTTAGTTCTTTGTGTTTCGCTATGTTGTATTAACAGTCGCCTTTATTAGGTCCTCTCCACCGTTTATAAAATAGTTGTTTCTTGTTCAATTGTTTAAACTGTTCAGAATTTACTAGGTGCTTTCCAAACTAAACCTATTATTTATTGATACATAGCTAAAGAATATTCTTAATCATTCCAGATAAAAAATAGTGTTTATAGGGCATTTCCCTCATAAAGTTAGGAAATGTGCGATTTAATGTAAAATTTTTAACTTAATGACTTATAAAATTGTTCAGAGTAGTTCGGGATATTTCGGTATTGTTAGAGGCAATTAAAAGTAAACGTTTTTTAATTAAGGAAATTATCGGACATGTATTTGCATGGAAAACAAGACTAGGTGTTGCACAGCAAGGATGCATAAAACATGTGATACGCGGCAATTACTGCAAGTAGAAATGCACCGTTAACATTTATGTTTACCCCAAGCAAGTATACAAATACGGCGGCGGTATGCTTTTCTTCAATCGTGTTCAATAATCTATGCGTATCTCTTACAGTAGATGAATGTTCAAAAATCGAATGTCGGGAAATTACTTTGCCCTACTTCGGGGTGTAATTGTTTTAACCGAATCATAATGTGCTAAAGAAAGTGTTACCACTGAACATTAGTCGTCATAGTTGCATATTAATATTTTTTTATTACTTTTTATAGATATTTTTCTCTATCTACTTACCCAATACTAATTAATAAACGTTCTTCTGCAGAAATTGCCTTTCTGTAAATAAATTCAATATTCGTTCTATGGAAGGTTCTTCTAGATCAAGAAATAATATTTCCTGTGTGTGTAACCATTGCTGGACTGTCTAGCATACATTTATCGATGATTTATGCAGTGTCTTTTTCCGTCCATGTTTTCGCAAATATTGCCATGCTACAGTGACATCTATTCGAAGACATTTTGTAAACTGCAAGTTCACAAAACTACTGCATTATGAGTGTTCGCCAGTGGAAACTATTGGACACTTATATTACATATTTCATGTCTGATGCATCATTGGTGCGCAACATATTTTGAAATATAAACCATCTTTTCTAAATCTAAATGACGGTTTCGAAATTTAAATCGATAGATTTTGAATTACTCGTACATCTAAAAATGGTACAGTAACCCGAACTAGTCGAAATAGAAGTAACTCAAACAGAAATTCATATAATTGTTTAAGCAAACTTGATTAATCTGTCAGGTCACTGCGAAATTACTGTAAGATTCTTTTAATAAACCCGAACTTAGGTCAATAGAAGTTCTGTCATTTTAAATTTGATAGACTTGAACAGAAAAGTCTATTAATTTTAAAGTAACTCGAACACATAGTTTATGTCATTCTGAAGTAACTCAGTGGGAATTTGGAAAAATTAACAAAATAATAAAGAATGAGTTCAGCAGAAAAATCTACAATAATTTTGGAGTAACTCGAAGTGGCTAAATTGTAATTTTCTCTAAATTTAAATCAACCTGAATAACAACTTTGGAAGAATAAAATCCGAATCGATCTGAATAGAAGAATCCGGTTATTTTAAAATAAAGCAACGGAAAATTGTAATAATTTTAAAGCATGAAACCCAAACAGGCTGGAATAGACATTTTCATTAATTTTGAAGTAACAGCCAAAATTCTTAGATATTTTTGAAGCAACTTGAACTGACTGGTATAAAAAAAGTCCAATAATTTTTAAGTAACCCAAGGGGTAATTTTATAACTTACACTGAATTTGTTCTTAAAAAACTGTTCTATTGGAAGACACTACATCGTGATGCATCTTTACTTTTGCATTGACTAGCAATTCTGCTCAATATTTTTCATTTTCGACCAATAGGTGTGTGTAAAATACCAAAAAAAAAACACCAAGTTTTGTCTAAAATCGCAAGTTATTTGTCGATTTTGTCGGTTTTTATAGAAAGTACTTTAACTAGTAATTGGAAGCGTTCTGTCCTTTTTATGCCACTATTAAAATAAATTAGTCCGGTATTAGTAAGTAAAGAAAATCTCGTCGTAGAATAATTTTTCGAATCAATTTAGACAAATTTATTGAACCTTTTTAAAGTAGGCAAAGTTTCGAGGATTTATACAATTACGTAATTATATGAATATAGATATATGTACCTATAACTTACAATACACTATTATTTTATCAATTGTAACAGTTTTATGAGCCCTTCAAAGTAATTTGATATATTTATTTACCTAAACACCTTTTCCCGAGAATCCTCATTGTTTACCTAAACTGTATAATATTTTAGCCCAATATTCCATGGAATGATTCGGCCTCCTATTTAGCTATTGAATTATCCTATGTAAATAACACTTTAAAGGACGCTGTTATGAGGAAATATAATTTTTTTCGACATGTCCTGTGTGATTTTTCTTTGCTCCTAACGTTTTATTATTGTGTGATGCCTAACAGAAATTAACCTTTTCGCTGCATTTGCACCAGTTTGAATTCCAGCTTCATGTCTCGATGTACATGTAAGTATGCACCTTTTTATATACTCGTAAATGTGTGTTATTTTTATAAATATGTTGAAATTTACTTTAAAAAGTTTTTAATTTTTGCAGTAGCAAAACCGGTACACCGAATGTGAACCCTTAACGACTCACCAAAGGACCTTTCTGAGTCGATGCGTGGAGTGACCCCTCCCAGATCCTAGGAGTCCAAAATCTCCTCTAAAACTCTATTGTTTTCTAATCTATTCTCTTCTTACACTAATTTTCCGACTTCTAACTAACTCTGCAATTTAACAGCATGACTGATTTTCGTAACGTTTATACTTAATCTGCTTTTATTTTTCAGTGGGTGAAGTTGTAATAGATAGATGGTAAACCTCCTTGAAGCTATCTCGACTACGCTTTTTAACTTAATTGACTCAGTTCTATCTAGAAGATTCGACGCTTTCATTCTTTTTAACACTAAAGGTTATTAGTGTTTTTAGACCGTACCGCTATTATTTATTAACGAAATTATTGAGTTGGAACCGCTTAACCTTCCGCAAGACATCTTAGTTTCTAGTGTTGATCCCTAAGAAGTTTTCATCCTTTTTCAAGGACCTGTGATGGTGCGTTAGATTAATTACTAGTAATTGTACATATATTAAGAAAATTATTTGTTATTTTATCGTTATTTGTTTTAAATAGTCGTCGAGGCCAGGACAAACTAGCGACTTTAAACTTCTAGTTCGAGAAGGGGAAGTAGCCCTTTCACACTATACCTGACTGTTTTGCATTTCAACTACTAATGTCCTTATTTATGCGAATGTCCATCGCTACAGAACTAAACATTAAAAAAAGACATTAGCTGTATCTATACTCGCTAATATTTCAACACTTAAGAAGAGGACATTCCGGATAATCATGTTTCGCGATTTCAGCTACGAATGGCTGTCATATTGCATAATATAGAGCTTTGTTGTTAATCTCGTATACATTTTAGTGCATATATTGCAAAACTTGCAGTTTGTGCTGGTCGACAGTTGCACTTGTAACATAAGAAAAAACATCTTGTACAATGTGAACTTACATCGGTTTTGTAAACAGATTATTTATGTAAATAAAGTGGCAGCATTCTGGCTGTCGGATGTTAGTTTGGATTTTACTGAAGAAATAAGTTTGGAGTAGATTTTTAGACTTTAAAATTCCTGTTGGTAGAGGTACAACGCAGTTTTACAAGGAGGAGACCTCAAATGTTATAAAATTAGCAAAAATTCCCATAATTATCTCAGCAACTTTGTAGTGAAATATTTTAAAATATGACTATTTGAAGTTCTGTAGATTTTTTTTGAGAGCCTGAAATTAGGTCGAAAAGTCTTTCTTTAGAGCTATTTTAGAGAAAGCTTTTCTTAGATCCAGTATTGACTCCAAAATTATGAATTACAAGTAAAATTGTTGAGCTTTTTAAACGATCCTCATCCATATCGAAATGTCGTTTCTCAGACAAAGTCCTTTGATGTTTCCAGAAATTTTGTTTGAAGTAAAAATCACTACGCTGTTTCACAAAATTAGTAATTAATGCTTCCATTAAATGTCCTATAGTTTTCCTAATTGAATTCACGGAAAAGGTTTTTGGAAGTTGTGCGAAGAAGGTTTGAGTGTTTTCCTTCATTCAAATTTAACCGTCGTTCGAGTGAGTTTTCTTGTAAGAGAATCCCTTTATTAATTTTGACAGGAAAATATCTGTTCGTTTAATATCTCATTCATTAGAGACTTATAGGGTATCTTACCCCTGATATTTTTTATATTCCTAGTGGAGTTTATAAATAGGATTTTTGGCGTTCTGCAGAGCTTTTTGGTAATTCGGTAATCCAGACATCTGGAGTCAAGAACTTCCTGTTAGGCCATATAAAACTACGGTTAAAATTTTAGAATATTTCAACTGATTAAAGGAATAATAAAATAACATTTTTTAAACTATTATTTCTGTTTTATTCTAAAGTAATTTGCCTAGGTGATTAAAAATAAATGTCGTTTCTTTATTGGCACTTTTTGTCCTTCATAAGTCTACACGTTTCGGGTTTTCGCAACAATAATCAATTATACTTTTATTAAATACGGAATTAATTTGTTTTTGGTTGAAGCAATGTAAAATTAGTCAAAATATCCAATAGAAAATATTTCACACGTTAGTCTAAATTCATATAAATCCTGCCATAGTTACCACATTTAAGACGCCCCTGATTACAAAGAGATCAAATTGAATTTTCTCATTTTAATTTAGAGCATTCGTGAAAGAAAAATGTTCAAAAATCTCATGGGCTTTAATGATTTAAATAATGAGCTTTCATTAGAAATGGATTGGAATAAATTAAGTTTCTGACATCTGAATATGACGAAATCTATTTTTAAGGTCACTTTTGTCGCATTTCTTTTTACTGTAGAGAACTGATAAAGCAGCTGATAGACTATCAGTGTTATCAAATGACTCTTCCTATGGAAAATTGCGCATTCAAAGTTCTCCATGAAGGACAAATAGGAGAGCTAATAATACTTGTTAAATACCTACTTCCACAAATTCTTGCTACGGTTTGAGCCTAAATAAACAAAACTTAAATTAGGCATGCGAAAACAGTTTCAACACAGTCTAGCAACGCATGTTATCCGAGGAAAACTCAATCCCGATTACCTTTTTGTGATAAATAGACATGATTAAAATTAAGATTTTTTTAATTTTTACAATAAACCTCCTGAATTGTGTATTTAGTGACTTGCAATTTAAATACCACACCAACAATGAACTTTTGAAAATTTTGGAAAGCTTCAAAACCACCGTAAAACATCCGATGAGGGCTAGTTTGTACTCGATTGGTCGAACTACAGATGGTAAGTTAATTATGCAGTAAAAAATTTTATGGAAATGGAGTTTTTTGAAAGGTAATGATATGTGGGTGGTGGAAGTAACAGCAACTCCTGAAAGGATGCTTAACGTTCCTAATGTTAAGCTTATAGGGAATATTCATGGCAATGAACCAGTGGGCAGGGAAATGCTCTTGCATTTTATGCATGTATGTGGATGATAAACTATCTTCATCAAATAAGTTTTTTGTCTATAGTATTTGAGAGTCGAGTACCAGAAAGCAAACAAAACAATCTCCCTTTTGCTAAATAGCACCAGAATCCATATTCTACCTTCAATGAATCCTGATGGATTTAGCAGATCGCTGATGGGCGATTGTGATAGTAATCGTGGAAGGTCCAATGGTAAAGGACATGCCGATTTAAACAGAAGTTTTCGTGGTAATTAGTCAGATTTTTTCTTCAAATTAAATTTAAAATTAATTTGCAGATCTATACAACGAATATGGCACAAATAATCAAAAAGAGTCTAATGCAATTATGAAATGGTTGGAAGAAATTCCTTTTGTGCTCTCTGGGGTATTTCATGGAGGGGCTGTTGTGGCCAGTTATCCATATGATAGTCCTAATACAAAGAGTAAGTGCTTGATTATCAGTTATTAAAATAATTCTAATTAGACTGAGTAGGTTTGGGTTCTCAGGGAGAGTCGTCTTTCTTAACCCCAGATGATGATGTTTTCATCCATTTAAGCACAACATACGCTCAGAATCACAGAGAAATGTCCATGGGCAAATATTGTAACGTTTCTGACACGAAGTTTCCAGAAGGAATTACCAATGGGGCTGTGTGGTATTCATTTAGCGGTAAAATCGTTGAATCATTTTTAAACTATTTGATTTTTGAGTGCACTTTAGGTGGTATGCAAGATTACAATTATTTCTATCATGGATGTATGGAGTTGACCCTTGAGATATCTTGCTGCAAATATCCGCATTTTAATGAATTACAAAAGCTTTGGGATGATAACAGAGAAGTGTGATATTAGGTAAATTTGAAATTTGAGAATCAAATTCAATTTTTAGGCTTTGGTGGCATTTTGCACGGAAGCGCACAAGGGGGTTTATGGGCAAATCTTGGATAAAGATACTCAGAAACCGATTGGAAGAGTCGAATTAAAAATATCTGGTAGAAATGTGACTTTTTTTAGTTTCAAGGAAACTGGGGAATTTTGGAGAATTCTCCTTCCTGGAAATTACACCATTGAGGTGAGTTAAAACTTTGCGAGAAGTGCTTTATTGATTATTTGTCTTTTGTAGGCGAAAGCCGAAGGGTATAAGAGAACAAAGAAAGCTTTTAAAATAACCTTAGGGAATCTAAGTATAAAATTGAATATATTTTTGAAGGAAATTCACAGTTCGACTGAAACAACCAGTAATAAGGAACAGGAGCAAATGCTAGGAACCTTCTCAGATAATAGCAACACTTTGTGCCTTAATCCCATTAATAGACGAAGTGCTGATTGTGTCCAGAATTCGCTTACACAAAATAATTTATCCAAGAGCTTGGCAGTAACTATCTACAGTAATTATAATTTCTATTTGCATATTTATTATCTTATTCCAATATGTATTTTTCTTAAATAAATAAGTGTGCATCATATGAAGCAAAATTATGGGCACTTAATCCTCCTCTTACAGCATTATTCATTGCCTTAAAATTAGGGCTTTAGATAATTATTCAAATCATTCTGATGCATTTCGAAAGCATTACGTCCCTCTGGCATGGCTAATAAATCCGCATTCAGAAAAGGCAATTGAAATTATCTTGGCTATCATCCAGTCTTGAAATGTACATAGGCGTTACATAATGGATAATAATCGGCTATAAACCAGCAAGGGAGAAAACAACCGAGATGGTTATTTAATTTTTCTTTCCTAAACTGCTTTCAGAAATAAATTAATGTTTATTGTGGCTTTATTAATGCTTTTGATTTAATGAACGAGTAGGATTCGTCGATTGTTGCAAGTATTTTTGAGAAGCTCATTGCCTAAGTAATATTAACCATTAAATTTTATGACTCCCCCATAAAAATTTCATCGCTCCGCCTCTGCAGCTCCATCTCGAAATCGAAACTGAGTTTGGATAGAGTCCAACATTGCGTAAAGGCAGTAGTTAAATTATTCCTTAACCGTAAAGTAACTTTTTCTGGCGTTCGGCATTCATTAAAGGATATTTACTGTTGTAATGACGACGCATATAGCCGTTTTCGGCTTATTTTATGACATCTATAGTCATTCGCTTTTGTACTCAAAAAGCGTAGGACGAGGAAGAATATTTCGACACTGAGACGATTTTGCGTCTTTTTGTCCTCCAGATTCGCAATATTAATGTCTTAATGGAGCGACTATGTTGGATTTTTCATTTCATTTCAAATAAAGAAGTAGTACTGCTCCTGTCGATTCATAGATCCTCCAAAACTCTTCAATCCACACGTAACTGAATTCAATTTATCTTTTAATCATATCTCAGAAATATTGTCCTATATCTCCTACTTCATTCAATGACCGAACACACTTATTACTTCACCATTAGAAACAATCAATCATTGTGGTCAAATAATACTTTAAAAATGATTTACATATGTAAGCTTTTCTGTTGACCACTCGTATTTCCAGATACCGATCTCGTTTCAAAGTGTTTTATGGTTCTTCTTTGGAGGAACCGTAATCGAGCCAAATTGTCCACTGTTGACAAATGGTGGCAGTGTATCATTAAAAATTTTGATTTAAAATTAAATTCGTTAAAGGCGTGGTCCTTCTTAATTGATCGGACAGGGAGGTCCTTTAACCACAATTGAAAATTCAAGGTAGTTAGCCTTGGACACCAATGATTAATGAAGAGGATTTGAACTGAGGATATGATTAAACTGAAAATACACAAACACATTCTTAAGTTCAGACTAACCCTGTTGAAATCATTCAATAGGTTAACGGGAGAAGAAAGAACCTATAAGGTAAATTATAATATGTATATGTTACAGTCAAAACTTCTTTTCGGTCAAAACTACTTTTGACTGAAAAATATAGTCAAAGGTGCTTTTCACCGCAGTTTTATCAAAAGTAGTTTTAACTGAAAAATACCAGTTTTAACTGAAAAATACCAATTAAAACTACTTCTTTGACTAGCTTTGTTAGACAAATATCAATTAAAAGTTGTTTTGATTAAGCGTGTTGGTCAAAACCTCTAAAAAACTGATGAGGTAAATGAATATTACGTCCAAAAAAACATATGCTTGGGCTTGTGATTTTTAATAATAGTTTTACTTAACTGATAATAATAATTGTTTATTTTTAAATATCAACTAAATGTGTCAACTCTTTGAATCGCACACAGGTTCATCTAACGGCAGAAATCATAACCTAAATCTATTCCTAACCTCGCATATGTCATAACGGTTATATAACTAACCTGAACTAACCTGAATTAACAAATTATTATGTAATTGCAAGTGCTATAGTAGCCTAGGCTGTAATAATATATAATTTCTTGTTTGCCTCTTTTCACAATTTAAGAAGTAATAGTTAATTTAAATATTGTTCATGTTATTTTTTTTTATTTTGTAATGATAAACGTTTTCGCAAATATTAAAATTTTTTTACTAAATCCTTCCGATGAACAGTAATTTTGACTAAAAAAGAAGTTTTAACTGTAACATATATAAAGTATTCCTATGTGGTTTATTTTAATAGCCAATATTTGCTTTAGATATATATGAATAGGATTTTAATGCTCCGAAATTATATTAATATAAAATGAACATTTGGTAACTTTTTACAAATGATTTGTTTCAATAGAGAGGTAAACCAATTCCGGTTCGTTAGAAATAGTAAGAAATATGTGCAACCCGGTTAGGACCATTTGCACATATTTCTTGCAATCCGAAATTGCTTTTCCACCATATTGGAACGAAGTTCCATATTTCTCCCTATGGGAGCATTATTTCTGCGAAGTATGGCATTATGAGGAAGAGTAACATATCTCTTTCAAATGAGGCCCTGCGGCATCTCGTATCCTAGGCAGAACGGAAATTTGATAATTGGCCGATAATTGAGAAAACACATGTGAATTTCTACTCACACCTTGATTTAGAACAAGGGGGAATTACAGCAAAACCCTACTTTGCGTTTGATTCGAATTATAATGCCGGAAAAAATAATACCTGGATGATGAAGACATTATTCAGATAAGTACCACTTTTTTGTTCACGCCGTATACAAAATACACCACTTTCCGAAAAGCCCTTGTAACTCTTTTCTAGATCCTCAATCAAGAATCTAGCAAAAACGTCTCGAGATACTAAGTAAAGAAACAAGTTGATACTAGTAGAAGTAAACACGTTATTCCCAGAATGAATGTGGTATTAAACTTTCTGTTCTTACAGAGTTTTAAACGTATATTTAGGTAAACGGTTTAGTTAAAGGATTGAGTTGTTCAGGCAAAGGTTCTTGATTCATCATGTTTTTTTTACAAAAAACTGAGGACATGAGCACCATTATTTTGATACCCATTAGATTCATTATAGAAATGAATATTTTTATGCATTTTTTGAATTTCAATTTAACGTATAAATGTTTTTGTAATTTTCGCAAATACGTAAAGCAACAATTTTGGTATTTCAAACAGGTGAGGAGAAAAGGAAATGTTGCTACCTCCTTTATTTCGTAACTCAACTAATAAATGAAATCAGTAACCATAATGGTTACTCTAGAGGGTAATTTAAATTTGCTGTTTAACATTGGAATCTCAAAAACTGAAAGAGATAGGAAGTCGGTAGTATAGGAACAAACTTGCGTATTTTAATGCTCAATAGAACTACATTTGAGAATTTAGAAAATTTCGACTGTGTAATGGTTTCGAAATGGTTTTCATTTTTCCCCCCAACTTAATTTTTTAGGCTTTTCTTTTCTAGGATCCATTAAATTTTTATGTGGCGTCTATATGATGTTTCGGGCTTTTCTCTATTGTCTAGTCTGTTTCTCTGTCTATCCAGTATTTACGAATATGAGATTCGCAGATGCTTAAGTAGATTCCCAGTCTCGCGATTTTGAAAAGGTATTTATTTAAATGAAAATTTCTTGAATTGCTTTCAAGTCTAAGGGCCCTTAACTGAGGTATTCACAACCAACTTTTTTCAGCTCGTAATGAGTTACCAAGCTCAGTTTCTCCACTTCCAAACCTCATCATAAATTTCCCATCTAGCTCCTCACCTATTTCAAGAAATCTTCATTCATAAGTTAAAAACGAACTTTTTGCTGCTGTGTAATTTACAACCCGGTTTGCGATGGCCGCAGCTTTATTGCCAATCATTCAAGTTCCATTCATTCGAAGAGTGTTCCTAAAAAGGACACACACGCTTCCAACTTGAACTGGACATTGCCTCGGAATTGCTATAATCGATATCGATATGTGTCGTTCGTTAAGCTTAATTGCGGGTACTGCTTACCACTGAAAGTGTGCAGGAATGTCCCTTGGTACGTGGAGCCAGGAAACGAGAAGTACTGGAATTTTTTGATAAAAGGCGACGATCGTCGTGTTAGTTCCTTATTAAGAGCTGGCGCCAGATTGTTTTTAATTTTCAACCACTGCATTGTCTGAGATTTTCCTGGAAGTTATGTGAAAATTTCTTCGCACAAAAAACTGTATTTTATATTAACTTAAAGGTAAGCTGATGCCCTTGATATTAAAATCGTATGCCCGTAAAAGGAGCGCAAACCAGAGATGTGTGACGTTATTATTATTAATTCTTATTATGCTGATCTTTATAGCAAAGTGATTCCGAGAATTGTTACTAATACCTACTACGACTACCAATATAGAGATGTTTTCGTTTCAGCACAGCATGGTGCCATTTTCGAGATATAAATACGAGCATTGGGTTGACACTAATTTGGAGCTACCGCTGCTTTTTTAGGGGTTTTTAATGATTTTTACAAATTCAAATTAAAATAAATTTTTCTAATACCGGGACCTGAAACCGGCTAATTAAGCATTTATATGCGGAAAACGGAGAGAAACTGTGAGCAAACTAATTGCTTCGATCATGTATAACCTTTGTCCGTGAGGCAAATATTCGATTATATAAAATATATGAACAATTAAATTTAATATTTATTCTCTCTTTGTGAAAGTATTCGAACCATTATGTGAGGATTTATTGCCTAAATGTTTAGGGAATGTTTAAAAGATGCCAAGCGACGTTCCAGGCATGGACACGCGTCTAGGTATAATGATAAGTGGTGGCAGAAATGTTAATGGTGTCTTATAAGTGCGAAAAGGGAATAGTGCACTTTGTGTGAAATTGTTATAAAAAAAGTTTTAATTTTATTCCTGATTATATCTAAGAAAAGATGCGACAATAAATTCCGTGCACTTTTTCACATAGCCACATTTCCTTATCGTCATTGTGGCTTTATCACAATTCTATTTTGTAGTTTTGTTTATACCGGGTGCATTTTCAAAACTTGCCACCCCCAAGATCTTTAGAAGTCCAAACTAAAATTAAAAATGCAGTTTTCAAACTCTCGTCGCACTTCTTCAAATATCTGTTGTGGAATGTTACAAACCTCTACAATTCTTCGATGTGATATTTGAAGATCTTGTACAGGCATCACACAAATCACGCTTTTAAGGTATTCGCAAAAAAAGAAGTCGAGTGATGTAAGGTCGGGGGATTTAGCTGGCTACCTTTTCTGCTAATTCATCTATCAGGAGAATTATCATCAAAACCTTCTCGATCCGGTAAAACATAACGTGGACTGGTATAATCGTGCTGGAAATGTAATAAATACCTATCTAACTTTAGGTGTCCATTACTATTCGCTCTTTTTTTGGTAATTTCACGAAATTACCCATTTTTTCAACTAAATTTGGATAAAAAAAACGAAATTTTGGCACGGTTGTTTAGAGAATTTCAAGAACTTTTGAATAATGTGTCACTTGACTAATGTTTTATACTTAAAAGATCGAAGGGGTTGTAACTCCTGCAATAATGCGAATCAGGGGTTAGAACTTTTTTTATTCGTCGTCTTTCCTCTCCATTTTAAGGTCCACGTGTCTAAGCATTTTTAACTTTAGTTTGGACTTCTAGAAATCTGGGGGGTGGCAAGTTTTTAAAAATACACTTGGTATATTACACGGGTTTCGGAATCTCTGTAGAATGCTTCCTTATCTTAGTCACACGGTAGAACTAGTCGAAATGAAGATTCTATTGGTTCTTGTGGTTAATTAATTGCAAATTGTTTGTAAACAGGCACAATAGAGTCTCGTAAACGTGAAATAATTAAAGATAGCCGTGTTCATGTTTACGAATAATTCATGTTAGGGAATGAAGATAGTTTTTAGACATATAATTTATTAAAATATCAGGAAAGAGAAAAAAAAAAAGAACCCTCTAGTTTTTTACGAAAAAGTCTAATAAACTTGTCTATCGATAAATTTGCTGCAGTGAAAGTATACTGACCTTTTCTCGCATTTTTTGTAGGCATTGAATGTTATCATATTCCAGGTTATTTTGTTCAGCTCATGCCAGAGCCTCATGAATATACCTATTGCTTCTTTATGAGTCACTTTATTTAGAATTTGGCAATCATCTTCTGCTGCTATGCTTTGATCATCATTACTATTGTCTGAAAGTTCTTCTTCTTCACTGCAGTTGTCCTTATTCCACTGTTCTATGTCATCAAGTTGATAGTTTTGGTTTTAATCAATTTCAGTTAGTAAATTAATATTGGTTGCCAAAATCTTATTGACACTTAAAATATCCCTAAGCTCATCATCAGGATTCTTGTCAACAAAATCTATAAAAATGTTTTTCCAGCACTTCTTGTTTATTGCTGAATCTAATTTATTCCAAGTTCTATTTAAGTTCGAAATGACATCCCTTAAATTGTATTCCTTCAACAGTACATTTAGGTCCTTGCTTTAGTTGGCTATCACCATTGCCAGTAAACTAGATCGATAGTGTAATTTAGTAAGTCTTATTACGTTCTGGTTCATCGGCTGAATCAAAGCTGTGACATTAGGGAAAATAAACGTTGCAGCAATAAGACTGTCACCCGATATTAGTTCATTTTCTGGAGGATGATTAGGGGCATTATCCAAAAGCAGTAGAGCTTTACCGGGAAGACCTATTTCAATGAGAAATTTTCTTACTTAAAAATGATTGCTTTAACATTTTGCTTTTCATATGTTCGCATACCAACTTACCTCAGGAACAAAAGACTCATGAAACCATTCTTTAAAGATGTATGTCATCTACGCAGACTTGGAATGTTTATAATGAAGCGGGAAATAAAAATTTTAAAACACCTTGGTTTCTTAGATTTTCCTATGATCAAGAGTTTTAATTTGTGTAGTCTTGTGGCATTAGTGCAGGCTAAGAAAGTTATCCTTTCCTTTGCAGTTCTCCTTCCTGGAGCAGTTTTTTCGTTGCTGGAGACTTAAGTTTTTCCTGACAGAAGTTTCCAGTAAAGACCGGTTTCGTCTGCATTGTATAACTGATTTTTATTTAAAACATACTCCTTTAGTTTACTAGCAAGTTTTTGTAAAAATGGAGAAACCAATTCAGGTCAGGAAGATACTAGGGTTATTCAATAGAAATCCATCTTTGGTCAAATTAGCCTTGGAAAAAAATTGAATCACCCAGTTGACAGTTTGTAACATCAATAATATTTGTAACTGTCATACAAATCAGTCTGTTTTATTTATATTTAATAGTCATTTTAAATATTGCAACTTTGAAATGGCATTTGTTATAAAAAGTCCGTCCAAGTTTGATCAACGTGCGGTCATTCAATTTTTGTATGCTGAAGGTTTGCAACCAACACAAATTCATTTTTGATTACATACAGTTTATGAAGAAGCACTTTTTGCCTATCCAACTGTAAAGGAATGGTGCCGAAAATTTAGAGATGGTAAAGAAGGAACAAAAGATGCGCTGCGACCAGATGCAGTGTGTACTGCATCAACAGACACCAATATAGCGCGTGTGAACGATTTGATTAGAGAAAATCGCCGAATTTCAATCAAAGCGATATCACAAAATATTGATGTGAGTGTAGGATCGGTCCGTAGCATCGTACAGAAACTGGGTTGCAGAAAAATTTGTGCGCAACGGGTTCCTCGTCTTTTGTCTGGGAATAAAAAATATTTGCGAATAAGTTTGTCTCTGCAACACCTTACGGAGTACAACGAAAGTGGTAATAACTTTCTTTTATCAATAGTTGCTGGTGACGAAACTTAGTGCCATTATTTCGAACCATCCAGTAAGTTGTTATCGATGCAATGGAAACATTCAAAATCACCACCACCAAAAAAGTTTAAGGCACAACCTTCCGCAGGTAAGGTGATGCTAACGTTTTTTTTTTTTTTGACAACAAAGGGCTATTGCTGATAGAATTTAAAGAACACAGAGTGAATATTAATGCAAATTTATACAACGAAACTCTGAATAAGCTTGGTCAAGCAATAAGACGAAAACGTCCAGGAAAGCTTTCCAATGGTGTCATTTTGCTTTACGACAACGCGCGCCTCATGTCTCAAATGTAGCGAAAGAAAATTTGCGAAGAAAAAAATGGAGGGTTCTAGAACATCCACCCTACGCTCCAGATTTATCGCCTTGCGATTTCCATATCTTTGGCCCACTAAAAAAGGCATGGAGAGGTAAACGCTTTGAATCGGATGTTAAAATACAAAACGCCGTCAAGGAATTCTTCAACCAGCAGCCAAAAGAAGTTTACGAGCAAGGTATAAATCGGTTGGTGAAGCAGTAGGATGTGTGCCTTAATTGTAGAGGTAATTATTTGTAAATTTATTTCCGAATATATTTTTTATAGACAAAAGATAGGTAGGTTTCGATTGAACAACCCTAGTAATTTTTTGCCACATATCGAAAAAAATCGTAAGACAAATCTTTTCTTATTACAAATTTATGTAACCATCCTGAACTAGCGTTGAACGCAGAATTATTTTCTTTTAATTTTTCATGAAAAAATGTAGCTTTTTCCTTCAAAATCACGCCACTTATTGGAACACTTTTCCCCTTTGTTTTAAAAACCATTTGTACAATGCTGTTTCCATTTTAGAAAATTCCGTACTTCTAAGGAATTTACACTTTCCTGAACCAGAAAACGTATTACCGACAGTTGATTTTATTTTTCTTTCTTATTTTTTAAAGAACGCACAGTGGATTTTACAATTCCATACTTTTTCGCCCAAAATATCACTTGAAATCCTTTCTCTAAATCAGATATCAGCTCTGCCTTTTATTTTAAACTAAGATAATTTGGTTTTTTTGCCATGGCGTATTTAGTAAAGTATTTTGAAAGGGCGCTTGTACGTATCTATTAGAGTTTTAACTAAGATTAACCTGTCAGGTATGCACTGAGGAAATTAAAGCCATTAGAAGAGCTAGAATTTTCGCGAAGTTCACATATTAGAGGACAAAGTTTATTTCGTTCACGTTTTAGAATATGTAGAGATACCAAACCAAACGTTCATGTCTGTGGATGTTCACGTTAAAGGATGTTCACGCTATAGAGATTTTACTGTATCTTCAATTATATCGAATATTGAAATTGGCAAAAGGAGGTCTCTACCTACTTTTTATTCAAATTTTTGAGGTTCTGTTTTTCGCTTACATCAATTATTGAGTACGATATCATCCCCCTCGTAGGCCAAGATTCATGTAAAAAAATTTTACTTTAGCCCCTTTAAAATCAGGAAACTGAATATCTTAGCCCAAATACCTGTCCTGTTGCTGGAACGGATCGTCGAAACTTTAACGCTATCATTAGAAAAATAAGTCAAAGTATTTGGTCGAGGTGCGTAGTCCAGAAATTTCGATTAGCACGTAAGCTCTTACTATCAATAACAGTATAAAAAGCATAAATCATCAGAGATGCATTAAAATGCTTTACGTGTATTGGACATATTCTGGTTGACTAATCATAAGAAAATATTTTAAAAATTCAAAAAATAGTGGTAAATACGAGGCATATATTTTTGATCCGAACTGACTAAGACCGAGCTGTGCTCTTCTGGGAAAAAATGTGTATCATGCTACTTAATACGCAGTCATCGCTACTGAAAGGTGCCTTATTTGTACCACTTTAATGTCGATTACAATTGCGGCGGTTTGTATTACTCACAGAGTATCGTTTTTCACGAGCACATTTTACTGCTTGTCTCCAGCCACCACTGATAAGTTATTATTTTTCGTCGGGAGATAGCAACGTGTGTGACTAACCAAAACAGACGTAATAAAATAAATAGGAATATGCTCCTAAATTGTGTGTCGCACGTAAAAAAGTCTTAAATCGCCCGGAAAGCCGTAATAAATTTCCCACGATGAAAAACCATACCAAAACCAGCGCCAACAAAACTTCCTATTTCGTAAGAACATAAATTATGGATGGTTACGCAAAGTGCGACAATAACATTGACCCAATGATTTATAATTTAAATCATAACAATTTGTATTGTTTTTGAAAGATTATAAATAATGTGCTGTGACATGTGTTAGAAATGTAAATTCGTCCGATTCGAAATATTATTTTTGTCGTATGTTGGAGTGTGGGCGACCAACTAACGCTGGAATATGTAAATGACACTTTAACGACGTTATTTTCTAATATGTAAGATAATGGATATGGGATGCTAATTTTTAAATGGTAGCAATAAGACCTTCGAGCGTTCCATTATGTGCGATATGGCTTATTGTTCAAGATTGCTATTGTTCATCTAATATGCGTTAAAACTTTTTGTTCAGTGAGGGAAAATGGTTTGACCCACAAAATAGTTCTACATCGCACAAATTACCCAAAATTACTGCATTACTAAATCGTACATTTTGGGAATGTCCCAGATTTTAATGGCATTTTAATTTAACGTCAAAAAGAACCCATTCAGGGTGGTGGTGATAAACGGTTTGAAATACTATAGAGATTTTCTTAATCTCTGAGGAAACACATTCACTAACTGCCGAGCTCTATACGATCTAACCTGCTGGAATTGCGAAATGAACAGGGAAAATTTATAGCTTATATTTGACGTTAAATATCTCCGAAAATAACAAGGATATTTGAATACAGGAAAAACATTAATATATGTTCAACTTTGAAATATCGAGCAAGGGTATTTGAATTGTGGCATCCGAACAATGCTATAAGCCCGGCAAAAAATCGTGTTTTTTCGTGAAATTTCTTCGATACACAACTTTCTGAAATAAATTCTGGGACCATATTTTTGTACAATAATATATAGAGAAATGTGATAGTTTGGGACATGTTTGAAAGTTTTTCGATATTCTAACCATTCACGCGGGCATTCTTGTCGACTTTGTTGGGCACCATCAAAACCTTTAATAGTTGCCTTTGATTCTTTTAAAGTATACAAACAAATCATATACGGAGCGACTCATTAACCATGAGACAACCGAAAGCTGGAGATACTACACGTCAAATGGTGACGATTGGAGAAAATACGCTTAATCCGAAAGTTCATAGTTTCGGATATAGTATCATATTTTGATATATTAAAATTTTGAGTTAAAAAATAAAAATACATTTGATCTGTTTTCGTAAGGTTACTATTAAATTTGTAATAAAGTCTTAACACATCGTGTTTTTTTTTCATTTGTGAAACTTATTTTTATTGGAAATCTGCGCGCGCCGATCTCGTTTGACAAGTTCTGTCATGTAATGCGTATAAAAGAAAATCCTTTGACAGAATCAAGGCCAACTAAGGTAATATTTATTTTTATTTAAATATTTGGGCATTTAAAACAGCAAATTATAGGAAATTGTATATCAATGAAATCAGAATGAAACGCACTATTTTTCTGTTGAAAAATCCAATATGGCACTCATAAAAAAAAGTTAATGATGCTAGACAAAAGACGAAACGTCGGACAGCAGTTCTGAAAACATTATCGTGTACCTGAGAAAAAGTGGCAATGAAAATGTGCTTGTGGTTTTGGATTTCCTTGTCAAATAATGCTAAAAATAAATTAAAACGAAATCTCCAATTTTTAGTTTTTTTTTCAGATATCTTCGGAAGTACTCGGAAAATTCAAATTGTGAAAATGCCATTTGATCAAGCCCTAAATTACGCAATTTTGCCCCCATTTAAACTTCTTCGTATCCCCTCTAGTTTCCGAGATCCTAATGGTGAGGGTCGAATTTGATATACCTTATATATTGAGCAGCGTTGAAAATTAAAATTTTAATTCATTTTTTTGTCTTTTTTTTGGAAATATCTACTTGAAAATTTGTAAAGTTATGTTTTTTTAGGTGACGTATAAGATACGTTTTGCAATTTCAGCGTTGCTAATAAATTATTACAAATTATCAAATTTAAACATAGTTAAAGAGATTTTTCTCAAAAACGTGTTGAGATATCGAAATGAAACAAAAACATAGAGTTAATACAAAAATAATTATTTTTTTCAAATTTTGAATCGAATTTCATGTCAGACATACAGAGTAAAAAGTTATTAACTGTAAATTCTGTAAAATTGACCGTAAGTATCGTCCTCTATCAGCAACGCGAAACTTGCAAAAAGAATCTTATTTGTCACCTAAAAAAACATAACTTTACAAATTTTCAAGTATCTAACCTAGATGTTTTCAGAATAATGGCAAAAAAATGAATTAAAATTTTAACCTTCAATACCCTGTATAAGCGAAATTATCAATTTTCGGATAAAGCATGTTTTCTCCAATTGTCACCATTTGACGTGTAGCGTCTCCAGCTTTCGGTTGTCTCATTGTTAATTCCATGGATTTTGAAAATATCTATTTTTAGATCTGTCCTAAATTTTCAAATATTATCAAAATGTTTATTTTGATTCGTTTTAATGTTTCACCTGTTTGAAGTTTCATTACACCGCAACGTATTATATCTTGAAATGAAGGAAACTGTATTAGAACGAGATTAAACTAAGAAGCAAATAGAAAATGGAGGAAAAACAGAAAATATCTCAAGATAAAGAGACAAAGACAATAAGACAGATACCCCTATCAAACGATGGTCACCTTGATGATAGAAGAACTGATTCAATAAACAAAGCGAGTACAATAGCGCTAAAGGTTAACGTTTATTGGTCGATAATTGCAAGCTCCATTTTCTACGTATTCGCGTAATTAGCGTATTTAAAAAGCGTAATTAATGATGCGGCATTCGCATCGATTTCGCTACAGTACTTTTTCAGCCAATTAATCGAAGAATAACGATCGACTGATCGGAATTTCGATAAGAATTCGTCACTACAAAAAGGGCGTTTTGTCGTGCAAGAGGAGAAATGTAAATCATGTTAATTGGCGCGTAATTAAATTAACATGACTCACATTTCAGCTTTTAGTATGCAGCCTCTTTACGTTTTGACAATGTTTTTGGGACTTGATTAGCACTGAATGTGTGTAAATGGAATTTTACGAAAAGATACGCATTCGTGCTTAGCAACACAACATTTAAATAATGCTTTTGCCAACATCGGTTTAACACCTTTGAAATTTCATGAATAAAACATTAAAAGCAAGCAAATTAGATATTTTACGAAAAAACTTCATTAATTTGGAATCTCGCTCTCATGTCCCTGATAAAGATTACGATAGTCACTGTTTTGCTGTTAATTTTAGTATTTACTAGATATACACATTTTCTGGCTCTATCAGTAGGCAGGTAAAAAAGCTAAATGGAAATGCGTCAAATTGACGTCATATGAAGGGAAATTGGGATAAATTGTTCCAATACCATAAAATTTGATTGAACAACACTTGAATAGCAACAATTACACTGAAAAGCAGGACGATTATCATTAAATGACGTTAACTCAAAAACAAGTTTGTCGAGCTCTACGTACATTGTGGGTCGGTGCTTGTGGATGTGTCTCATACATTCGATCGCTATAACTCTATGTAAATAGGAGTTTATTTGCAACTGCAATTGTTCCTTTAATCTGGTAAACTATATAAGCAATAATAGTGTTTGTCACTATTTCTGTGGGATTGAAATGAAATTCATATAATTATCCCGACAAGTTTTATTGCACGTTGCGATTTCCGCGTGAGGCGATTGTTGCGCTGATTCAGCGAAAAAGTTGTATTGATTCTTCAATGACGATTATTGTGGGCATGTGTTTGGGCTGAAGCTTTTGCAAAATGCAGCTGACAACATGTCGAAATGTCAATGAAACTGCGAAAAATGCGACTTATATGAAGCTGCTAATTTTCCTCATTCAAGGTGCAGATTCAAAAAAATTTCACCCATATTTTCATTACCTACAAATCTGTTTTCATAATATTTTTCACTATTTCAATGTAAGCTTCCACAGTTTTCATGACCTGACTATAAGTTGATGAAGCAAAATGAAAAAAGTTGGCTTTGTAACTCGGCAACACTAAGATCGCTATAGGGACGGGACCCTTACTCTAAAATCCATTAATTTTTATTACAGCTTCTAGATGCACAGGGTGTTCAGTTTTTGCCAGTTTCACGGCGTATAAGGCAAAGGGCGACAATAGATTGAAAAAACTAAGAGAGGCATTACGAGCTCGATTTTTAGGTTTCTGTTTGAAAATTTATAATTTCGATTATTCAGATATTCAGAGTTTTTGTCAAGTTGGTACTTTTCAAGTTATTAAATTATTTTTACTAATGGGACACCATATATACTTTACGTCATTAAAGAGCATTTATTTACCTTCATCTGAGTATGACATCAACTAGACTTTACGGAAAAAAAAGTCATGAAGTTTTCGTTCTTTCGTTAATATAAACAATAGTAGAAATGCAATGAAGAATTGAAAATGGTCAATTTTAAGAGACCTGCTGATGAGACAACCGATGAAATAACAAAGACAGCCCGGTTCTCTTTGAATCGATGGACTGAGCTTAAAAAGCGAGATCGTAAAATCGACCTTACTTTTTTTCTCTCTATAATCGTTTGCACTGTACCGAGGAAAGCTAACGAAAAGTAGACATCCTGTAAAGAGTGGCGCCTTTGTGATGGATTAAATGAGGAGGACAAAACGGGAATAGATAGATGCAATCTGGTAGCATACTGCAGGGTCTGATTTTTAAGTAAAATTTTATAGGTTCATTGTTTTGCGATTAACTTGGAGAGTTTACGACGTACAAAGCGATTTTATAGTTTCATATATTTTGGAACTTGATTACCTTTTTAGTGTTCGGAAAAGTACAAAGGCTATCTAGAAAATTTTATGACGTGAGGTTCAACAGCATCACTCATTTTCTCTTCTATAGTATGGTGAAGCCACAATAAATAGAATAAGTAGTGAAGCTAATAAACATAATTTTTTTTAATTATTCGCATTTTGTAAAATTATTGAAGAGACGGTTTAAAATATTTAACAATATATGGGGTGTTCCGTTTAAAAAAGAACACAACTCTATATCAGAACTTAAAACCCGCTATCGTTATCGACCGTTGGTTGTGAATATTATTATTTGTGAACATTCTAAACAACCACTTTGCTATTATTGTTACATTGAGAAATCGAGGTTTGTCATTTTTACAAACGCTATTTTTTATACCGTAAGAGCAATAAATTATTCAAAAAGAGTTCAATTAGATCAATTATCCCACCTGCACGTAACGTTTTTAGATCACAAGCCGACTGATTTAACATGCGTTTAAAAGCAATAATTACATGTTGCGCAGAGACAGAACGCCAGTTAACTAGCCATCCACTGATTAGCTGGCGCCTATTGCACTCAAATCGAAGTCTCCTGTAATTTCATTGAATAAATATACAAATTACCATTTATGTAACTGGAATTTTTCTACATTTGTCACTTAGTACACTTTTGCGATATTTTCAATGTTGTTGTTGACTCAAATACCAATGGTAAACATTAGAGAATGATCAACGACTAATAGAGGGATGTTAACAATAATTGCTGTAATTAGAGTTTGTTTTTTATTGAAATTAACTAAAATTGTTCACAATAATTGCCATACTGCGCCATTTAACTGGAATCAGGTTTCAGATTGGAATAAATGTATTATACATAAATCTAGACTTGTTTGTTACACTGAGCAATAGGCATTGTTTGCATATCTTATATTAGATACGCCCCTGCCTTTTGTCTATCCAATCGCGTTTTAAAAGAAGGGACATTTAGATTTTCTATCTACAAAGAGAATAACATAAATATGCATTGTTTGTTCAATCAGCATCGAGGTGCAAATCATTATCGACGATCTGCATATAGTATATGCGTAAGACAGATAATTATTTTCTTTGGGAGTTTTTAGTTCATTTCATGTTCAAGCTCAATCCAGTTCTGATAATACAGTTTTTAACTTTAAACCTCTTACAAGTTTGTATCCTTTCTCCTTTCTAAGGGCTTGTAACAGGGATAAACGTATGTACTTAAGTGCCTATACATGGATGTAAACAATTAATCAATATAAATATGTAAAGTAGCTAGGAAGAATTGAAAAACTCATAAATCATATAATTAATTTGCAATGATAAATTGTTGTTTAATGCTCGTTCGTACTACCCCGCTTGGCAGGAATTGATTGAAAGTGGAAACCTAATGAACCTGAATGATGATTTATAAAATTATGCAAATTTGTTTGGAAAATGTAGGATTGTCGCTTAAGAAAAATGATCGCGGCAGCCGCATAAGTCATCGTTATGTAATATTCAGTGTTTAAGCACTGATGGTTCTGAAAATAGTTGTACGATTTTAAGTCAAAGTAAATCACAAACGTGTGAAAAAAGTAATTTACTCCATTGTAGTTTAACGTAAAAAATATTTATGCAACTTATAATGAGGTACCAGCACGCCACTGGAATTAAACATAACTGTAGAGTAGACAAAATAACAGTTGATCCAAATGTTCAGCTATTTGGTGATTTGGTGGTCTATTTTTTTAAAATATATGTTTATTCGATATTAATAAATTTTCGAAATTTTACGTGAAATTCCTCCATAGAGTTTCAAAGTAGCAAACGACACTTTATGATTCTGTTTTTTTACACCTGACGTTGACCCAAATTTTCAGCTTTTCAGAAGCTACCTAATGATTGCACAATTTTGTTAGGGGGTTAATTCACACTAAGTTTCCTGAGGTTTTGAAATTTTAGGTACGTGTAGATATTAGAAAATAAATAAATATGTCTAAGCTTTGAATTCCGCCGACTGAAGACTTTATTTACTGTGGACATTTATTTTTATATCAGCGGAAAGTTTCAGAAGCATTCTGTAATCCAGTTACGTCTTTCGTCAGAAAAATTTTAACATTGAGCTATTCCGAGTTGAATTCCAATTCAAAAGTGATTTTTAGTACACAATAAAAATTCGTCCTAGAAACATCATGGTATTGCGCCATTTTTTGTAAAATAAATTAAAGAATATCTAATTTTTCTGAGCAACATATGCAAACTTTGTTTGAGGTTTAGTTGTCACGAAAGCAACTCGGACCATTCCGTAACGATGATCGAATGAAAGATCATACAAAATTCCATCAACAAGACATTTAAGGAGCACTGGAACCACAATATATTTTCTCATATACGCCTGTATTTTGTATATTTTTTTAGAAAAAATTATTACGATTTGGCTTTCTGCAAATCTATTGAGATGTGAAAATGGGCAAGCTCTCAACGTTGGCATTCACATTATAAAACTCTTTTCCTGTACTCCTACAGTAATTGTTGGTCATTAAATAAGTGTCTCTTCTACTCTTATTGTTTCACGTTCCTAGACCTCCTTTGAGTGTCTGAAACAAACCAAAATTGCATACTTGAAATTCTTTCTATTCATAAAATTTGTCGGTCACCTCTTGTAATCACTTTTACCTGACAATTCCACCAACATTGGAATTCCACAAAACAAGCTTAGACCATTGCCTGGTGCCAAGCACTTAACCTTCCTGTGCTCAAAGAAACGGAAGTCAAGTTATCTCCTTTTGAAGCCCCTTTTTTCGAGATTTATAACCCTTGAAATATTTCTTTAAAGCCTTTTACAGAAAGTTTGTTACATCACCGACATACACTACCAAGAAAGTAATTGAATTGTACTCATCACGACTAATTTAAGAATATTACTTGATTATCCACCAAAAATTTTATGATATATTGGGTTTATACATGTAGTAAAAAGCAAGCATGAATTAAACACGAATTAATAGCTGTGAATACATAATAAAAAAAGGTATTTTATGTAGGTTACTTAAGGCGTCATAGTTATTTTTGTGTGTATGAACCGAATCATCCAAAGCAGCTGTCAGACTGCAAACAAATCGATTTGATCAAGAAGACTTTAAAGCCGATTGATAAATAATTCGTATCGGTCTTCTTAAACGGGTCATAGTTATAAACAGAATCCCGGAATATCCCATAAGGGGATTGCTGTCATAATTTATGGTGTTAGCATTTATAGATATTGACTGATGATGATATTCAATTAAAAAATGATCTCAATTAATTATTGCGACCTGCAACAGCAAAGAAATAAGAGATTTCTTCGTAAGTAATATACCGTCCCTGATATGAAATTATTTTGTTAATGAGTAATTGAAATTGCACTAATATGAGCCTTCGTTCTACCCCGACCTGATTTCTAGTAATTAGAGTGATTGCGGTCTCACAATGAATTTCTTCTGCCTTACAATATTTTTTTGAATTAGCGTCAGTTCAATTTTTTTTTAATTCTCCAGATTTTTTTTTGTTCTAGTTGTTTTATGAATGTTTTCTGTCTTATGATATTTTCTTGAGCTAAATTGAGTTAAAATTTTTAAAATCTTTCTGCTAAAGATCTACTGTCAATATCGCCTGAAAACTGAAAATTTAAGAAAAACCACGAGAAATCTCATCAGGTTTAACGCCATCTTAAAACAACTAAGCGGAATATTGCTTTTATCTTTAACCTTCACACACTAACCACTTAACTGAAATTTTATTCTTATGGTTTTCTCAGTGAGAAGAGACGGTAGTCTTTATCTCAAGCCTGAGAGCAGCTACTGGTACCGATATCTACCTATGAAATCCCGCAATTACATACTGTTTTCTTCGATATGTTTCTTCTTTTCTTCACTTCATGTTTCCATATCTTAAGTTTCATTTTTAAAAATTTGATATTTTTGTATATACTCTATTTAATTTAAATCCCCGTCACAAAGGTTATTTTAATTTGTTATTTAGGTAGCAGAAAATTGTTATTGGTCCTGAGGACAATTCTCAGGACCTCCTTTTGACCGTAATAAACAATTTCGGCATTCTTTATTAGCCGTGATCATTTTTCTTCTTATCAATGTTGTGCATTAGTCGGCGAACTTTCAGTGCCTTTTTTTGTAAATTTTTTCGTTCATTCCAAGGGAAGACAAGCCAATTCGACTTCTCCTTCTTGAAAATATTTCAGATGTCTGGATGTCAAACTCGAAGGGCACACACATAACTATAGACACTTTTATAATTCTCACTCATTAAATCACCTGTGTCGCGAATACATAATATCCGTGGGTATCGGCATATGTATAATGCAGGCATATCGCTATAACATCGGCATTTTAATAATAGAGCATAAACGTCATTACTTGTCGATTTTTTTCTTCAGGAATGTGTCTTTGATATGTTAAACACGAGTAATAAATCAAGTGCCTACAGTAATGTAAATTATACGTTTGTTGCTTTATGTAATTGCATATATCTAATCACAGCCCTTATATTGAAGGACGAATTTGCCCTTACAGCTCAAGCCAAATTTCCCCAGTATGGATTGTAGATTTTGGTTTATAAGTTGGCGCTTACGGTTATCCCTTTGTTTTCTTCATAACACATTTTCAAATTTGGTAAATTTACGACCTGCGCTTTGTAGTTAGAGACGCTTCGGAATGGTCTTTGGCGCCCATTTTAACCAAACTATATTACTTCCATAAATATGCCGTTATTGACCTAAAAGCAAGGACTCTTTAGTATTGCTCTATAAATTCGTAACAGTAACAGTTATATTGCGCGTGTCAAGTTGCAACGCTATTGGTCATTATAAATAGATATTGGACATTGGTCATGATAAAATATTTATTAGTTTTGGTGACCGTTTCCTCAATGTTTCACATTAAATGTCCTGGAAATGGATGATTGTATAGAAGAGATTAGGATTAATCAAGTTTTAAGTTCAGTGTTGTGAACACCTAATATGAGGAACTGTTGTGAGTAATAAATTTTCAGTTATTCTAATGAATAGCAATGAGATTTGTGTAAAGTCACTTGAACCTTTCTTTACTAAGGCCTTTTTACAGGCATTTTCAAGCTCTCATTTTTTTTTCGAAAGAAACATAGAAAGATACAGAGTCTTAAAACTCGCACAAAAGCTTTCTTGACGATTTAAAGTTTCAGTTTCTTTTCAATTTCTGTTGTTTATAAATTTACAAATAATTTTTGGATCAAAATCTGTGAGGTCTTTTTGGGTGTACCATTTTGTTTAGTGAAGTTTGTAATCCTTATGAATGTTGAAATCGGTGAGAAAATTTAGGAGCATTTAGAATCTGGAAACTAAAAAATAAATCGCTTATTCCCATATAATCTTTGGATCTGCATTTGTTTAAGTAATGCTTTCAGTTCTTCTAAGTTTCAAAACTTTTAAAGAGATTTTAGAGACTTTCCAGGTGTATTAAGTAATTTTTAAAATTCTCTTTTTAAGCCTAAAAGACGTGTTCATAGATCAAATACGGATAGAGTTGAAATTTTACAGACTATGAGTAAAACTTCAAAAATAATAGATTACAATAAAGTGAATTTTCGATCAAGTTCAAGATAATTCTTCTAAGAGTTATAGCAGAAGAAATGAATGTATTTCATCAATCGGAGAGTCTTGAAGAAACATAAATATTGTCCATTTAAAATTCCCCTTGCCCAAGTTTGATATATTTCATGGAAGAAGCATTTTAACCAATAGACGCATTTAGGCCGGCACGTTGTGGGGAATCTTATTTATAAATCTGTACCCACCAATATTAGTGGGCTGCGAAGAAAAATCAACAGAATTTTAAGGACCAAAATAAAACGAAGGGTGGTTTTTAGATCAATGCAGAATATGTGAAGGCGTATAGAGCTGTTCTTAGAAGTGGAAAATAAACCCTTGAAGCGCCTCATATGATTTTCTTTACTTACTTGTGCCTCATTTTATTGTTTCCAAGGCACTGTTTGCAAAAACAAGATTTTTACCTTTCCATTAAAGTGCAGAACGTTTTTCTAACATTACAGTTCTCTCCGAATACTTCTGAAAGTCATCGGCATTTTTCAAGTATTGAAATGGCATATTCTTGAAGTACAAATTGCGCAACTTTGCCCCAATTAGACGGTCTCATATCATTTACGGTTACCGAGATCCTTATGGTTCATCTCCAGAAATGGACATCCCTAATATTCCCATTACTGTATTCCCAAAGATGTAATGTTTGCTGAAACTAGCAAAATGGTAAAATTTTTATATCCCAGAGTTGCAATAACGTACATCGTCATCACTGACGTCGCTATCGCCCTCACGGTTCAAGAGTGCATCGGAATTTCGTCCTCATTTCGAAATCGATCATCGACAAACCCACGTAAAAACGATAAATCTGAAATCTTATCTCGAAAACTAGTCCAAACAAAGTGGAGTTTCTAGACGCTAAACGCGATAAGCGATCGCGAATGGGCGATGCGTGGGTCGGGAAACTTGCGGGGGCAACTCCTCACGAGTTTTCCTGGCGTCGCGACGCTCAAAGGATAAACGCAGAAATCCTTAAGCGAGAGAGATGGAGGGGTTACCCAACTAACAGAAACTCTCGTCTGCTCTGTCTGTCAGTAGCGAACGCACTGCTACGCTGAACGCGGCCTTTCATTGGCTAATGACGGTCGCTAGTGCGGTTTTTGGCGCGAATATTCGACTTTTCGCACTTTCGACTGCTTATTTTCTACGACTTTTTAGTTCAGTTTGGTTGTCTGCATTTTTGGTTTCGTAAAAACGGATTTTGCTGCAGTTTTTGTTTTTTTTTGTTAGTTAGTTTGGTGTGCCTGCGAGGATAGCTGAGGATAAACTTCTGTAAGTAGGTTTTGAAACTTTAATTTTGGAACCAAGATGTTAAATTTCAAATGAACAAGAACTGAAAACCGATTAAGTACTATTAATTATATTTCAATGAAGAACTCGCGGAAGAACTCTGTATGTTAGAACTGTGGATGGAACTTTATATGCTCTGTAAAAAGATGACCTCTTAATTTCTTCCTTGAGTTAAATACATTTTTAACATGTCAGGAAACTTATATATTTCAGAGGGTTATTCAAATTCGCCACTCACTCAAACTAAGACCAACTTGTGCAATTTTATGGAGAACAAAACTACGTTCTAAAGTCTGAAAATTTCGAGTTGTTTCGGAGGTAATCGAGAAAAACTGATATTTGCTAAAATGGTTTTTATTTTATTCCTGGTTCTACTCTGAACATATTTGAAGAGAAGATATAAATAAATGTTACCTTTCCGTTGGCACTCCTCTACAAAACAGGGCCATCGGATTTTTAATGCGACGTTTCGGATTTTAAAAACCATCATCAATTTCAATTTTTTTAATCCTGGATTAAAACTTGTTTGTAATATGTATTAATTATATGGCTCTCTTCGGAAAAAATATTTTATCATAAAAATACTTAACAGAGAAATGCTAAGTACGGGTTTCAAAACCACGTTGCGATTTTGAAAGAACCTTTAAATATTTTTGATACAAGATTAAATAATTCGTGAAAAATTCAATTAAAAAATGATAATAATTGGACTGCAACCTATAAGTACGTTGAAATAAATGTTAGAAAATGCCTAGTTTCAACTTCAATTGAATGTTCCGCATTTGCTAAATTTAAATCATTTACTGAAATTATTGAATTTTAGAAAATCATTCCTGCTATGAATATGTTATGTTATATCTAAAAGCACTGGCGTTCAACATCTCTTGTTTTATTTTATGAAATAAAATAAAATTGAATTATTGTTTATTACAGTATTTTTGGTTAACATTTTAGCTTCCCTTTATAATATAACAATAGGAATAATTATGAAAAAGCAAATACCTTCCAAAAATATAGAATTGAATTTTCATAATCTTTTTTAATAATTGAAATCAGGCCGGCTCATCCGGAGGTAATGAATCGCGAAAATGACCAAAAAAAGGTTTTGTCGCTTATGCTAAATGGAAATTTAGTTTAAGTAATCTATTGCATCTTTTACGTTTAGTTTTTTCTAAGGGAAAAAGCGATAAGGAAAATTTGTACATTCAAATATCCTTGAAAAAACTTTTTCAACATGAAATTCTAAAAATGTAGCTGAAATATCTGTCTACAAATTTTAGAATTTAGAATATTTGAAAGAGAATATTATCAGACAAAAATAATTAGTTAGTCGCAAAATTAACATAAATGTAAAATTTTATAAAATCTTATCATATTTTATTAAAAAAAGACACACATATACAAATACTTACACAGAAGAGGTCAAGCTCTAATACCATGTTATCATATCACGAAAATGTAAATACAGCAAGAAGCTAAATCATTTTTAGAAAAAAGTGTGAAATTTATAGACAAAATTAATACTCAAAACTAAATCAACACAGGGCATTATTATTTTATGAAACTAAAGTTATCTTATACCGTTGCGTTAACCAGAGAATCACATCCTGAACCGTTTATCTAACCTCGGACCTTGGAAATATCCTGTAAAATTTGCAAAAACACAGAGTTTCCTTGAATCGTATAGAACTAGTTAAATACCACTTGTACTATGATATATAAAGTGTACATTACGCAACTTGTCTAAGATAAAAAACTTATGTATTTAGGTACGAAATGACGTCTAAAAAATATTACAGGAATCATTAATTAAGATTGCTTGTTGAATATGCTAAAGTGAAGTATTTTTGAAGACATAAAGTGGTGCAATAATAAAATATCTAACAAAATATGTATAAGAAGTTTGAAATTTAAAAAGTTCAAGGAAAACAAATTGCGCTAATCTGATATGTAAGTGTGAAGTTGAATAAAGATAGATAGTTGATTTTTGACACTCGAAAATCGAATATCCAAACAAAAAGAAGGGAAATTAAAATAACAAAGCTTAATTTTATAACAGATGTTTGCCGATAAGAACTCAATGATTTTCACATTTCGTTCGAAGTAGTACACACACAATGTATAGATTTTCAAGTTAAAACGCGCTCTTTTGTTAGTTCGTTAATTATAATCATGAAATTTATTATGTGATGTTGTGAAATATTATTAAATAAGTTTTTTCTACTCCTTTGATAATGTACGCTACGTGTTTCTATTTCTATTTTTCAAGTTTCCTATAACTTTAAACCGCATCTCAATTTCTATGCGCCGCTTTTTTTTATTTCGTTTTAACGTGATACATATTAATTACCACACAAGTTTCGAAAGAGGTTATGAGTTACAATTTCCGCCTAAGTTTTCTCATTAGGAAATAGTAAAGCTACATATCGCAAATTTTAATTAGCGTTTACTTTGATTCTTATAAATCATTGAGGCTACATATTTCAATTTCAACCAAAGTTTTTATTTATATATTTTGTAGTAACATGTTAGTACGTATTTCAAATCATACCTCAATTTTCTTTTATTCTGAAATATCCTAATAAGACTATGCGTACTTTCATTCCGAGCAATTTATAACACGCAATTTTAATCAGAGCCCGCACTGCGTCTGCAATTTCAACATCTACCGGTTTTGTGTCTCACTCTGCTGCATCGCAAAGCTATATATCTCAATTTTAATTATAAATTTCTTTGCTTCCAATAACCGGGATTACATATCTCGGCTTTATTACAAAACAAAAGGAAATTTTGATCAAAGTTAGAATGGCCGGTGTAGCAAAAATTCCGAAATGATGGACAAATGTCATGTTATGAACCTTCACACTGTTAGGTAATGTCGTTACACACAGGTAGCAGTTGATTCCCACTGATGGCTTAACATAACCGTGACGACCACATGTGATTGTTTACAATTTTGGAATGTAAACAAACTAAGGGCCACGCCTGGAAATTGGCAGAATTAACATTTCAACTAATTTATGATAAAACAGCCGTATATCGTAGAAAAAGCATTGGAGGTAGGTCGGGAAGAACGCATGCTACTTCGCGGGTTGAAATTACTGATTTTTCCTGGCTGGGTGGGAAAATTTCATCGTGCTTGTAATGTGCCTCTTACGCTTCTCGGAATGTAATATGCTATTATACGCCCGATCTAATTCAGCTAAAATGTAGAAGAGTAAACTAATTCTAGTCTATTAAGTGCAATCTAGATTTCCTTAAGAGGATGATATAAAGGCGTTCATTAGTATTCTGCCGCGTCCTTAAGAAATTGATCGGAATCGTATTAACAAATTGTAAGCCGTTCTGTAATTGTGATTAATGACGCAGAAAATTGCGTAACTCTTGTCTACATTGCCAGATGCAGTAACTTCTGCATCAGATATTTGCAGCAATCATTGCATAATATTTTTCTGCAACTGAAGGAAAATATTACTTCTTTTATTAATTAGTCTCGCTTTTTCTAGATTTAATCAAATTTTCCTTATTACAAAACTTGCTTCTAGCTTACGGAATGTAATTTAATAACAAACAACATCATGGTAATAGTTGTTTGTTGCTTACTTCGGTAATATATAATAAATTTAATCGGATTGATTAAAACTAATTTTACTGTATGTACATGCGAGACGTTTGATTATCGGGGGAATGTTGTTTGATCTTTAGGGTTTTGTACAAAGTTCATGTAAGATTTATGAAGAACTGAGCTATTTCGTGGAAATACTAATAAATTATACGAAGAGTGTGGGGAAAACTTGGTTAAAGTGTCACAAATAAGAATATTTTTGAAAAATTTTGGATAAAACGGGATAAACTTCAAAGGTTTGGGCCGCTAATGTCTTCCTATTCATATGCATATATACTTGTATTTCATTCACTCTTCTTACTTCTGCCTTTATAGATCAAAATTCCAGGTGACTGCAAAATTTCACTCCATTCATTTCAGGTTTCTAGATGAATTTCATTTGGTTTATTTCAGTTTTTCGTAATTACTATATGAAAACCTTGTTCGTGTCAGATTTGGCTTTTGAATTCTGAATTCGCCCGACGTTAAAGATGACAAGTTTTTGCTAAATTTTGTTCTGGTTACGCAGGTTATTTCATGTTTGCACAAAAATGGTATTCAGTTTACTCTGGTTAACTACAAAAATATCGTTTATGTCAGTTCTGGTCACATGAGACTCGAGACACATGACCTTATTTCGAACATAATTTCAAATTGCTGTAAATTTCACTTCATAGGTTTTTTCTTCGATACTGCGAATTCTCAGAATACCTCCCACGTTTCCTATTTGCGATGAATTGATTAGCTCTACGCGAAGATTTTTATCTGCTTTTAATGGACTTGACTGGTAAAATTTGGCTACATACAAGCTGGACCATAATTTAATTCGTTTAATCGCACTGCGTCATAAGCCTTCTGCCAGCCCAGAAATATCAGATGCCCAGCGCGTTCTCCGAAAATTCACTAAACGAAATTTAAACCGATAATTTCTTAAAGAATTCGCAATATTTCTTTAATCAGCTCACAGTTGCTTGAGTGGATATCGGAATTATTGAACATTTTTCATTAGTGAGAGCGCATTTTCTCATAATTCAATCAAAAATCAGAACTGAATTTTTATCAAATTTGCCTGAGCTTTCTTTTATAAACGAGTTACCACATTTTTTTTACAAGTCAGAACTAAAAATTTTTCAATTTTGAGTAAATGTCTTCAATTTTTAAATGAACATTATTTATATGTACATATCTTATTGGATATTAAATAGAGATTAGCAATTCGAGTTAAATTGAAGAATTAATGTTGCTTTTGTTCAATATTTAAGATGATTTATTGAAAATTCGATTGTCGAATTTGAACATAAGAAATTTGATAGGAATTTAATGAATTTAGCTGAATGACGATTTTGGATTTTATTTAAGTTCAATTAAAATTTAAAAACACAATAAAAAAATGAAAAAATATATGTTTTTCTGAACTTGTGTTGGAATTTTTCCTCGCGAATGTCCTTTAACCGGTTCTATTTTCCTTAGCAATTAATATATTTATTACCTATGAAATAGGCCATAAAAGTAATAATACGGCATTCTTTTTATATTAACCATATAAGATAATTTACATAAAAGCTCTATAAAAATTTTCCACTGCTGGCAGCTAAAACTGTTATTTCGAGAATATTTAGGTCCTTTACTATAGCAGTTGAGCTGATCTTTCTTTCTCCTTTAATAGTGCTTTAACCAAAACATTAGCAATCGTTACTCTTGCTTAAACCTGATTACTGCAAAACAGCCATAAAACCTACTCTTTATTGCAAGCCAAACCAAACTGCCATAAAGATTGACAAACTACGACAAAACTGATAAAAACAAAGAAAACTAAATGACTGTTAAATATAAAATATAATCCAGTTTCGGAACAATGAACCTGACGGAGAATGACATCAAAAACTCCCGAAATGACGCAGTAGAAAAAGTAATAAAAAGGATTACAAGACAACAAAAGGCTTGGTTCCATATATCCTTGAATATCAGCTGATAACACGAAACACAAATACCTTGACGTATCAAATCGGAGCTTATCATCTTAAAAAGATTTTATCGTAATCATTATTTTGATATCCTCATTCCTTTGCGTCTGTTTACTTCCTTAATAACGTTTCTACGTAAGTTTCGCGGATGAATCACTGCTGCTAATATTAAGATAATAATTTAAATTTAATCGATTACCTGTCGATATTTTAATTGGCGAATATTGGGCTTAGGGATCGTCAAAAATAGACCAAAGGTGAGAAATTAAAGAGAATGTCATATCTGGGGGATTAAGTGATAAAAAGTAGGTTCGGTAGTGATATATGGAGGCGATTAAGACTTCAATGATTACTTCTGCAATAATTTTAATCAAATCTTTGCATACGGCGTTCGTGGTATCATAATGATTTTAAGAGATTTTACAGTGGCCTTGTCTTAGCGATTGAAATATTTCATTATTATTTTCAAAAATGATTACGTCACTCCTTGTGAAACATTAAAATAAGATCGTTTACGTTATTAGTTTCATCTCTTGAGGTCTCTTTATGGTTCTAACCCAAAGCACATGTTCCAACGTCCTTCAACCTTTAAACGAGGTTTACGCAATAAAAATAATAATAATTGTTCAATAAATTGTTAGTACAGATAATAGCTATCCATTTTATCCGTATTTATGTAATACGAAACATTTGGCAATTAAATTAGGCGCCATAGTTTGGGCGCCATACATCTTCAATTCTGCTTTGGTCTGGGTTTTATTCAAAAATCCAAGTCATTTCTACTAGTCATTCTTTGTTTAACTTTATTTAGTTTTCGTGTAATTTAATAGCAAAATTTTTCTAGAGGGCCTTTAGAGTTCCCCATAAGGTCCCTATGATTCGAGCCGAAGGCTAATTCTTATACCATATTTATTATCACACATTTGGAGTTTAATCGCGATTTTCTCTCTTCAATTTAAGACAAGTTAATTCAGGTTAGCATGGTCATTTACAGTCCATCGTTATGTTAAGTTGGACCGTCTATGAATCCTGGATATTCCGCGTGAAGTCCGAAACGCCGAAAGTGCATTTTGAACCTCTTTTGTTTAGAAGCACTTTCGGAATTCTTTTTTCGGCCAATTTTTCAACGGATTCTCGAACGAGAACTTTAATTTAAATTAAGAAAGTGAGGAAAACTGTTGTTCCGTTAATTCGAAAATGTCTTTCTTCATTGGAAATTCGTGCAAAATTTCAGGACGATGATTCACTCCCCAGTGTATCAAATAAAGTGTGAGTCATGAAAGTTTTACGCAACCTGCAATTTAGATTTTTGTCTGCCAGAAAACGGAAGTGAGAGTTTTAAATGTATCAACTATTCATAAACTGCTGTATGATCATTAGTTTTTTTTTAAACTGGTGACAATCTGGTGATCCAAAACACTGAATTGCACATTTCTAAAGCTTTACATGTTTCTGAAACACACGAAGTTTTGGATTTTATCTAAATACCTAATATCTGCTTTTCCGAGCAGCCTAGATATCTTCCTTTGCAACGTCTTAATCCAGTTCGAAACCCCGTAGTCCTCGTCTAATATATGCATAACCTGCCTTGAGACCGGGTGGTCGTCTGTTAATTAATTGTATAACTCCTTAAAGAAATGTAATTGATAAGAAAAAACTGGCAGCTAAGGACAAATGAACCCGTATTAACATAAGTGAATTACATTATGTAAATATGACAAGCTAAATTAAATGCACGTATAAAATCTGTTTATTATGTTTTATACCATCATATGCTAAAATGATAAATCAACATTAGACAGAAGTCGATTTATCTGAAATGTTTAGGGAGGCTTTGAATTAGCTCTAACGTGATTTAATCATTGAATATAGTAACTTCACTGTTTAAACCAAAAACAATCGTGCAATGCTGCAAACTCGTGGACATTAACAAATTACTTCAACGATTTTTGATAATTCGTAACAACTTTCTGAATGGCCAGAGGGTTAAAGGTGACCCTTGATTATCGCCAAAATAAGTTTATGGATTTGCATATCGTTCTTGAAACAATTAAAATTTTATTATTTTAATAACATCAATGAAAGTCAATTAGTAACATGTTTATTCGCCCACCAGTAAACATTGTAAATAAAAAAACATTGGAAAATTCCAGATTCGTTCTTCTCTTTTGCCGTACTTTTTAGTATTAATGAGCCCACTAGTACGAAACAGTCGTACATATTTTTTCTCAGGGCTGTCCACCTTTATCTGATTCTATTAATGATTGTAATTTGTCGGTTTTTAATTAATATTTTATGCTGTGCTTCGGTTTGTGTGGCCGGTGGTCTCCCGCCAATTAACGATTGAATTCATTTGCACGGAGATAATGAGCTGAGGAATTTAACAGATGTTGAGAGAATAAGAATTCCAACGCGTAAGCTATATGGAGGAAGAAAACTAGAAGGCGAGGATCTGTGAAGAGTGACTACCATCGTGAGAGATGAGGGAAAAACAGGATTCGGCTAATTTCAACAAGAGTTTATGAGGCAGAGATGCGATACGTGGACTATATGTAAAATAACCTTAATTAGTTCGTTTGAAAAAATTTCAATAAAAGAAAAACTCAACATAGGATGTTTTTACCAAATTTCCCGAAGTCTCAAATCCAAGTAGCAACATAAAAATCGGTGCATCTCACAAACAAACAAAACAATAAATAACTAAAATATCAACATCCTACAACTACAAAGATAAACGTTTAATTAATTCCACGATTACAGTATGTACGTAATCTTTAAGCCGTTCCATTAACGTTTTAATTAAAATCGTTTAAATTTATCACATAGTAAACAGAGTTTTAGTGAATACGAAATTCGATGGGTGCAGTCGCTGACAATGCAATGGGGCAATCACTTGATGATTTCATTTAGGTTGTTATGGCGAACTTTATACGAGATATTAAGTATGTAAAAAGGAATATAAAAGGCCAAGAATCAATTTCTGTTAATGGAAAGTTAAGTCGAAAAAAGAAGAGCAATATCAAAACTAAGACTGAAGATGCAACATAATTAACCTGCCTGCCATCAATCACTACGTTTCCATGATGATTTTCCATTTGTTTTCAAGACGGTTCTGAAGCAAGATTGAGATTTTGACAAAAAACAGAAATGACTGACGTGCGTCACTTACAATTATCGTCAGTGCTGCCACTGCTGTCAAAGTCGTGAGATTCAAATGTTTCAATTTCATGCATTTTGTTATTATTTGGCAATTTTGTGTTTTGACAGCTGACAATTCTGACATACTCCCTTATAACTTAAAATTCTCATTTGTAATTGTACGATTTCGATGCAATCCTGAAGATTGGTAATTCGACGATAAAGCAAAATGAGACTGAAATCGAATTCGGGTCTACACGGCAAAATTCAAAACTCGTTTGCAAATGTAAGGCGCAAGTGAAAAACGTTTTCAGGACGTTTTAGAAACGTATTGGATGGATTGTAGTATTTATGGAAATTCCTCTTAAAGCTATATTAATTTGAATCAAAAACCGGGATGATAATCTAAAATAAAAAAAAAAGTATAAACACACCAATAAAGGGTAATTGAGACACTGTCATTAAGCAGAAGACGTTGGTTCGGGAAAATATTCAAAAATACTATTTGAAGGACCAGGGTGATCCCAAGTTAAAATTCATGAAACCACTGAAACTTTCATATAAAATTTATAGTGCCGCAGAAGCTAGTAACATTGCAGAAACAGGTGAATTTCAATTAATAAGTAGCAGATAATTTTAAATGAAGAAGAACCTCTTTCTCATAGAGTAAAACCAGTGAGGAAATGTCTAGCTATATGTAAGTAATGGGATTCTGCAGGGCGAGCGAAGCTGGAAGGCAGAACTTATTCAACTTGCGCCCCGTATGTGTAAAGCTGCGGCAACCATTATTGAATGAAGATGCCTGCTTGAAATTCAAATTAAAATTTTGAAACGCCATATCCCTGCACTCCAATTTGCTTAACTTCGACCTAATTTAACTTAGTGTTTTTTAGTTATATGATCTAACAGGATCGAAACTAGTTTTCGGGATACTCAAGTTGATTAACCGCAAAGCGGGAATGTACCTCGAACTTCTCAAAAATCTTCCTATGACTATTTCCATTAATCTTTATTACTCTAGGTGATAGGTCGGCCCTATGCATTAAGCCCTATTATTTTATAATTGAACATTTGGACAAGATGCGGCAAAAAGGGCATTGAAAATGGCGCTGGTAGAATACTTCCTTGCAGGCTGAACATACATAGCCAATTTCTGATTACGTTTGAATGAGTCAAGATCAATCGAACTGATGCGATCTAATAGGACTGAAATCGGTCTCTGGGGTGTTCGAGTTAATTAAACGCTGGAATGGGTCATAATAGGCCTTAATCTTATTACATTTTAGATCGTACATACGTAGGTATACATTTCTGTCTTCACAGAGGACAGTTAAACATTTTACAAATAATGTACTATAAATTATACTTGGCCTCTTGTCCATAGAGGTGGCGCAACTTCTTCAGAACAGCACCCTGAAGAAATAAGCGAGAATCATTATTTACTTTAATATCCAGCGAAGTTACTTCTTTTGCTGTAAAATACTGTGGGCTCTAATGAGTTTTTCTATTTCTGCCATTACTAAATCCAATAAAGGAATGAAAGAATTTCGCAACAGTGCTAATGCTAGAATGAGAATTGCGCCATTCCCCGGCGAATCCAACCAATTTTAATGTCGTAAATTCGAAGTTTTATTTTAGTTTCTATGAGATGAGACATATTTAAGTGAAAATTCCACTTTAACGGGAAATTCTGGCTATTGAAAAACTCGTAAAACCGACCGTTGTTGCTGGTATTTTGTTTACAGAGGTGAGAATCTGAATATTTATTTCTTATTTACTAAATATTTAAATTTCGAAAGTAGGTATCTGTTTGTGACAGAAATTAAATTCTCCATATATTTAAATAAACATATGCCAGATTACATAATTAATAGTCTAATAAAGTTAGTAAAAGCTTCATACGAGATTTAAACATACAGTTTGTTATATATTCAGAGACTCACCCATAAATATTCAGCATAATACAGGGTTATTTACATACCGAAGCATTTGAATATATTTCCAGTATATTTAGTTTAGAACTGCCTTGAAATATCTTAATAAATTCACATTATGTGCTACAATAAGATTATTGGAAATTTACCGCGACATTCATTAGACTAAAATCAAACTTTCAATAAGAAAACGCCAAAAAAGGACTGAACAGAAAGGAAACTTTAATACAACAAATTTTCTCATGGCGGGTTCCAATCTGTTCCGTTCCAGACAAAAAGCCCCTGAACTTCCCTCCCCAATGCTTTCAGAATTGACGTATTTCCGTAAAATACGGCTGGGGAGCTATAAAATATACAAGTCGGTCTTGTGTAGCTGATAGCTATATAGCTATCAAATCCGTTATCGTATTAAAAGTTTCAGTTACTTTTATGGTTCGCGAATGACTTCGGAGTTTAGTGCTCGATATTTTCTTCAGAAATAGTTTTTGGGGAGATAAAATTTTAGGGTATTAAGGGATTGGATTTGAGTGAAAGTAGACAAATTTCCTGCTATATAGGAAAACAACACATTTCCTGCAACATAGTAGCAATATAAAGTTAAAAATAGGTTAGTTGTGTTAATAGGTTCAACCTTGTTGCCCGGAAAGTTGGAAACAAATGTCTGCAAGAAACGTCTACAGGATTAAACGGTGATTAAAAATATTCAAGTTTCATCCGCAGCTGCTTAGAATTAATAGAAAATCAGTTAGATTACGCATTAAAATATATTAGTAGTTGATAATTAGCAGTTTATGGCTAAAACTGGGAGTGAAGGCCGGGTTTTCCCAGCATACTTATTAGATCAGAGTTTTTAGTCGAGTACTCTCACTCGAATTATTTTGCGGGCGAAAATTAGGAAAACGAGATGTTAATACTTTTGACACTAATTTTCGCATAAAAGGTCAGCTTTATAGCACCTGAATTTTAACACATGCTTGTAATCGATTTATTTGTTCAGCTCTAAATCGAACTCGCGTTTGTTATGTTTGAAAACAGTTTTTCGAAAAGGCGAAAGTTGCTTCATCCCATCACCGTTCTTGTAATATATTTATTACTATCCAATAATAGGAAATGTAGTTTATTTGGCATTCTCTCAACAGTAAAAAGAGCAGCTTTCGAAAGAGAAACTTCTTAGATAATAAACTATTCCATTTTAGCAGAATCATATACAGTTGCTCGATATCGACAATACATACTCCCAAGGATCGATCTCATCAATACCAATTAGGCGACAATGAGGCTTTAATAAGAATTTCAAGGGAAGGGACTAATTGAAGAATCCGATTTTTATCCGTCTTGATAGGCGAGTCATGCAGAAAAGACTACATACAGTGTGGAAGTTTTGGATGGAACAGTCCATATGACTAAGATGCTGAACATATGCGGCCGAAATGCTCGGACACTTCGATTTTTATTTTTCTTGCGGTTTTTTTGAAGGTAAATTCATTTATACAGGGTAGCCCAAAAAGCAGGTACGACCACCAACTTTGTTTTTTCAACCGGAAACACCTATTTTTTATTTCATTTTTAAATTCTACTTAAAATTCTAAGTGTGTTTCATATACCATGTTCTATACCTAAACGCAACAAATCTTGAAAAATTTACGATTGAACATATCAAAAATTAAAACATTTTTGATTTTTTTTTTATTTCTTTGGTCTTGAAAAGAACCGATTTAATACAAAATAGCACCCCCTCATTACCACGTTGATGTTAGAGCTTATTTAAATGGCATTTTTCTTGAACTCTGGATTGGGAGACGAAGGGTAATTGAATGGCCGGCACGATCACCTGACCTTACGCCTTTAGATTACTTTCTATGGGGATATTTTAAGATTAAGGTATATTTTAACCAACCAGCAAATATCGAAGCCTTAAAAGATAGAATTCGTAATGAAATAAGAACAATTCCCCAGCAATGCTTCAAAATGTCAAACAGGAGTTAGTTCATTGTCTTGCTTACTGTCAAGGAGTAGGTGAGATCCAATTAGAACATTTAATTTAATGATTGTTTGTTGTTTTAGTTTGTATTAAATCGGTCCTTTTCAGAATCAAAGAAATTTTAAAAGAAATCAAAAGTTTTAGTTTTTGATATGTTCAATCATAAATATTTCGAAACCTATTGCGTTTAAATATAGGACATGGTACATGAAATACACTTAGAATTTTGCACAGAATTCAAAAATTTAATAAAAAAATAAGTGTTTCCATTTAAAAAAACGAAGTTGGTGGTCGTACCTGATTTTTAGACTACCCTGTATACATGAATTTACCATAAAAAAACCGCAAGAAAAATATAAATCGACGTGTCTGAGGATTTCAGCCATATATGTTCGATATCTTAGTTATATGGACCGTTCCATCAAAAACTTCCACACTGTATAGAAGGAAAAACCTCCTATTAGTCCATAAGTGCTGCTGGTTTTTATTGTGCACTAATAATTGCTGAGGTGTTTATGACAAAAAGTCGTTTATCTTGCATAACTGTACATTATTGAGATTATCTACAATGTTGCAGTTTTAAAATATCTCTGTTTGCATACTAAAAGAAGGAACATCTCGAGTTGTTTGCAGATGTGGTGGAATGTTTACCTAATATCCCCCTCAAATTTGTATTTTCTAAGAGAAATTGGCACCATTTGGTGGGTTTTACTCTTTCGTCACTCAAAAGAAAGGTTTGTAAACATCGGGCAGTGCTTATGGATGCACTTGCACAAAATGTTATGGCATCGTCTGTTGGGTTAAGATTAAGGCAAGCGGAAAATGTAAACCTGTCTGAAATTTCGCACAATACCTGCTTGAAAGCACAAACAACTGAGATTAAGTAATTTAAACAACGATAGGAATTTGAAGTTTTAGTGTTTTTCCTTATGTTCACGTGTGTGAAGGTTTTATAAAATTAATTTGAACGCGAGGAAATTCGAAAAAGTGATTTTGCAATTTGCACATGAAAATCTATTGGACTGCTGACCTTTCAACAAATAACTGCAAAATCCTTTGTGAACTTTAATCAATATTCTAAAATAAACTATACGTCATCGTTACCAGGATTTTTTTTTTGTAATTTTTAATGCCTCGTAATTATCTTAAAATTAACAAAGTCTCATATTTTCTTCACAATTATCAGAATTTACTGTCAAATTGAAAAAATGAACATTTTGAGTTTCATCTGATTAAATCCCAACGTGAAGATCCATAATGGACGTCCACAAGTGCAAGTTTCTGAACAAAAATGATTTATGTCGGGAAAACTGGAAGGAGCAACGTGCAAATCTAAAAGAAGCGATTTAGAATTCATTAGTTACATTTCAACACAATTCAAAAAAATATGAATTCAGTTCCTTACAATTCGCAGAACCCGAAATTTATTAACACATTTCTCAAATAGAAAACAACTGAATTGATTGGGAAATTAAACTGCTTCGGTTTCTATCTACTTATTTGTGGTAAAACCTATTTTCAGCAGTAAATACCTTGATTTGCAAGTATAATTCCCGTGCATTCATATCAGTAACATAACAGAAATGTTAGAATTTTACCTGGTGTTTCAGTGAATGTTCTAGCTTAACATAAAGATTAAACTCGTGATGACAGGATAATTTTCAGTTTCAGAACATTAAGTTACTTAGTGATGTTTTACATGGGTTTACGAGTATGGAACAATACATTCTACAGGGTGTTTGAATGGATGGTAAAAATTTGAATGAGTGATTCCTGAGCCAAATTTAAAATGAAAAGTTTATATAAAGACATGTCCAAAAATGCTTCGTCTTCGATCTACAGGGTGTTAAAAAACACTTTTTTTCGTTTTTTTTTAAATTACTTATTTGTTTTTATCGAAACTTGCTAAAAATTTGTACATATAATACGACGAGTGTTTCCAACAAATCGAAATTTTCGGATTTTGATTTCATATACGGAGTGATGCGGATTGATGAGTCTTGAATTCTCATTTATCACATATATTTTTTCTACATTAGTAGGTGGGGGTCATTTTCAGTAGCTGCTATAAAATTAAAACGCTGTCATATTAAACAAAGTTAAGCTCGTTAAGCTCTCGTTTAAGCTTGGTTAATTAACATTAATGTAAATAATTATATCTGCAGGAAGCAGTTGCTTATTATTGCGAATATTACCTAAATCATTGATTTAGGAGAAATTTGCAAAAAACTAAAAAGTAAGAAAACTCAATGTGGATTTCAGAAATTTGTCTAAAAGAATCAAAATATTAACAGAAAAAAAATGTGATAAATGTGAGCTTAAGATCCACCAATCCGCATCACCCCGTATATGAAATGAAAATCCGAAAATTTACGTTGGTAAGAAACACTTAGTGTATTATATGTACAAATTTTCAGTAAGTTTCGAAAAAAAAAACAAGTAATTCAAAAAATTTTTTCAAAAGTGTTTTTGAACACCCTGTAGATCGAAGACGAAATATTTTTGGACATGTCTTTATGTGAATTTTTTGTCTTAAATTTGGCTCAGGATTCACCTATTAAAATTTTTACCTTCTATTCAGAAACGCCCTGTATGTAACTTGAAGCTAGGCGTTAAACAAACTATTTTAGGTTTTCTTCGAGAAATTGAAAAGCTCGAAAGTGGAAGTTTAACTGAGTGGAATACTTAAAACAATTTCTAGATAATAATAATTAGATACAGCTTTTGTAACTAAATAAACAAACTACTTCGTAGTAAGTTCAAATTTGAAACACATACACTCAAGTAAATTTAAAAAGTATGTAATTGCAAATGAAATTCACTACCAGGCCATTGACAAAAATGTGAAAATTATTATAAATAATTCATTTTTGTAAAAAGTGTTTTATTCGAAAATATTCGTTAACAAACATTTCTGGATTTATATTGAGTATTTTTCGATTCATATATCCGCAAGAGAACATATATTCTTGAATCGACAAAGTTGATTTCTACGTTGTAGTTTTATTTACATTTCTATTAAGTAAGTGCGGAATCACAATTAAGTTTCAACTTGCAATCCATTGATTATTCATTTATTGACTTAAGAATGCGAAATTCACTTGTAAGCTAAGGAAAAACTTATACTGGGTGTTACAGAATGTTGTGAGGAACATTTAAGGACAGATTGGACATCTACAAGTATAAAAAACAGCCCATATAAACATGGGTCCGGAAATGCTCCGTTTTCATGATATGGAGTGTTTTAACTTTTCTGTCTCTAATAGTTTATTTTACATTTATTGAAAACCCGTTGAGATATTGAGATGAGTTTTGGTACACGCAAATGTATCATTAAAGGTCACATTTACATGTATAAAATAGTTTTGCTAAAGCACTCACATTAGTAGCGTTCGTGCCAGTAAATCTATATGCTTAGCGAAAAAAACTGTACGCCACTAGTTTTTGCAAAGATTATTGTCGTTTTTTTAAAGCGAGATTAATTCTGCTTAAAAAGTGCCTCTTGTGCTATTTCGTTGCGGCGCACCGTTTTCTAAATAAAAATTATTTTATTAATTAGTACAATAAACTGTTTCCGGAATCATAATTAAAAAATAGTAATATAGTTGGCATTTTTTTCTAGTGCGCCGCAACGAAAAATTAAAAGAAACACTTTTTAAGCAGTCTGGCTTTAAAAAAGCGACACTAATTTGCAAAAATGCCACTGGTTTTTGCAATGATTGCAAAAACCAGTGGCGTACAGTTTTTCTCGTCAAACATAAAAACCTACCGGCACGAACGCTACTGATGTAAGTGGTTTAGAAACAAAGCATTTCCGGACCCATGTTTATATGAACTTTTTTCATATTTGTAGATGTACAATCTCTCCTCAAATTTTCCTCACAACATTCTGTAACACTCTGTATATAAGGCACTACCTCAATTCATCTTTATATAACTAAATGTTCTATCTTTTGATCTTCTGATTTGTCTCATATTCTTAATTTAAATGCATTTACTTGATGTTAACTAAAAAAAGTAGTTATGAATTTAGATATTCTAAGCAAGTATAAACTTTTTCTGTGTGTGGTAGCAGCTTATCCTTATTTTATGCACAATCTATATTTGTTTTCATAAAGAATGTGAAGCGCTCTAATTAGCTTAATTGTGTCACTTGTAACACGAAACTTAGTGTTGCGGGGGCTTCGTAAGGTTCCATCACAATTGTTATGACATGCATACAGCGTGTCCAGTGAAGTAGAGTGCCCTCATATAACAGCTTCATGTACATCATGTTATATGGAGGTATTCTAAGTATCTGGGAGCTACGACAGGGGCTAAATTAGGAATACGTAGCGTTTTTGTGTGCCTAGTAAGTATCTAGGATTACCTTATTTTCTATCTGGCCAATTACATAGATACGATATTAAAACTAAAAATGATAAATTTTCAAAAATTTGTTTGATTAAAAATTAAATTTTATGTTATAGTATTTTCCGAATAAACGTGTCCTTTTACACCCTCTCTGCAAATTTGACCAATATACTGATCACTATTAAATGAGATCTGCAGGAATTTTAAAATTGGTCATTTTTTCCTTTTGCTCTATACCCACATTTGATAATCAATATCTTCGTCAATATTATTTTCTGATTTCTGATATTTTGAAATTTATATATTCGTCAAATAGTTTTTCGTTTTCCAAAAAATCTTATTTAGATATGACTCTTGAGTCATGACTGTTTATGATATGAACAGCTTTATTAAAATTTGACGATATAGACGCTACAAGTATTGCAATGCAAGGCGTTGAACACCACAATGAAATTCTTCTTTTTTATAAATCGCCGAAAATTGGGACAAAAAAAGCGAAAAATTGGTATCAAACGGAAACCCGTAACATCACTACATATCTTTGCCGTAGATTCTTGTTATCATACTTAGAAAAAAATTAGAAACGTAAAAAGCTATTGTACCTATTTGTTTTATATTTGAAAAAGCCGTAAGTTCTGATATTATTATTATTATTATTACTATAGTTATTATTATTATTATTAGAACAGGTGTTTAAAACACAAACAATTTTGAGAATGTTATGGATTCTTACGAGCAATTTCTCGATACAGGAATTAAGTTAAGCTGACATTCTATAGGATTTGAATAATTTCGATTTCTCTGTACTAAACTTGATCTTTTTAATTCCGCTTGAAAATGCATATACAGAGTGTCCCAAAAGTAAACCGTCATACGTTCACCATGAATTCTATGTCAAAAAATAACCTTAGTTTGCTATTGTATGGACTATGGTCCAAAGGTGTTTCGTTACAGAAAAACAGGGCGTCGAAATAAAATTTAAAAAATGAAGACCATTTTGAGCAATTTTTATAGACCTGTTAGTTTTGTTAATTGTTTAAAAATAAATGTTTATCTTAACATTTATTTTCAGTTTTCTAGCTCGAAAAATAATTCGTTATGAGAATATTTTCTAGACGATTTAATGCGGTGTATAACAACAGTATTTATTTTTTGCCTCAAAAAGGGTGCGTCGTACGATAAAATGTCAAGGGAGCTATTTCCTTCAGAATGGAACAAAAAATTAGACGAAATAATTTATTTATGGAAAAGTCAGTAGCGTATTTTTTTTCTTTAAAAATACTCAGTGGCGTTGCGCTACGCGTGCCAGTGGTAGTACTGAAAAATTATTTTGCATCGCAAAATATTCGGCTTACGTTTCTGTCGACAGCATTCAAATTTTATTACAATATCTAAAGCGGTTTTGAAGATAATTGAGTTTTTGGGTTTTTTAAATTTTACTTCAAAACCCTGTATGTTTGTAACGAAACATCTTTGGACCATAGTCTATTTAACAAACTAAGGTTATTTTTCGACGTAAAATTCGTGGTTAACATATGATGGATTACTTTTGGGACACCCTGTATATTTCTACTACTTATTGTGTTATATGTCAAAAAAAAATTTTTCTTAGGTTACTCGATAAAAAAGCGCTTAAAGCTCAAAATTTCTTATTCTCTAATAGCCTCAAACAGGTGCTAAGATACCTAATTATAACTGCTCCAAAATTAATATTGCTTGGCACGTTCGCACTGCTAGAATGGCGCTATTGGCAAACAGATAAACAATCGAATTTCAATATGACTTCTGAATCCTAAGCAGATCTACATTAATATTTAAGGACGACCAGCCTCATTATTATTATCATTATTCTCTCAATGTTTTCCGTGTAATGTGTTGCCAATTCACATTTTATAATCTCACGGCATGTTAACGAGCTCTGGGCAACCATTTAGGACTTAACGGACATGTGATGGTCTAGGCCAATGAGTATCCTCGATAAAATGTCGTTAATTTGTTTATAAGTCGGGAAAGGTTGAGAATATTCCGAGAATTTTTTAAATAGATTTACAACATGCGTTCGGCGATTATAGCAGTAGAATGACATAACACGTGCCATGTTTTCATTAGGTTTATGAGTACCTATATGACCAACTGGGTGGTAATAGTGAAAATTTTCCGAGGTGTAAGTCGTGAGCTGGGCAGATTTTGTAAAGGCCAAAGTCCGCTGCAACTATTATTAATTACAAGCCTTGAAACAAGCATTATCAAACAAAGAAGACTGTTTTAGAGGGAATTCGAAAGTGGTGTATTCTAGACTAAGGCAGTGGTGGGAAAAATCGACAAAAGCGCTATAAACATTAATAATTAATATTTCCTTTTCATGTCGGTATACAGTTTAATATTACATGAATTACCATAATGCATGCCGTTTTTAATCGCATCAGTTTGGTATGGTATTGTATGAGTCACTTACGATAAATGTTGCAATTCATTTCGTGTCAAGAGGTATTAATTTGTAAATGATTCTAATGCTATTTGACATAAAACTTATTGCGTGTTTAGAATGCAAAACTTGAATATTCGTTCCTAAGTCGTCTTAGATGAGATATTTAGTACTTTTTGCTAGAAGTTCTCCAATAAACAATTCGTATTTTAATTAATAATAATCAAGCAGTTTTCCTTGTGCCGATGTCCTGTTCGGACTTAAAACAAATAATTTACCACATGGGCATTGCATTGGGTTATAAGTTACAATTTGCTATAAACACACCGATGACCTCAATTAAATCAGAGCCTACGCTTTGTTTGGATTAAACAGGTCAGTCATATGGCTGGATCTTTTAGCTGTTAATTGTCCATTTATCTTAACTTTCATATGAGTTGTTGGAGCTTAGATTTTAGTTACTTTGTACATTGTATGATCACAAAATTGAAGAACGCAACAGAAACTGCACATTATATCGGACACTTTTCGTTTCTAGATGCGTATTCTGTTCGTGCGCAGGAAGACCCTAATTTAAAACGCGCTCATACGAGTCGTATTCCAGATATTTATATTTGTAAATTTCAATGCTCCACAAAAGCCATAATGAACCTAAATTGGAGAGCTTGAGGAGAAAATCTTTAAGTGGAAATTGCATTTTTATTTAGGGGGTTTTCATTAAATTTGGATAACTCCACTATCTTTCAAGTAAAGTACGTTTATCTTGGAAAAAATTTCATGCATTTTTACCTTAGAAAGCTTCAAAATGGCGGAAAATTTACAGTAAAGTGATATTACCTCTTGAGTATATAGAGAGATATATTACAGACTATATCACTGTCCAAAATAAATATCTCCAGCATGAGAACTTCGTAGACGGTAACATATACAAACTTGATTAAATGGGAGAAGAGCTGCGCATTCAAGGGAATTGTTTCACGATGCAAACAAATCTGCAAAATTATTGTTGGCTTTTCAGTTATTAAAAAAAAAAACGAAATTTTCAGATTTCCTTTTAATTTTTTCTCGTTATGTTGAATAAATGAAACGTAAAACATCTCAATTGCAGTTTTTTTAAGTTTCAACAGAATAGTCTTGATTTCATAATATGACATTTCTGGTAAGCTTTTTGTCAATTTTAAGACAATTTTTTATCATAAATTAATTAATAAATATTTAATCATTTTTAAAAATGTTTTTATAAAAGAAACATAAAGGGCTTTCGATAAATTACGACGCTCGAGTCAAACTTTTTGAAATCTTCACAGTACAAAACTTTACATCTGAAGAAAAACTTGATACGGTAAAGTATTACATTTATCTGTAATCTTATTGTTAAATGCTCAAAACCAGAACAGATTCTTCCCTTTTAATGTAAACCACCATCTTACCTTGTTCTTTTACTTTCATCACTGAGTGTGAGGTCATCCAACGATTTCTTTCCCAGCACATCGTTTTCGTTGAGCTGCCAAAACTTACCTTCAAATCCTAAAAAACAACAATTACAACTTCTTCTTTTAATTCTTATCATAAACCCATCTTACCCCATTTTTTTACTTCCATCGTTCCCGGGGGATGATCCAACAGCGAATCTCTCCACTCAGAATAAAAAAGAACTCCCAATTATCCTGTTTATTATTTTATTCTGTATGACGAACATTTTATTTATTGCCACGCTAACACGAAACTGACTCATCTAAGAAGTGATATCGCTTTAAAACATACAAAAAAACAGCCTGCTTTTTGCAAAGGTACAGCTCATAGGTCGTACCATAAAGAACGATTGATATGCAATGCGAAATAATATATGCATTTGAATTTTAATATTTTTACATATTACACATATAGGTACATGCTTATCTTGGACACATTGTATATTACACAGTGTGTACAAGATAGAGATGGAGTGCATGGGGATTGTATAATCGCTAAACTTGGTTAAATGGAAGAAAACTGGCACATTTAAGGGAGTGGTTTCACAATACAAATAGATCTATAAAGTTACTTTTCATTTTTTTCTCGAGTTATAATAAGAGATAGATGAAAACTACTTTTCCATTGCAATTTTTTATAAGCTTCAACATGGCTGAATGAATTTGTTATACAAAGTTACCCTAGAATAGACAAAAAACTCACCAGGGCCGTACTTAAAAATCAAAGTTGGTGGTCATTCTTGACAAATGAAATGTCATGACATGGAACCAAGTGTATTATATTGAAACTTTTAAAAAATTTCGACGGAAAACTTGTTGTCTATCTCTTACCATAATTCAGGAAAAAAATCGTAAATTTCGGTTTTTTGAAAATAACGAAAAGCTCAAAAATTTTACAGATCTGTTCGCATCTTCTCTCAAAGTTTGTATCTGTTACCGTTTACGAGACCTTCATAATGGACGCCCTTATCTTGGACATGCTGTATAGTTTGCCTTATTTGAGTGGTTCCACCACTGCTTTCTATGAAGTGTTACTACGAAGTGTGTTAAATGGTAACATTTTTTGTAGAGATTTACGACGTTGCTACATTTTACTTAATTTTCGAGATATTACAAAAACTAAAAATTGGCCAAAGTTGCAATCGAGAAGTCCATTAGTCTGGATGACCCAAAAACTTCCCCTTTACAACAATCTCAACAATATCGATTCCATGTGACTTTTTTTAAATACAGATCTAGATTTTTTTTCATCATCATGTGAAAGACAGGAGCCGAACTGCGTTAACATGTATATATGGAATTTTTTGGCGTAGGGTAAACGTGCCCATACATTATCAATATGAAAAAAATGCTTCCCCGTTTAACCGAACTCTCAGCTCCTGTCGTTTCAAGGATGGCAGTGTTTGTATGTTACCTCCTACCACTCAGATATTGGGTACCTATACAAGCAGTGTTTTTCAACAATCGATAATTAGCAGACCTAATTACCTTCATCATCAGCGGCTTAATTATGATGGCAATCAAAACCTATAATTAGCAAATTTATTAAGTGCACCTGTGAGTAAAGGAGTTGTTTAGACTAGAAAAGATATCTCATAAACAACTTTCTAGAGCCAGACCCGCTCTTCAAAATATTCGATAAAATGGGTTTGGCTTTTAGTTGTGTACGTTTCGCCATTTTATTTACGATCCCTGAGTTTCAAGCATAAACTGGATTATTATTACAAGTCTATCTACCCTGTAAATTCATGATCCTGCTAGCGAATTGAATTTATATGAGGCACTATCTTGGATGTCTATTCTAGTGTGAAATCAAATCCACTCGGCACGGAAAACGTGTTTGAAATAATACTTCGAGCATACACATACATATTAATCTTATTACAAACTTAGTCAGTATTTTTAAAACTGTTTATATACAGAAGGAGATCAAAGATATGCTTATTAGCAAATGGAGTGTATACCTACATTACATTAACAGGCCAACTGGTGTAGGGTTTCGATATATTGTATAAGGTGAAAAACCTCTACGGGATTTACGCCAATTCCTTGGTATGGTGAGTCCGAAAATTGCACATCGCTTCATTGTAATGAAGAAGGCTCATGCATAATTTATGGATAAAAATTTTTTAATATTAGTTTGGCTACTTATCATTCCACCTTGAATCGCTTAAATATCTTTTTAATTTGCACACCTAATAAAACGATCGGTTTTAATAGTGTTTGCTAAACTTAACCTGAATTTTAAAGGAATATATGATATTCGAATTTTATGCACATTAGTCATCTGACTACGAATATAGACTTTGATAGTCGGGCTTCATTTGATTTTAAACTATACAGGGTTAGCCATGCAACCCGTTCGTTAGGAAATTTTTGACTTTCCACTATCGTAACCCGATGAAAATTCGGTTTAAGGCTAGAATCGACCACTTTGAGCCCAAGTAAAATATTTTCAAAATGGCAGCACTTTCGGTTCCACCGGAAGCAGCTACCAACTTCGTTATTTTAAATGGAACCCCCTAATTTTTTTTTCCAGATTGTAAAATTTTAAAGCCAGTGGACATAAAGCATCTTATGTCTAACATTAACCGTTTCCGAGCTATACCAGAAAATTTCAAAAATTTTGACAGGATAAGAGTCCACGAACATTAGCATTGTGCGTTAATCGCTGTAAATTTTGGAATCTATGTTTTGAGGCTCAAAAGGATCTAATAAGCTATGTTTTCATGTATTTCAAATTGACAAAAAGTTTTCCACGACTCCCGAAATATGTCTTAGAGGTTGGGTGACTTCAAATCTCATTAACTTGCTAATTTCAAATAGGACACCTTGCATTTTAAGCATTTTCGAGTCTAGAATTTAAGACTGTATCAAATATTGCTAAGGTTCCTGGGGCTGTTTTTGGATAGGGTGTCCCAATTGAAATAAGCAAGTTATTGAGATTTGTAGCCATGTAACTTGGGAGGCATGTTTCGGGGATGGAAGACTTTTTGTCAAATTGAAATACGTTAAAGCGTAGCTTGTTAGGTTCTCTTCGACTCGCGGAACGCCAGTTCCAAAATTCGCACTGATTAGTGCAACATGCCGATTTTTGTGGGATCTTGCAGCCGTCAAAATTTTCAAATTTTGCGGTGTAAATCGGAAACGGTAAATGTTAGACAAAACACTTTACATAAACTGGCCTTAAAATGTAACGAGAAATCCGAAAATTACAAAAAAAATTAGGGGGTTTCATTTAAAATAATGAAGTTGGTAACTACTTCCGGTATAACCGGAAATGCCACAATTTTGAAAATGTTTTACTTGGATTTAAAATGGTTGATTGTAGCCTGAAACCGGATTTCACTGGGCTGCGATAGTGGGAATTTAAAATTTTTTTAATGAACGGGTTGCGTGGCTAACCCTGTATTTGATTTTATATCAACATTACCTAATAATACCTAAACGAGAAAAGACAAAGAAATCTCAATAGAAATGCGGTTGGTAAAGATGGAAGCCTCAATGTACTATTTTGCATCTTACGTACACTTGAGCGTTGATTGCAACAATGTTGTTAATATGTTCAATCTCGCATTCCATTGCCGAAAAAAGAAAGTAGCACTTACCAAATCAGAAACTGCTTTTACTTTTTATTTAAAACATTTTTGACCTTAATAGCCTTGAATAAGGTGCTGTAACAATTTTCGGGTTAATTGCTGGAGTAACAAAATTCATATTAGAATACGCCGATGGCATGGTCGTATCAACGTGAACAAATCTATCGCGGGTGTACCCCGTCGAGAGTATCAGATATTACTCACGCTCCCAATGATATATTTCTCTTCGTTGTAGGTACACTTCTTGATATTAAGCAATAAATAAGCAAATCTATGATAAACGGTTGTATTTTTCATCGGAATTCTTACCGCACACGTTGAGAATTATGTGCATACACTGTACGCCCGTTAACTGTTCATAAACTTGCAATTAATACCCAATACAATAAAACGACTTCGTGAAAACTATTTAACACCTCCTTATACATTAGAGTTGCAATAAATCGGGTAAGTGGTTATAGAGTGTTTAGTGGCATGTGTTAGGTGATTTGTCCACTAAAGGAACATTCCGAGATGATGGGGATTTAGTAGGAAAATTTCCTCGTTGTCTTCAATACTTTGTTTACTGCTGATTAATGTTCGCGTGTAAAATTCCATTGTGGCTTTAGATTTGTTGTTTAGCTGTTACTGTCGGTAATAACTCTTTATTGCAAGTGAAAATGTAGTTTTCAATTCCTGCACACAGGGTGAATCATGAAGAACTGTACATGTTTCTGCCGTGGAACAAGATTACTAAGAAGAATATCGAATGAACGTTAAAAAGTTGCTTGCATTTTTTTATTGTTATTAGACGGAGAGTTTTACACATTTTATCGAAAAATGGTTTTGGCTATAACTTTATAATGCCCGTTTGTTTTTTTTCTAGTGAAAGAATACACTGTTGTTTATGAATAAAATAATGTATTAAGAGTTCAAAAAATCTAGGACCGTTTTCAAAAAATTTAGTAAGTTTTTTCCAGACTAAAAAAAATCACCTTGTATACGAATTTTCGAAAAAGCGCTATGCACGTTTGCTAAAGGTGATGGGTAAACTAATAGTTATATCCAGTCAACAAATTTCTTACTCTCCTCATTGCTTTGTAAAAAACCGAAGTTTACGAAAATGCTACAGTTTTTGGATATATCTGCCAACTTTATTTTGAATACACTGTATTTCAAAATTAAATATTACAATTAATAACAAAACGCAAGACTTTGCGATATTTAATGAAATTATAATGAGAAAAATGATTTGAGAAGTACTTAACATTTTAAATTAAAATAACGAGAGAAAATGGAAAAAAAAACCTTATTTTTACTGTTATTTGAAAAATACTCAAAGAACTTACATAAGCAATGAAAAATTCGCTATTTATTATTATTAATTATTAATTAACAATATTTTCAAAATTAAAACCTAGATTCTATTCATTTAGCTCAATCAATCCAACAATAGTAAAAATTTTGTTTTTTTGTTCTCTCTCTTTATTTTAATTTTAAAATGTTAAGTATGTCTCAAATAATTTTTTCCATTATAATTCCATTAAATATTGCAGAGTCTTGCGTTTTGTTATTAATGATAATATTTGATTTTAAAATACAGTGTATTCAAGATAATGTTAATAAGTATATCCAAGTATCCAAATCTGTACCATTTTCATAAACTTTGTTTTTTTTATAAAACATTAAAGAATGTAACAAATTTATTGACTAGATATAATTATTACTTTACCTAACCTTTAACAATTGTGCATAGCACTATTTCAAAAATCCCTATACAGGGTGATTTTTTTGGGCCTGGAAAAAACTTGCTAAATTTTTTGAAGAGGGTCCTGTTTTTTTTAACTCTGAATTTATTATCTTACTTATACACCACAGTGTACTCTTTCACCAGAAAATAAAAAAAAACTCAAATTCGCATTACAAAGTTATAGCTGAAACCACTTTTCGATAAAATGTGTAAAACTCCCCGTTTAATAGCAATAAAAGATACGAGTAACTTTTTAATGCGCATTCGATATTCCTTTTAGTAATCTTGTTCCATGGTAAAAGTATGTACAGATCTTTATGACTCACCCTGTGTAAAAAGATTCTTCAATGATTCATAGTGTCTTCATCTTATAAGTTCCTTAGGTGGACTTGATTACATCTCGCTTTCTTTAATATTCATTGTTGATTATCTTCAAATACAAATTTACAACGATCTTCAAAATCAGTACCAACAGTCTAGATTACTTGGAAACTACCTAGTTTTCGAAATATGTGTAATGAGACTCTTTTATAGTTTCTGGAATATTTTCTTGGGCAATGATTATTTATTTCTGTTCTGCCTCATTTAAACAACTATTTTTTTTCTTGATATTGACTCAGTTCTTCTTACTCAAAAATATATTTTCCAGGGGCGTTCTTCAACAGTTCTTATTTCTAGAGTGTTCTTAGATGTTTGTGCGGTTTTTCCAACCAATAATTTCTCTTCGTTCTTTTCGCAGTTCATTTGCTTCAAGTGCTATGTTCATAGATTCAACACTGTCTTTTCTTTATTAAGAGTAGGTTTATTTTACTTCACCATCAGGGCCTTTTGTGTATACAGAATGGTACGCAAAACATGATGAATTTTAGAAGTAATTTGGAAAATCGAATCCAGTTCTAATTGAACATCCATTTAAAATCGTCAATAGAATATGAATGATATTTGTGTTTTGTTGAGCGCTGTTGTGACTCATTTGCGTAGAGATGGTTTTGGTTTGTTCGGTAAATATAATTGAGATTTTCCTTATATGTCTGATAATGATGTTTCTAAATTTATGCGAATAATAAAAAAAACTGTTTAAAATACATGTGCTGAGTAACATTGAGTCATTTGATGAAACTTCCTTAAGGCTGCTTTACGACGTTTCATCAGATAACTTCTTGGTAATAAATCTTTCGAAGTAAACAAGAGCAGGTACATAAATAATGGCAAAATATGACCATTACTTTTAATCGCGGGTCAATGAGGCTTAATGATTTATATTTAAGACAAAGAATTTGCATGCATGTTGCGATTAAATGACGAATGTCGATTCTGGGCTCGCTTTCACGCGAACCCTAACGAGCCAAGATCAGTGCTCATTGATTTATTGCCATTTGATAAACCAGAGTGCTGGAGAAAGTCTATTAATTCAGCCATTTGCCTTCATAACATTTCGAGTTGTGTATCACGTTGCATGATACAATTGTTATTGTTTATTTGGGTTTTCGGCTTTTTTTCAGCTTCATTAATATTCAGGTTAATGCAGGCTTCGGTTTCTTGGCCAAGACCCATTCGAGCGAATAAAAGGCTTGCGATTGATTAAGCTCTCTAGATGAAAAAAATGATTGATTTTCAAAATGATCTTAATGCGGATTTGTCTGGATCCACTGGCGGATTTACTAAAATAGGAGATTCGTGCCTGGTGCGGTTGACTTGCCCGGAAAATGCTCCGTATGCTCTTATATAGTACATAGTATATAATATACAGGGTGTTTCTGAATAGATGGAAAAAATTTTAATGGATGAATCCTGAGCCAAATTTAAGACGAAAAGTTCATATAAAGACATGTCCAAAAATGCTTCGTCTTCAATCTACAGGGTGTTAAAAAAACATTTTTTTTCGTTTTTTTTTATTACCTGTTTATTTTTTATCGAAACTTGTTGAAAATTTATACATATCATACTCCGAGTGTTCCCTACAAATGGAGATTTTCGGACTTTCATTTCATATACGGGGTGATGCGGATTGGTAGATCTTAAGCTCTCATTTATCACATTTTTTTTCTGTTAATATTTTGATTCTTTTAGACGAGTTTCTGAAATCCACATTGAGTTTTCTCACTTTTCAGTTTCTCACAAAATTTCGCTTAAATCGATGGTTTAGGTAATATTCGCGATAATAGTCGAGTGTTCACAATAATCAATTTCAATAATAAAGTAATACTTAGTGAAGCTGGGCATGATTTTTTGCTGCATTTGTTTGCTATCAGATTTGACAATTACTGACTGTTAGTTGCCTACTAAGATTTTTTTTTAAGATTGCCTACTGTACATCGAAGACGAAGCATTTTTGGACATGTCTTTATATGATTTTCGTCTTTAATTTGGCTCAGGACTCACCCATTCAAATTTTTACCATCTATTCAGAAACACCCTGTATACAGTATGTCCCCAGATAGTGTTGAAAAGAGGAGAAAGTTTCTTATTTTTCATTTCACAAGAAAAATGTATTCTTCATGACATCTTTTGCTTGTTCTCAAACAGTTGAATCACTTCTCAATGATTCAATTTTCCTTTTTGTTATAGAGAAGTATCGGAAAGATAGGTCCACTTTTGAAAATGTTTCTAAGACCCAAAAATTAATTTTCGTTTTCAAGGCTACCGTAAACGAAGCTTAATTTAAATGATAGTGTTGTCGAAAAAGCAAAGAATTTACCCGATATAGTGCATGCCAAAAGTGATAACGTAATTCGTCAAGTTATCGAGAAATTTAATCAAATATTTCCGTATATTTGTATCTAAAAATGTGGTGCCCATAAATTAACCAAGAAATTTTTAATTACTGGCTCTGTATTAGATATAAAGAAAACTAAAATAGCTTGAAAGGAAGATGACGCTGCGACTCTTATTTGATTCGATTCAAAATCATCCAAAATTTTATTTACAGCGAAGGACACTTTAATTATTTAAATTAATAAGTAAAACGCATATTCAAAAAACATTGAAACAATTGAAATTTCATCCCTTCAACCAAATTTTTAATAACGCTTTAGAGCCAGAAAATCTAACAGAACGTTTGGATTTCTGCTTGTGGATGAGTACTCAAACCATGAATAATCAATACTTTTATTGAGACATTGTATCCTCCAAAGACACCAAGTTCTCCACCAATAGTACTGTTTCATTTCAGCATGTTAGGTACTGGAGCCATCACAATTCCTATTTCCAAGTTGGCTAAAGTGAACGCATGGTGTGCAATTTTTTACCACGGTATAAATAGACCATATTTTTTTGTGAGTAAAATTTGTAGTTTCAATTTTTTTAATTATTATGATAAAAACTGAATAAACAAAAATCTTGATTACCGTTGACGTGGAAACGAGAATTAATTTATGGGACTTGAAAAAATTTTCAACTGAACGAACTTATTTTTCTTCATTTCTCTGTAACGCAAAAAAAAATGAAACGATGCGAATTGATTCAACCGTTTTGGAATAAGTAAAAACTTTCATGAGAAATACATTTTTCTCGTAAAACGAAAAATGAAAAACTTTCTTCTCTTAGCAACCCAATCTGGGGACATACTGTATAATAATCTAATAGTTCTGCGTTTATTTAAAATATTGCATGATATCGGTATTTACTTTATAGACATGGTAGAAGCAATTAGTGGGGAATTACCTATTATCTTCCACTTAATTTATTGATAATCATAAGCATAATTCAATGAATAACGATAAGTGTACTGTTTGTTTCAGAAGCATGGATGTGTGGCACAAGCACTGGAGTCTAATTTTGGTGGTGGTGGCCAATATTCATTTCACAACAGCTTATGGATCCGGGTCAGGCATGGGTAAGTTAGCCAGTTTGTTATTTTTATAAGAAAAACGTGAAGACTTCATCTTCTATTGATTCAAATTCTTCTGATGATTATTTATCAGTCAATAAATTCTCATCATTACCATTTTCAACAACCAACATAACAGCATCATCTGCAAGTATATCAGCTGTTAGCTGCTATATCAGGTTTCGTGTTGTAGAGATCAAATGAGTATTCACGTCGTTTGCCGTAATTTTTGCCTTTTGAATATTTTCTTGCTTTATAAAATTGAAAAATTAAATCATGGGATTTCGTACATTTGATCTCGTTGTATCCTGGAGTAGTCTGAAGTTGAAGAATCGGCATATTTGAAGAAAAGAGCGTTTAGATCACAATTTAAGATTCATAAGGTCGAAAAATTATAATGAGATTCTCCTCATGTCTTTGAATTTCAAAAAGCAGACATACAGGTGTTCCTTCCGCAGGTTTGCCGATACTGTGAGGTTCTCTCTGAGCACCGTTATACGCAAAATTCAATAATTCATATTGCAAGCATTGTTTTTGAGAGTCATATGAGTATCACATTTTTAAACTTAGAGGGACCTAAATGTAAATACTTTTCCTTTCACAACCTTATGGAGGAATTATGTGAACTCAAAATAGTTACAATAGTTAAAGTTATATAAACACAGTATTGTTATCCTATTTCTCTACTATACATATATATAATGTGATATTCCAAATAGTCACACATATTGATATCAAATTGTCCACTGGCTGTAACCACACCAAAATAAAAACATTTTGCTTATGACTGATTAGTTGTTTACTTGAATTAATTTATTTACTTGGGACTGTTTCTGGAGATAAAATTTAATTTTTAACCTCCGTGGAAGGGTTTGCTAATCACTTTTTCTTGGTAATTTTTTTTTCTTTTGAAGTTTGCGAGGAATGTTCCAAGATCGATTACTTATATATGTACCAATCATTAATGTCACTATCACGATGCTCAATCTGAATTACAATTATATAACATAATCCACATGTTCAGTGAAGTTGATTTTTTCTGTAAGTTTACTTTTTTATATAACTTCCGGTAAACACAGAAATGTGTCAATCGGCAATTTTCCTTTATTAATTTGACATTTTTGTACTTGTAAGCACTAGTTTCTTTTAATTTAGAAAATAAATAGGTCCTCTTATTGAAATGTGCCCGCTATTGTTATATCCGAAAGTAAGAGTTTTACAGTCGAAAACTCTATCTCTGAAATATGTTTTTGCACACTTTTTTTTGGTTGACCGCCAAGTTCTCCCGATATGATTCCATTGGAGTTTTCTATTTGGGAACTAGAGGACTATGATAAACCAAATATATAAAACAGTATTCCCTTAGCTCTATTTGGTCTATTTCCTCTAAACCTAAGTTTTGGGGTTCCTAAAATCAGTGCTTAAACGCTGATTTTATAATAATATTTTCTAATCCGAGTAAAACATAACCGGTTTCAGCAAACATTATTTATTAACGGAAAAATGCCCTCTAAACCACTTGGTGCACCTGCCAAAACATTTTTCGCTCCCATCTTAAAATTAGAAAACACACAAGGTCCAACATTAAGTATATTTAAACCGCGTTCAGAAGAGTAAGATATTCTCGTTTACAACTAATTGCGAGTAATTATTTCCATAGCTTGATGAACACCTGTGTTCTCTCATGCATACTTGCAGCTGGCCAGGATGGAGTGAAAGTCTAACCTGCGTGGTTCTCTTTTAAACGGCCACTAGTTAATGGTATTAAATAAAATTTAATTATAAAATTGAGTTATCTGATTGGACCGTTGTCTAGTGATAATGAAAATAATGGTTGTTTACATGGACAATTGCTCCACTAAAAGGTTTGTTGTGTTCAGCTTGCGTTTGAATACCACCAAATTGAAATTTTGTTCTACCCGTGTCCATTTGATTTTTATTGTTGTCGTGTGAGTTGTTTGGCATAGCTACTTAAGTAGTGGACTGTATCACCTACAGCCTCACCGAATACGATGGCAGCTGTAAACTGCCAGTTTACTTTACGGCCAAACATTTGAGATCGTAAATATTTACATGATCTCTTTGTCTTGAGTTAAGCAGGATACGGCCTATTAACTGCTTTTACTTGTTTGAATACCAATTAAGCGCGAATATGTTAGTAGCAACTCTATATTCCAACAGTAATAAACAACCATGAAAATTCATTTAAATTTACCCGTTTATTGCCTGCAATCTCCGCGAATAACTACATGAATCGAGAATTTCAAGTTCTTCGCGAAAGGAATCTAGATGAAGCGTCACATCTTCGAACTGTCAAATATCAGTTCTTTCGAACTCTTGTACGTGAATTCCTCAGCCTGACATGGCATTGAGCAAAATTACCCAAAGAGAGATTTGCATAATTATGCGTTAGGTTGCGTTTATGATCATTTCAGACGTGTGTAATGATATAGCAGCTATCAAGTGGTACCTTGCTTGACAGCAAAAGAAATTGCTTCTACTCTATTAATAAATTGAGAACACCCAAAATCATAAATCAATGAGAAAACAAAAACACAAAAACCAATTTTCCCATGGTAGTTTCAATTCTACATTTATTATCTCTATGTCAACACGTACTCGAGCTTTCTTACCTTCCTACCTATATATATTTGTATAATGTTAAGAGCACCCTGCTTCCATTCAAAAGCCGATTAAAACATTCTCCATGGGAGTCAACCTTTTTCAAACATTAGCGTTATCTCGAGGAAGATCTAAACAAAGAACAAAACCGCTGAAATGGTCACAACATCTTCTTTAAGTGCCGACACCACGTCAAAAGATAGAGAGAGGTAACTTCATTCAAGTGGTGTTCCATTTTGTATAAAGTGGATGACGAATAAAGTGGTTCGTTGTGTTCGAGAGTGTTTTCTTTTGTGGTTGGTGAATTTTTCTGTCGGTATGTTTCAGTGGTAGAAAATAACCGATGTTGTTGTAACACTCGTAGCTTTAGGTGCTTTTGAGATATTCTAGTCTTAAAAAATTTTTTGTAAAGAAATAAATTATCTAAAGTAATTTTTGTTTTATTTTTTCTGCTAATTTAAAGAAATGACTCTACAGGGTGAACCGAAATTAAGTAACTATAATTTAAAGACCAATTCTATGACCAAAAATATTAAGAAAAGTTCCTATAACCATAGGGCGGTAAATGGACATTAAGAGCGGTACGTCCCTTTCAAGGGCCGCCCATGAAAATGGTTTTCCCCAATATTATCGAAACGTTTGAGATATACAAATAAAATTACTAAAAATAAAATAATTCCCAAAAATACCCTAAGCCGATCCTGTATAACACACTTCTGAAGTTTTATTTTAAATTTCGTTTAGATTTTTGGATTCGGCGTAAAATGTTTGGTAAACGTACAAAATTTTGCTACTGTATCTTGAAGCGTTTCGATAACATTGAGAAAAAACCATCTTCATGGGCGGCCCTTGAAAGGGCTGTACAGCCCTTAATATCCATTTACCGCTCTATGTTTATAGGAACTTTTCTTAATATTTTTGGTCATAGAATTGGTCCTTAAATTATAGCTGTTTAATTTCGGATCACCCTGTATACATACATATATTAATGCATTTTTGGTATTCTCTACTCTAAAGGACGTTCTGTTGAATCCTACATCCAGATCAAATTTGCAATTATTTCTTTTTTAAGATAATATTCTATACCGTTTTTTGAAGAAAAGTAACCTAATGTGAAATTTTTAAATTAAGTCTCATATGAAGAGGGCCTGAAATCCCAGGGTTATATGTAAGTCAGTCTCCCTGTATATTAATGAGTTTTTAGAGTATCTTATTCTCTTACTAAATTTTACAAACTGAACTTACCAAATTTTATACAGGGTGTTTTTTGTAGGCGTACCTACCATTGTTATTTTCGAAATGGTGAGAGTTAGAACTTCGATTAATTTAAACAAAAGTTGCCCCTTCTGGAACTCATTAAAAAAACATACAAAAAAAAACCCTGAAATCAGTTATTTGATGTATTGTCTCGCAGGAAATGCAAGATAAACCATTAAATATGGGAGTTGACCAAAGTAGATTTGCTTTTATTTTATGAAACAAGAAGATTCTTCGGTGGCTTTTTCTGCACCACACCACCGATAAATGTTACTTAACATTGTATACTTTCAACATCCAACCCTCCGCAATCCCAGTACAATCCTATTTATTCACAGGCTTAGGAACGTTATTGCCAAAATGCTCATAACAGTAAACGTAACACCTTATAGACTTTTCCAGTTCAGGATTTGCATCTCTCCTGGATCAATTAGGGATGAAAAACGAAGAGTATCATCTAATCTTAAACAATTTGGCACAATCTCCATTTGAAGAACCGTACCGAACTGATCCTGGAAATTAATGAATTCCTTTGCTATCCAAAACTTTTTCCACAAGGATTCTTCTGACCTGTTCAGTTAAGTAAGAGTTGCTTAGTAAAGCCCGTTAATGCACTTATTCGTCTGCATTCTTCGTAAGCCAATCACTGTGTACTTCATGTAAATAAATACTACCATCACGGTTAACTCCTACAAATCCAAACTGAATCACATTAGCGCTTTACAGCTGCCAGCGGTACCTTCAATCGGGAAAATCCATTGTTAGAGGCATGTTCCTTCGTTTTACGTTTGCAGCTAATTAACCGCAGCCAATTGATTTTTCTTTTGATTGCATTTTGCGACGAAGATGTTATGCTCAACACTACCGACAGAGTCCCTCTATTAATTATTATCGCTGAGAATTTTCTTCAAACTAAATCAATAAAGATTGACCTCCCATATGCCGAAAATGGTTCGTCCACATAACTCTGAAAGATTAACTCGGAACCCGGTCTGAACTCCGATTGCCGATTGGCGGGACCAATTTCGTGAAAGACCACCCGTACCCCTTCATTAAGCAGTCAGGGGCGGATCCGCGGGGGGCTAAATGACCACGGACCGCCTGCTTTGCCTTTTGTACCTTTCTTGTTAGAACCGGATGATGTATACTGTTGAGGAACTGAAGTGGCCTATAATTATATAATATTCAGTTTTTTTAGCTCACAGTTAAAAGCTTTTGTCTCAACAAATATAAGTATTATTTCTAGGTATAGCACTCCCTCGAAGGACTACTTCTATTTATAAGGGATGCTTAAGGGAATTTTACTTCGAAGACAAATACAATAATATTATTTATTCTTTAGGAAGCCAAAGCTACATTTTCGCAACGTAAAGGCGGTTATTACTCCTGAGATTCATAGACGTAGAAGGTAAATTTGTGTAATTGAAAACTTCCAAATTTCTGTTTTTTATGCAGCACCATGTTTTGCGCTGTAATCAAATATCATTTCAGTACGACATTATTTCTTCACCGATACATATTTAGTAAAATTTACACATTCAGGAAGTAAATCTCAGGAAATTTATTGGCGTCAAAAGACTATTTGTGCAGTAACAATTTTTCAAATTTTTGTTATTTGTGTAATGTTTTAAGCGTTTTTTGTACAGAGTTTTAAAAAAGGTGGTCCCAGTGCGCCATGTTTTTTGGACCAATAATAGTAATAATGTAATTTGGCCAAATTTACACAAAAAGGAAATTATTTTCTCCGAAATTCATTGGCGTACAAGGTCTACTTAGGTGGATACAATTTTTCCATTTAACTCTGTTCCATTGCGCCGCCACTGTTTCTAAACCAGCGAAAGTACAAATTTAGCTAAATTCACATAGTGAGTTTATTTCCTCCAAAATCCGTTGCCACAGTAGGGCTATTTGTGCAGTTGTAATTTTTAAAATTTTTATTTCTTGTGCAGGGTTTTAAGTTTTTCGTGTAGAGCCATAAAACGTTGCTCCACTACGCCCCTATTTCTTAACCAATAAAATTACTGTGTGTCGATTTTGCACAATTTGTAGGGCATAATTTTCCCAAAATTTCTCTGACGCAAAACTTCAACTTGATTTCAAAAATTTTTTTAATTAAAGATTTTTGTGATAGAAATGTGTTAATGATATTAGTCAAAACAGATAAATCAGAAGAAAAAACTATGAAGGATGACAATAATAACTTAATGCACAAGGCTTCGTCATCCTGTTGATTTTAAAAGTAGTATCCATCGCTAATAGGATATGATATGATTCGTTCCAAGAATCGGAGCTTAATGCAGAAATATGCACAAATTACTCCTCTAACTGCCGTATAGCGTTTCTGAAATATCCTAAAATATCTTTTTACTTGCAACTTGCCAGCTTATCTATTTATCATGTAAATGGATACACATTATATGCCCACACTGAATAGAGCTTTAGTCGAGTTCGTAGTTATACCGTGATTTATTCGAGATAAAGGCAAAAAGTAAGTGAATAATGCATTCTAAACCGTATTGCGGATTAACTTCCTGAAGTGCACCGGGAAAGATTAATTATCCAAGAAACGGACAGCTGTCAGAAAATGTGGAAACCCATAAAACATGAAGCGGGATCCAAATTAATATACTTCCTTTCATCTCTAAGCTTCTAGAATGGCGGACCTTGAAAAGTTTAGTCTTTAAGAAATTTAAGCGAGTTTCTATTTATTGTTTCTTTAATCTGGCCATCTAAACTACAACATAAGCTGCGGGAATTAAATTATATATCATAAATTATCCAAGACCAGTAAGCAGTAAACATGGAAAACGTGCGTTCTAGTAACACCTGCGATACTTATGTTTTAGTTTCGAAGTGCTGCTGGCAAAACTGTAATATTTCAGCTGAGATAACATCAGTGTTTCGGTTTATGTTTCGTAATAAATCGCCAGGTAAACTTTTAGTGTCTGCGATTTGAAGGATTTAACATTCAGTTAAAGGTCCAGGAATGCTGTGCCAAAATGATATTTTTTTTTTGGAGATGAACCAATTAGCAATTTTTGGGATTTCATCAACAATAAGCGGATATTTTCCTGGACATGAAGAGGGATCAACATTTCTGTAAACTACATTTCTGCCTCAACGTTTCTTAATTGTAAATAAGCCTAACTATCTTCTATTACGTTTCGCTAACTCTTTCTATGACAAAAGAGGTTGTCTCAATCTGAAACAACAGTTTTATTGATCCAGCTAAATTGAGGTGCTAGCCTCTGGACTCCGCTTCTTTGTGGATAACAAATGTGGACAGAGATTTTCACACGCATCAATGCAGCACTTCCACTTTGCACAAAATAAAATTCTAAAACGAAGTAGAGTCGCACTCCATCCTCCATTGGGGTTCTTCAGGAATCTTAGTTTCCAGAATTGAAAAGAAGAAGGGATGTGGTAAAAGCATAGAGGATTCCATGACTGGCCAGCAAAATTCATCGAATTTTATCAAAGCTTTTGCTGAATACTACTGTTATGGATTTTCAGGTCCTCAGATCGATTCAAAGAACTGTGAAAGTTGTGAATGATTGAGTAACCGTATAATAAGATATACAGGGTGACCCAAAGTTAAAGTGCCGAATTTCACCAGTCAGTCACGCAAAGATGCAACTAATGTATTAAGGCACTTCCAGGTAGGCAATCATTTTTTTATGTTTATGTTTATTTTTTTTGTTTATCAGACAATAATAAAAAATTCACTTTGAACGGTTTTTATTTTCTTACTCAAAGATGGTGCATCAAAGAGAAAAATTGACACCCTGTATTTTCGTTACGAAGCATTTTTCGACTAATGTTGTATAGAGTTTTTTTTATATTTTAAATACGCTGGTGAAGTTCGGTACTTTAAGTTTGGGTCACCCTGTATGTATATAGATTGAGTAGCAGTACAGATTGAGAGTGAGCATTTCAGCAGAAATTTTTTTAAAAGAACTTCTAGAAAGAGATTATCTTCCGGGAATCTACAACGCACTTTATCATGAAGAACCAACGTGTGCTTAAATGTGTGAATAGAAAAAGTCGCTTTTTTTTGGTCTGTTATTATCGTCTGGAAGATGGAAAAACATAATGATTTGTTTGTTGTTAGCACCAAGTGTTGTGAACTCCATTCACGCCCATAAAGGGTTCTAACCACAGAGTTGTAACGCAAACATGTTAAGGTAAACGGATCGTGTTTTAATAAAGTAGCGAGTAAATGTTTTCTTTTCGAACGGGCATCAAATGACCGTGTAACCGCAAATAAACAAACCCCTTAAAAGAGCAGTAATAAAACCGTCAAAATAAAAGCGTATAAGCCGAAAGGCCGAGGCGGGTTTGGCTCTTGTCCATTAGACATCATGTTAAGTGCCTGACCACCTGGGAGAACCACAAACCGCACAAAACGTCTCGGGGTCCTTTTTGTTTGCCAATTAACATTTCGGTTTTCGGATTACAGGAGCGTAGGTACCAATTTAGGTCTTTAAACCAAACAGTTCCTGACACTTCACTCCTCCAAAAATCAAAAAGTTTTACTACTCGGGAAAAAACGTATTGACACAGAACCATAGATAGGGACGTGGTCAAATAAAACATATAAGATGATCGTTTTTCGAACCTGGATACGCCACTGGTATTCTCAATCAAAAGATAAAGATACCATCCCGAAAAGGTATTTCAAGTAGATGATTAATAAATAACTTTGGGTGGACTATATGTGTATAATTTGCCATTCTGTATGCTATTAACGGAAAGTGGCTTTTATTCACATCTTTATCATCCCAATGCTATAGATTAGTCAAACCTCTAGTGGGTGCATCTGGTTGCTCAAAAATGCAGCATTAATCACGATATTTTCCAGATTACCAAAAAAGTCACTCTCTGGTTTGTCAAAACAAAGTTGCTTTAAAACGCATTTAGATCATATTAGGACGATAATTTCGTAAAATGGCTCTGTGTCATTAAGATTAAGGTAAATGTGTTCTGTAAAACCACGATTCTATGTTTCTGAGATATCTTTATTATACTGAGAAAAATATTATTACAACAGTAACTAGGTTTAGTTCAAAGTTTCTTGATGTTATTGATAGGGCAATATTATATGAATATAAATGAATCTAATATTACGAACAGGGCAAATTTATGCTTGAACATAAAGATCGAGGCTCAAAGACTAACGTGACCTAAAGCGCAATCGAATTTAACAAGATTAACAACTCAATGTTATTAGGGAAATGTCTCGATCAGGCCTCAGAGTTAATTATTTATTTATTGTAAGGTAACTGGGAAATTACTGTCAAATAATCGGAATTCAGGGCAGTAAGTTCGGTTGAGAATATTGAGGCTGGTTTTTCAAAATCCTACTAAAATTGCATGTAAACTAACCTATAGTGAAGTCAACTATTAGTTAAAGTATTTCTGTTAACTACGAAGGAGTTTTATACAGCTCTTTTTACTTTAACTGTTGGCTAAGCTTCAACTTCAGGTTGAAAATCATTTCAGTTAACTGGACATTGAAGAATCGGTTCTAAGGGCTATTTCTTAAATATCTTGGTGAAATTACTTGTAAACTAACTTGGAGTCAAGGATAACAGCCGATCAACTGTCTCGGTTATTTATTGCGGAAGCGTTTCGTATGGCTGTCCTTAATTGAATTGTTGGTTAAGCTTTAACTTCAGATTTGAAAAAAAAATATGCATTTGCCAGTTAGGTGTTAACTAACATCTATCGCTCCCTAACTGGACATTGAAGAGTCGGTCTATGTTAGGGTTTCTTAAGCTGTAGAAAAATGTGACTCTGTCCTTTTATCAGGTGTGCCAAAAAGAATATATAGGAGAGTTTTCGTTCGTAGCATATTTACATACCTATTCTTTGATTTTAGTCAATCGTACTGAAGACTAGAGTTAATACTATTTGGTTGTGCTTCCGAACACAGATAAATTGATTTCCTATAAATTTCCTACAGCAGATGAACGGCACCGATTCTGGCTACCAACAGGAACTTCTGCCCTACCATCAACAAGTGTTAATTTTTTCTGTCTAATTGATTTTACGGTCTTTATGTTTTAAGCTGACAACCTAATGAATTTAAATCTTAATATTTATGGCGTTTGAACGTTTAAGAAATAATCTGATAATATAGGTTATTTTTATAACGTCTGGCTACCGTAATACCCGCGAATTTACAGTTTTGGCAATTAAATTTCATTGGTGATTTAATACCAATACTTCTGGGGAATTCCAGTTTAGATTAAATTTTTCGAGTTTCGGCTACTCCGCAGACTGGGCTTGAATATTAGAGAGGTCAGGAATGCGATCGGTTTGATTTATCTATATTGAGACGCAATTAATTTTATTATACTTGTTTTTGGATGGACCGGCATGTCATTTACATAATGCTCAATTGGTTTACTATCGAAAAATTCAAATACCAATTTTTACATAAAGTTACTGTAAAACTGATGGATTAATAACGATTACATCACCGACTTGATATCACAGTTTTACATTGCGCTTCGCAACATTTATCTGTCAATAAGCGATTACTAATAGCTGTCTTGAACACCCATCACTATTTGGCATAGAGCGAAAGCCGAACTTCTCTGCTTGTTTATAAGATATTATAAATTCTGAAAGTTTCAAAACACCGTTCTAATTATACTTAAAATTTCAAACATCTATAAGGGGACCTTCGTCTGGATCCATAAATATGTCACACCCACATCAGCGCGTCTTGACAAATTTTGCTAAGCATAAAAACCAACGGAATTATTTATCTTTATTCCCAACAATTTGCGAAAAAAAACGTTTCGAGTGCAAGCACTTTAAAGGCATTGTTTAAATTCTTAAGTATCCTTCGTGATGGCGTCTTTTCTGCTAAACAATGGACGCATTTTTGGTGGTCTTCGTGAGGAATTCAGAGCTTCTTGAAAAAAATCCTAAACGAACAACCACTTGAGGATCTAAATACCTTCGGTTCTTGTTGAAATCTATTGAGAGTTGTCATAATCGGCACAATGTGTTCAAGGATAAATCTCAGTTAACTGGGAAGGGTTTTATAATGTCTACAATCCTCCGCGAATTGAAAACATATTTGTTTTACGGCCGGCTTTTTAAGTGTTTTGTTCTTTATCATTAACCAACCCGACCCATAACAATAAAGAAGATTTATGCCGTTTGATCCAACTGATAATTTAAATGTCTTGTAAATGAATTTTAAAAGCTGCCATAAATTCATGTCCGAAGGAAAAACTTTTCTTCCTTTTTGTGGTAGATTTCGCGTTTAGTCACCCTTGATAGATACCCCTTTGACGATTTCGGAACACTAATCCATGTCAAGATTCTCTCACACAATTATCTACTTTTACGAGCAATAAATCACCCGATTTTGCTGCTTTCGACTGTCACAATAAACTCCAAAACATGGGCATTAATTGTGAGATTATACCAATTCCAGTAGCGTTTATATTTTCTAATCAAAATTTAAATAAATATACGAGAAATGGCTCAAAAAAGAAAACGAATATCACGTAATTTCGGAAGCGGGAGCAAAAACATGTGGGAAAGCCATGTGGCGTTGCACGCTCAGAATAGCCCATCAAAAGTGACTCTTGGGATTTTCTTTCTGTCATCGACTTTTCGACTAATTCATGTTTAGTGTGTCATTCAAAACTTTTATTTGACAACACCGGTATTAAGTTGTAAACGGCGTTTTGTCACGTCGTTGATGTAAACCGAATGAGCTGGATTTTTATCAGTGCGGTGTGTGGGGAGCAGAGGATGTGCCAGCAGGCTTTTGATTGAACCTCAACCCGAGATTGATTAATAGGAAACGTTGCTTTAATGTTTTAATATCAAGCATGTAATTAAAAGCGTTTTAGAAGTCGAAAAAGCAGTCTGTATCTATTATCGGTTACGATATCCCCGCGCTGAACATCCTTTTCTTGGGCGGACTGTATTGCATAATTTATCATAGGTGTGTAATATTCATCTAGGGAAAAACGCGGAAACCTTCCTTTGTTCCTTTAAGAATATTGATCCAGGCAGGTACTTGAATGCTAACAAAAACGTCACACCTTGTGGTCGTGACAACAAGTGATAGGGTAATCCACTCCACCTACTCATGTTCGTGGACAAGTTCGGGCTGAAGAAAAAGCAGATGATTCGGGTTATTAAGAGACGATAGAGAGGAAAAGAATAATTTAATACGCTGATTCCAGAAAAGTAAAGCTTTGATTTTTTTTCTGGAGCTGAGACTGGTTTTTTGCATCGGCCTCGCTAATACCCGCAAATTATACCAGAAACTTGAATTTCTTGTGTCAAGGTTTGGTCAAGCAGTTTGGTTATTTATATGCATCGATGAAATCTGGAGAACAATATCCTGGATCACACACGGTGAAAAAAAATCGGGAACAGCAACAAACAATCGCCTTTTAACAAGCGTGCAATTCTGTACTGCCTCGGTACCTGAAAGCCTCATAAAATAAAGGCACCAGGTGTGTTCGTACCGAAGACAGTTGAAAGGCATGCACCTCTAACTATTCTATAAGAATAGACAACCGCACTTGTCTGAATTGCGATCAGCAGCAGGAGTGCTCACAATAACAGTGTAAATAATGGTAATGCCCCTGCAGGAACTACAAACTGCTTTTTCCTCCTGCCTGGCCGTGCTTTGAATTGCGCTTTTCTTGTTGGCGAGTACCTCTCTAGTAGATTTATCTACGTTTGTTGTGGCTGGTTTTACGCGAATGAAATAAAAAGGAGCCTGCCTTTCATTGACTTTAAACGATAACCTTCGTTAGTGTTAGTGCAGTATAAGGCGATACAGCTAAATCGACGATATAATTAAGCAATTTTCAGATTAAGGATTAAGCTTCTGGGATGGGTTTTGTGAGAATGAAGTAATACATGAGATTTGTTATTAACGTGTCGGACCAAAATCGGAACTCCAATTTAAATATCTATAAACAGATCCTCCTCCATAGTTCACGTGTGTGTGACATTTCCGAATTCGACCAGTTGTTCATTAACTAAGGGAAGATTATAAATTCAGAAAAATGTATATTCAAATTAATCAGGACTGTTCTCATATACATACATAAAAGGTAATGGCCAATTACCATATTATGGTCGTAACAAAAACAATATGACATGGATTAATTTTTTCTTGTTATTGTATTAGGCCCACATCGATGCGGAAGTGACAACACGAAGTGTACTTCAGACAGACACTGTTAAGTCTAATTTGAATGTATGGCGTGCGCCAGGTGTCTAAAAAGGAATTTTTCAATTCAACTTGTATTTTAAAGTGGCAAAATTCCTAAAGCGCACTTAGTGGCGGAAATTCCCCTAACCAATTATGCCACAATATAACTAACAACGTTTACGTTTCCATTTTTCACAACCCAATTACAATAAATTGCCATCGCCAGCATTAATGTTATTCCAATTTGATGTTAAAATGGGTGTTTAAGGTGATCCTACAAATAATAAGGTTTTTCTTAGCTAAATTGCATAAATATTTATGAGCTCAACGTTGATGTGATAAATCTTGAGTTGCTAGGGCCTCGGGCCGTTAAAGGTTCGGATATTTTACATTTTTAAGTCATTATGAGAATCAGTTATACTATATGAGAATTGCTTCTCAGGTATACAGGGTGTTACAAATTAGTAGGCCAATCTGCTAACCACAGATTCTTTGAGCGAAAATAAGTCGACTTTCCTTATGCGACTTTTTTCTTTGGCGTTTTATACTCACTATACAGAGTGTTAAAGTTATTAAAAAATTAATTTATTTGGTTAATAACTTCGGTACTTCTTATCGTATTTTAATGAAATTTTGTAGTGATGCACAGTTAGATGAGGGGTTCTTTTCCTATAATTTAGGTAAAAAAAATTTAAACCAGAGAAGGGAAATTGGGGGTCACGGACACGTCCCCCCCCCCCCCAAACTTTTTTTGCGCGCGCCAATGGTGAACGTGTTTAGTTTTTTAAACTAAATATTCTTTTATTTTAATTTTTTCATTCTTGTAAAATTTTGATTTACTGCTTACTTTAGAAGATATTCCAGCATATTGCCTCTCAATACATGGTACCCATTTTTCATTTATGTATTATAGTATATCGGGAACGTATCGATCATTTATTCCGGTACAAAATGTACGTTGCGTTACTATTCAAAAATCTAGTAGATATCTGTGATGATGAGTCAGGTTCCAAAGCAACGATTAGCTTTTATTTATTAAACAATATCCAGAGTAACTTTTAATCTTTCTTGAAAATAAATTTATATTCTTACATTTATACTAACGTTACAAAGGCAAATGGCTAATCGGGAAGGATTTTTATCATTTTCGGAAATGACCGATATGGTCTTAATAATGGGTATGTAGACAACACAATAAAATTAGCAATAATAATAATTTTTGATATAGTGGTAAACGATTTTTCAATTATAGGAAAATGCAGTTCTAATGCTAGTTTAGCGGCTAGATGTTATACAGATACATTTCCTAATCGGTACCATCCAAAAAGAAAATTTTTCTCCAATTTAATTAATCGTTTGAGGGAATCGGGAAAACTTAAGCAACAGATGACAGGGTAATGTGGACGACCTCGTAAGCTACAACCAAATCAAGAAGAACATATTCTTCAAATAGCGGAAGCAATCCCGAGCAAAAGTACTAGACTAATGGCTACAGAAATAAATCGGATGAACGAAAATGTACACGTTAACTTTGTTGATATCCATAGAGTTTTAAGACAAAATTTATTATACCCATATCATGTTCAGAAAGTCCATGCGCTTCTACCACCAGACTTTTTAGCAAGAGTTACTTTTTGTAATTGGCTTTGCCAGCAGAATAACCATGACGTTAGGTTTCTTAGATTTATTTTATTTTCGGATGAAGCCACATTTACGCGTAATGGATTTACGAATATGCACAATACCCACGTATGGGCAGAAGATAATCCAAAAACTATTGTAGAGAGAAATCATCAAGTAAATTTTCGTTTAAACATCTGGGCAGGAATAGTTGACAATTTTCTCTTAGGTCCGGTTTTCATGCCTCCGCGATTAAGTGCTGAAAAATTTCTATTTTTTTTAAGAAATTCATTTAGAGATTTACTAGATGATTTGCCCTTAAATGTGCGTCAAAATATGTGGTTTCAGTTGGATGGTGCTCCACCACATTACGGTCGAAATGTTAGGAACCATCTAAACAAGGTTTTTAATAATCGCTGGGTTGGCCGGGGACAAACACCTATTCATTGGCCAACTCATTCTCCCGATCTCAATCCATTAGATTTTTGTTTTTAGGGATTTATGAAAGATTTCGTTTATGTCGTTCCGATACTAAATGAACAACATTTATGAGAAAGAATCATAGAAGGCGCAGAACAATTTAAGTTGAAACCACAAATTTTTCAAAATATTCGTATCTCAGTAATAAAAAGAGCTCGGATGTGTATTGAAGAAGAGGGCAATTATATTGAACATTTAATTTAGATTCGTTCAGTCCATTTAGTTGTAGTATTATTATTTATTTTTAATTTTCCAAAATCGTTGTCCCTTTGCTGAAATTTCCCAATTTACATAAAATTGAATAAAATCTAGAAGAAATACTTAGGAAAAGGTCTGTTTTACTTATAACATTTAAGATAGGCATGTGACAATATATCGTGTATTTAAAGACATGTTTCCGATATACTAAACGAAAATAGTTACGGTGTATTGAAAGGCAATATGCTGGAATATCTTCTAAAGTAAGCGGTAAATCAAAATTTTAGAAGAATGAAAAAATTAAGATAAAAGAATATTAAGTTTAAAAAATTAAACACGTTCACCATTGGCGCGCGCAAAAAAAAAGAATTGGGGGGGGACGTGTCCGTGACCCCCAATTTCCCTTCTCCGGTTTAAATTTTTTTAACCTAAATTAAATAGGAAAAAAACGCCTCATCGAACTGTGCATCACTACAAAATTTCATTAAAATACGATAAGAAGTAACGAAGTTATTAACCAAATAAATTAATTTTTTAATAACTTTAACACTCTGTATAGTGAGTATAAAACGCTAAAAAAAAAAGTCGCATAAGGAAAGTCTACTTATTTTCGCTCAAAGAATCCGTGGTTAGCGGATTGGCTTACTAATTTGTAACACCCTGTATACAGGATGAATCTTATTAAGTAGGGTTTTTTTTTAACGCGACATAGACTTCAAAAAACTAAGCAAAATCTTTATTTAATATCTTTTCGAGATCTCAAAAACAACCGAAATATGCGCGTATGAAAAAAAGTAAAAAAATATGGGCTTTTTAAATAGCCAATTTTATAATAGGTGGATAGGTATCAATGGATCAATAAAATAGCCGCGAGATAACCAGACCTAAACCAATGTGATTTTTATCTGCGAAATTATATGAAAACTTTGGTGTTAGAGATTGAAATTAACACTGTAGCAGAGTTGCGTGTACAGATAGAAAACGCCAAAGAAATAATTCCAGAAAAAAATCTTTTCTAAAAACATATACAGGATCATGGTTAAAGCTAGATACAATGTTTTTAAATGGAACCAATGATAACAATTTCGAACACTTTTTAAAGCTAGTCCCGGAGATAATAAGAATTAAAAGTTTTGTTATTTATTAAAACCTTCATACGCACATATTTCGGTTGTTTTTTAGATTTCGAAAAAAATGCTTTATAAAGATTTTACGTGATTTTTTGAAGTTTATATCATGTTAAGAGGAAAACCCCAATTTAAGATTCACTATACAGGGTATTTCAAATTCGACCCTCACCATTGGGATCTCGAAAACTAGAGGAGATACGAAGAAGCTTAAATGGGAGCAAAGTTGCGTAATTTAGCGCTTGATCGAATACCATTTTCAAAATTTTAATTTTCCAAGTACTTCCGAAGATATCCGAGAAAAACTAAAAATTGGAGAATCCATTTTTATTTTTTTTTAGTGTTATTTTACAAGAAAGATTAAATCCTTAAGCACATTTTCATTGCCACTTTTTCTCAGCTACACGATGACATATTCAGATTTGCCATCCGACGTTTCGTCTTTCGGCTACCATTATTAACTTTATTTTTTCTTATGGACGCCATATTGAATTTTTCGACAGAAAAATAGTGTGTTTCATTCTGATTTCATTCATATAAAACTTCTTATAATTTACTTTTTTAAAATTCGAAATATTTAAATAAAAAGAAATATTACATAGTTGGCCTTGACTTCATCGAAAGACTTTCTTTTGTTCGCGTTATATGACAGAACTCTTCAAACGAGATTAGAGCGTGCGCAGATTTCCAATGAAAATGAGCTTCAGAAATGAAGAGAAACGAGACATGTTAAGACTTTATTACAAATTTGATAGGAACAGTACGAAAACAGCTCAAATGTATTTTGAGTTATATTCGGAAAGACAACAGCCGCATAAAACATTATTTAAAACTTTGGATGAATATTTCGAAAGCACCAAACTCACCAAACTGACCAAGAACCTAAAATGAAGTATGGAAGCAGAATAGAAAAAGATTTTCAAAGGTACAAAACTCAGCTAAATGTTGATCCAAAGTTTTAAATAATGTTTTATGCGGCTGTTGCCTTTCCGAATATAACTCAAAATACATTTGAGCTGTTTTCGTACTGTTCTTATCAAATTTGTAATAAAGTCTTAACATGTCTCGTTTCTCTTCATTTCTGAAGCTCATTTTCATTGGAAATCTGCGCACGCTCTAATCTCGTTTGAGGAGTTCTGTCATATAATGCGAACAAAAGAAAGTCTTTCGATGAAGTCAAGGCCAACTATGTAATATTTCTTTTTATTTAAATATTTCGACTTTTAAAAAAGTAAATTATAAGAAGTTTTATATGAATGAAATCAGAATGAAACGCACTATTTTTCTGTCGAAAAATTCAATATGGCGCCCATAAGAAAAAATAAAGTTGATAATGGTAGCCGAAAGACGAAACGTCGGATGGCAAATCTGAATATGTCATCGTGTAGCTGAGAAAAAGTGGCAATGAAAATGTGCTTACGGATGTAATCTTCCTTGTTAAATAACACTAAAAAAAAATAAAAATGGATTCTCCAATTTTTAGTTTTTCTCGGATATCTTCGGAAGTACTTGGAAAATTAAAATTTTGAAAATGGTATTCGATCAAGCACTAGATTACGCAACTTTGCCCTCATTTAAGCTTCTTCGTATCTCCTCTAGTTTCCGAGATCCTAATGGTGAGGGTCGAATTTGAAATACCCTGTATATCGAGAGACATAATAAACACTGACATCTATACATAAATAATCAATCATAAAATTCAAAAATCATAAATCATTCATCAAAACTTGATTTTAAAAATACATGTTATGTTAGATCACTGCATCAAATTATTCAAAAAAACAGTATTCTGCACATAAATTTAAAAGATACCATGAAAAATGGAAACTTATTTATTTCTTCGCGGATCAAATACAAGCATAGACATAAGTGCTGATTTGATCCCATATCTCAGAAACCAGAAGAAATATAACTAGAATGATTTTTAAGGCAATTGCTCTATGGCTTTCGAGATATGGGAATTTTAAATTTGAAAACTGGCAAAAAGTGAGTACCTCTTCCTCTAGCAAGCTCTCAGGAAAATTTCGATACATTAACGGTTTGTGAAATAGCCATATTGCTAGTGACAATTGAACCAACCAGTAATCTTTTATCCCCCACCATTTTCCCTAGATCTAGAGACATTGTCTACATATTCCCGGATCTGGGACACCCTCTATACGGTGCAAAAAGTGATCCGTTGTCGAACCAGCAGGACGCGTGTTCTTTGCGAGGCCAAGGTCGTTCCAGCTAGCAGTACTGCTACTGCAGGTGTGCAGCCTGCATCTCACTGCAGAGGCGACTTTAGATGTCTTGGTTCATTTGTACCGTCTCGGATTCGTTAGTTACGATAATGGCGATTGTTCGCGGGAACAGTTAGGATTTATTGCTAACGAGCGATACTTGAATTTAATTAAAAATTTACGAGATCTCTATGCATTGCATTTCTACCGCCATCAGTCAGGATTGTCATAGCAGGTTCGTTTAGTAAATGCGTATAGCTGGTCATGCGTAATTCTCATGACTTACAACGAAAGGTACCAGGCGATGGTCGCGGTCAATTGAACAAGAGGTGTCCGTGTGTATGGTGGTATAAATAATGCTGGTTGTAAAGATAACGGTCTGATTGTCACATGACGTATATTTGCAGAAATAGTACCTAATAAGACGTTATGTTGGAAACAAATATTTCTCTTGAGAGGGTAAACAAAAATAACTTCGGTCTTCTCACACATTTCTACATGCACGCAATCTTTTGATTACTCTGCTTTTTACCTTTTAAGACAATGATTGTTATTCTCATCATTATAGGGGTACGTCCGACCAAAAAAATAATAAATAAGCAATTCCGTGAGCCTATCTAGTTATTAACATTCCATTCATTAGACGCCCGTAATAAGCAACAAGTTCATATAATTACTATTCTAACCACGCCAGCTTAAACATTTCCTTCAGAGCAGTAAAACTGATGAAGAACCATAGGAGGAAGCGAAAATGCTTTGGCATACCTTGCGAACAGTACATTGAACAGCTGTTTGCAAGAAATTGGCAAAACTGGCCTGACACTTCTCAAGATCGAACCGGTTGTGATTTCATTTCCTTTCTTGTAATTTGGGTCACACGGAAAGATTATGCAATGTGTAGTAGGCGGTACTGATGCCAAGGCCGTAAAGGAATTTGGTGGTGTTTCAGAACCATCTTTTCATTAGTGCGACGGAATAACCAAACAAATTATAAATTTCTGAACTGAGGCTTATAAATTTTTTATTCACACATGAGAGCATTTTAAGGATTACCCAATGCACGAACGAGATTTCCATAATTATCAATTTCATCAGTACTTATTCGGGCTGCATCAATAATCACCAACTTTGGACAAGGCGACAACTGTATCATTTGGGCGGGTTCCTTTAATGAATGCCTAATTGATTAGGCTATAAATCAAGATCACTAATTAAATCTGATTCGTTAAATGTATTAATTAACGATATGACTATTAAATGTTTGTCGCCGCCTCCTATATCACTATCAATCAGTACTTACTTCAAAACATAAAATTAACAAGATAAGATTCCGATTAGGTGTGATTGGAAGACCACAAAAATGAAATAATATTGACTTTACGTGCCCGTAAATTAATGAGTGACCACCTGCAAATATCCTAGACATTCTTCAGAATATTATAATAAAATTGGCCTCATTTTTCAAGGCAGGTTTAATAAGTCATCTCGAGAACGCACCAGGTTGCGAAATGGCCTACTGCTAAATGAGGTTGTTAAATCACAATTATGCCGTTGAAAGAAAATCAAACTAGTTTGATTGATTTATGGGTAATCAGTCTTATGGAAATGTCAGGTGTATAGCATGCGAAGCTTCGCTATAATTTGGTCGATGAGAGATGGAAAACGCAGGGAAATATTGTCTTCGGGGATGGTTATAAATCACTTTGATGTTGGTGTTCCCAGAAGAGATAAATGTTAACTCTCTGGATGTGATGGTAAGATTCATTGCGATTCAAATTGAATGTTGGCACCGACGTTCCAGAAGCTAAGTGTGAGATTTTAATTTGTGGAATTGTTCATAGTTGGCTATTTCCAAGTTGGCGCAGCCCTTTGAAAAGCAATTTAAAATCGAAATATTTCCCTGGAGTTCCTCGTCGAGTTCTAAGTTCTAGATTCGAAGGGCCACCACAGACTACAAACTTTTAGTCGGCAGACCGTTTGGTGTTAGTCGGTTCCTTGAAGTAAAGGCATATGTATGTGCGTACATTAATCGATTCTAAGTCGGCTGATAAATGGACACAAAAGAAGGAATAAACAAGAATAAGGAAGATAAATGGTAAAAAGTGTCCTTAGATAAGAGAATAGAAATAACTCAAATGAAACAGGGACAGGAAGCTAATAAGAAACAACAGTAGATATATACAAGACATATACATATGTGCTACATTTCCTGGTCACCATTGGAATCTCACAAACTGTACGAAATAAAGAGCTAGTTGAACTGTGTCAAAGTTGCGCAATTACATACTAGTTTCTAGGATATCCAAAAAAATATAAAATGTTACAAATACATTTTGGTTTATATTTCAAATAACAACGGCGCGCGTTAAAAATTACCTAACACCTTGTCCATCAAGGCAATTCCTTAACATAGATCGTGGGTACAGTCTGCTCCATTTCGCAGACACAAAACGTTCTGTTTCCAAAAATATTTTGATTAAAAGGAAAAATTATTTGGGTTAAGGTGTTCTTAATCGCAGCCGTGAACTTTCAGTTTTATCACGTAGACACTCGAAAAACTACGTGTAACGTTATTTTTAACCTTCTTTCTGCCAGATTCTCAAATTCGTAGTACTCCACGAAGTTTATTTTTCCAAGGCATGTTTGCTAATTAAATTTAGACTTGCATCGATTTTATAACTCCATATCAATCACTTTAGGGTCTTGTTATCTTATTTTTTAGGAAATTTTAAAATCGTTTGGCGGAGATATTCAGTTTAGATTTTATTTCGTTTACGTACAGTCGAAAGTCTAAATGTCTTTGACTATTGCACTTGATTTTGAAACGGACATAAGTAATTCGAACAATTTAATTGAAACCATTTCAATTAACTTCGCAGCCAGTTTGGCTGCAGGTGTTAGATATTGCAACACATAAAAGTCGAAATTGGGCCGACTATAATTAAAACACTTATTTCTGCATATTACAATATAAAACACATTTTGCAGTTCGGTCTTGTTAACAGCTGAGAAATGGATGAAATTCGATAAGGACAATTAATTTTAGACTCATAAACGTGCAAGACCAACTGATTGTATTAAACAAGCAAATTCGCTTTCTAGGAAAAACTAATGACATAATATACTAAACCCACACAATTAAATCAAATTTATTTATATAGGTGGGATATTCTTAATGCCACCGCAAACAGGCGTGCTTGGAGAAGCTACTTGTGGATTATAAAGGATTAGTCGAATTTTCAAGAAATAATTATTGGAGGTTTGCGGATTAAATTCTATTTATTTCATATCAAATTTCTCTAGTATGCGTATAAATAACTGTCAGTGGGTGTAGTCCTTATTGCAATTATTTTATTTTTAGTATGAAAACTGAGAAATTTATCAATTTAAGATTAAAATTATTAAACTTTAAAGAACGTATCAGGTGCATAATTTCTATTAGAAGTATGTAATATAATAAAGCAAGCTGCACATTTTCTCCGTTCCATGGGAACAACACTTAACAATTACAGACTAAAATGAAAAAATTCCTTAGATAATTTTTATATAATTCTGTCTTCAGTTTTATCCATAAAAATTTGCATTTATCTTATTTTTTCTTATGTTAGAGATATTTGGGCATTTTCGCCTTACAGTCCATCCTTATAAAATCTTCTTTAAACTGTTTTTCAAAAGTTTCTTTTTCTTTTCAAGTTATCTTAAACTAAGAAGTTAGTTTAATTGTCCATTGGCGCATATAACATTTCCAATTAAAGAAGATACTTAAAAGATAATGACATTTTGAAATGAAAAGAGATTCATGTCCTGCTTTTCTGTCCATTATTTTACAAAGTTTTTATAGTCTCTTAAAATAAAAGAACCTGAAGTAACGCGTCTCAAGTTAAAGTATAATACATGTTTCAATATAAAACTTACTGACAGTTGCTTAAGCAATTTAAATGTAATAATACGATATTTCTATTGAGGATTTGCGTCATCATTAGATTAATACATAATTGGAATTCCTAGTATCCGAAATTGAAAATACGTTGATTATCCTATCGCAAAATGTCACTGTTGCAGCTCATTACCCCAGTGATTAATTGGTAGAAGACCTGTAAGCTTGAAAGTTTTTCAGCTAAATGATATTTTTTATTGCGTTGTTATAATCTTGGAAACGATTATAAACAACGATTAAGATTAACCTGAAATCTGAATAACCACTTCATCCTCAAGCAATTACCTTTAAAGTCTCATTGGCTCAAAAAAAAAAAAAAATAAAATTAGTTTCACTATGATTGTCACTATGAAAGCAGTTTTAGCAACTGAAACATTATCAAATGTTAACATAGATCACATGCATTTGATGAGATAATGTTTCAATTTAAAATCCAATTGTACTACAATGGGAGAGGGGAAAAGGTAGTGTTTCAAAAGTGATATGCAGTTACAAAAAACGAACAAAGATGCTGCTGTAAAAATAATATGACATATTATTAACATTAAGAGGCTTAACAGAATGACCTCTTCGCAAGCTTAGTGTAGATGCATTTGAGCCTCAACTACTTCCAGAAAATGAAACAAAAGTCGAAGAATACACCCAAGTAGACAAAATAAATACGGGAAATACAAACCGCTAGTATATCGTCTACTATATTTCCAACACATGCTACATCAAAATTCAGAAAGATATAATAATTTCCAGAATATGAGTTTACAGGATTTTGGAATTTACGTTGTGTTACCTTAATTATGCTGAACCAAGATTGGAACACTCTGGCATGCTGCTGCCAACAAGGAAATCCAATGCAAAATCTTTTTCAAGATAGCGATTCAATTCAAATCATCACAAGTGCCGCAGACAATTTATTTAATCCACCAGTGGCAGAAGCAGAAAATTCGGATGTACAATGAAAATTCAATTTCACACAAAAACGGTTGGTCTATTTATCTTTTACAAATTGGTACATCTGCCCTCTGGTTTTAATTATTTCCACTTAGGCATTTGCTATACGTATCTTTCGGTTCCACTTTACTTATTGCAAACTAGCTTTGCTAATACAGTCCCTAATCTAAATAATTTGACATTAACAAATTCCGAAGCGAGATTTGCGTACTTGAACGCAAAAACGCTTACTTACGACTATATCAAGTTACTAGTAGTACACGCCTATAAGTTTCTGTGTCATTGTTACGTCCTAGAAAATTAAAATTAAATATTGTTAAATATATCGCGGGCTAGATTATGCTTCTGAACGGCCTGACCTACTCAACAGCATTAAAGTTGGACGCATTTACGGCTTATGGATTACATGGGCGTATTTAATCATTTATTTCGGCAAATACACATTATTAGTGGATTAGCATTTTTCACACTTTACTCGCAACACTAATCGAAAATGCAACTACACTGCTCAGTTACCACTATTTATTGTGTTTTGTAAGCTCTTAAACAGCAAGTGATGGTGCAGACATCCAGCCCCTTAAAATAATTTAATTTGTTTTTTTAGGTTAAATTGCGTTACTTATTATGATATAAAGCAATATTGATTCGAATATTCGTTAGTAAAGACTAAAAACTAAATGCTCGATTTACATTTCATAAATTTAAATTGTAAATAATATAATATCAACAATGTTCTAACTCAAATCAAAACAAGTATTTTTGAGGTTATGATGTCACGAACGAAAGTGACATCTGGGAAAAGATTGCCAATATCATCATCCTATCTCTCTCTGAGTCGCACGATCAGGGAATCCGGGACAAGGATAGATAGATGGTGTCATATATTTAACTCAAAAGATCCATCCTATATTGCAAATATTGACGTCCTTATCTGGCTTTCGTTTCGACATTTTCGTACTCTGTCTTACCTGCAGTGGCCGACTGACCTACTTATCTTCGGCGCTATCTCTTTATTAAGTAGACTATCCCCTTTAACTAGTGCTAAACACTTCGTAGTGGAATGTGCGAAATGCGGATAGAACCGGTTCTTGGAAGTATTATTTTTTTAGCCCTTTAAATTGGGAATCTCTTTTCACCTTGAACTGACCTTCGCGGTGGAGTGTGAAAGGAACGCGAGCATTTAAATATTGGAGGGGTTGATTTTTTAAATTTTGTTTTTTTCTTTTTAATGCTCTACGAGTCGTGTCATAAGTGTCATACTTCTAATAAAATTTTGAGTTGTTGTCAAGGAGTCTACAGGGTGTTACAAATTTGATACATTGGCGACATGCGTATATTTGCTATCTTTAAAATTTTACAAGATGGAGAGCTCGTTAAATAAGGTAAAGTTGAGCATTTAATGCCGAATAATTTATTTAAAAGAAATTTTCAAAATTTTATTTACCGGAAATTTTGTATAAACGAAACATAATATAAATGCCTTACACAACATTATTTCGCTCGTTTCAGTTTTGTAACTCCGTTTATTGGCAGTAATTCTATACGATTTTAACTCGTGAAGTATGGTTTTTGATATGAAATTTAAGTAGTCGCCAATCTGTGAATCAGAAAAATTAACCACATTGTTAAAAAATTGTTATTATTATTATTAACGAGCTTTTTGTTGTTACAGCGCCGTTTCCTTCGGGAAAGAGGCAGACATGCCCCAACGAAGGTGAACCAGTCACCACTGGTTTCGATGCACAAATTGTCCATTGCTTCCCATGTATCTGTAAGGTAAGAAAAATTCAAGAGAAAATTTATTAGTCTCCTTCACAGGTCATCAAAACTGTGGGAATATAAATTATTTCCAAAGATTAATTATTGCAACACTACTAATGCCCATTAAATCCATATTAACTTAATTGCCAGTTTAATTGTTTTTAACGTTTTCCTGCAAACTTAATATGCATATATGCAAAAGTTGGAATGGCAAATGTGTTGCAAGTGTAATTAAGTGATATCTCTATCAAGTGCAAACTTTTTAATAGTCTTTGTATGTGTAAATGCAGATTTCTGATGTGTAACAAGAATATTTGACTTTTATTATGCGATTATCAAGCAGTTAAAAAAAAGTTGCTGGGTTATTGACACTATCTGAAGACCTTGTATTGTTTATGTTAACGAGAGGTCACTTTTGATATGTAACTGTGTTAGATACTTCATGTGTAAAAACATGTATTCGTGGCTACCGAACGTTGATCATGACGATGACGAAATGTAAAATGAAAGTACCTTCTCACGAAGAGCATGACTGGGCACCTGCCACTCACTTGGACTAATATACATAAAATCTGATATTATTTTGACTATACATAGCCTTCTGCTTGAACCATCTGCTAATTGAATAAATATTTGGCCAAAAATTTCCAAAGTGTATTTCTCGTTGATTCATTAAACAGGTTTGATTTGTTTAAAGGAATGAAATGGTATATTAGCTTTTCGCCAATTTGATGTATGCAAAAGTGGGCAAATTACCTGAGACATGTTTTTGGCGAGTTTCTCGCTAAAGCTCAAGTTCAAGGAAAAAAATGGACGTGTAATGATGATACTTGGTATTTGACATGTGGTTTTTAACGAGAAAAATCTACAAAACCGCTAAAGTATAGTAACAAGGTTACATATTGTAATAACACCACTAAAATAAAAATTTAAAAAGTAAACATGTGTTGACCACACGAGTGGGTGTTTTAGATACATGTACAATCCTAGGCATTAGTAATTAAATAGTTTGAGATTTTTTATGAATTAATTGACTTAAAAATTTAATGATTTACCTCACTTAAATTTTTTATAGCAATGTTTGAATTGATACTAAGTTTTTTTCAAAGGCTTACGCTTGTTATAACGTTGTTAATTTGAAAATAGAGGAAATTTGTTGTTTCACTAATAATTTATCACTTCAGTAACTTATCACTAACAGCCTAAAGCTCCGGCAATGTTCTCAACGGAATAATTTCTAAACTAAAAGCTCGCTAATGTTCTGTTCCTATCTCATCGTATCTATGAAAATTATCATCTAAATAAATTTTACGGAAATTTAATCCGGAAGCTCCTAAAGCTAAATCCGTCTTTTTAAAATTTTCTTAAGAAGATTTTTACTAATTTGTTCTATATTAATAATGAAAAAATGTAATGTATATATATTAATAATTTTACCGTGCCTAATTCTATATACAGGGCGTCCCTAAATTAGATGCGTGTATTTCAGGGGCTAATTGTCTGGCAAAATATAAACAAAAACTTATATATACCTATGTTGGCAAATACACATAATAAAGTTACAATTTTTTACATTGTAGACTCTGAAATCATTTTTTACGGAAACATTTTTACATCAATATGAAACGGTTCGAAATAATATCATGAAATTTTGATGTCTTCTTAGATTTTTATAGTGAATTCTAAAATTTAAACGAAGCCAAAAAACATTTTTAGAGCTTTGTTGAACAAAGCGGATTTAAGGTATTTTTTGCAACTTTTTCTTGTAATTTTTGCGGCAATGTAACTACAGGAATTGAAAAAGCTTGTTTCTTTTTGAATAAAAAAATGTGCTCACTTGCCGTGTTGATAAGCTCATATAGGCGATTTACTACTGACTAAAGTACTACCTTTTTTGCAACGATTGATTCATATTAAGTGGAAACATAAATAACACCATTAACAGACCTATGAGCATAATGATAATAAGTTTTTTCGACTCGTTGTTATCCATATTTCTAAGATGAAAAACCAGTAGTCTAAACTTTTTCGATTAACGTGTTTATGAGGAAAACTACATATCCTCATTTTAAGGAACTTTGAAAATTATGAAAATGAATATCAATATGTCCCTGTATCTCGACAACTGGAAGATATAGGTATATTTGGAACATCTCCGGGATATTAGTTGTTGAGGGTATATAGTTCAAATGATAACTATACTATGAGTAAATAAGCAAGTAAAGCTATTTTGATCTACAAACATACACGCTATAATATAGAGGACCATAAACTGAATTTTATCTTCTATGAAAACAATATATAATAAAGCCACGAGTCGGAAATCACTAATTGATTATATCATCCATGTTTCCTTTCAATTTGAATTAATCATTGCAGGCCGAAATAATAAAAATGAACGTGAAAAAGTAGCAAAATAAAGCAATTTTTAATATATCTTTAATTTCTCTTTGAAATTGCTATTAAAATTCAGTTCATTTTCTGTTTGATTACTGTTCAAGTCGATTTTAATGACGTTTCCCAGTTTCCATTTATCATCGCATCAGTATTTCAAGGCGATATTGTATAGCAACTTTAAGACAAATGATTTCTTCATCGTCTCTGATGTTTAAATACACAAACATCCCACCTACGCTTAACACCTGGCATGTTGACTCGCCTCAAATCCAGACTTTCTTTGATCCCGATATAAATGTCTTGCGATTACATCACGCTGATGAAGTGAAATATGAAAATATTAATTTCAGGTGTCAGAAATAATCTCGGGTTTTCCAAAATAATATTATTTTCACCATTATGTCGTAAAATTGTTTTTCGTATTAAATACAGGAATAAAATCGCTATAAAAATTACATATCGATTCCAGCAGAAAGCTCTCGAGGAATTCGCTTGCGCTCGACTAAACTACCGCAACCATAGACGTGTTAAATTTTTTATTGCCTCATTTTCAGGTCAGAAAAGTCTTAAAAAATTTTTTTTAAAGACATTCTTCAAAGTTAAAAACCTTGGATATCCCTTTTGAAACAATGCAGGTTTAAAGAACCTAATCTTTTGCTTTCCATAGCTTTTGTCGTTTTATTACACGTCTATGTGCCAAACTCATATACTGTGACGCAATAACGTAAAGTATTTGACTCCAGGCAAGACAACACCGGAGTCGCAAGACCTTGCCCGGAGCGCATTGTCTTGAAATTAACGCTCGAAGAATGTCCCGTAACGGCTCGCCAAAGTGGTTAACATGTTGTCTTTTTTTTTTAGGTTGATAAACAACATTTTCAATAGTCTAAAGGCCTCGGTACGTACGCGAGAGTACGATTTCTTTTACGCGGTGGCTTTCGCTTCTTTGTTTTAATTCGAGGAACGTTCGATGTTTGTCCAACTCAAGGGGATACACCTGTTGGATGAGGGAATTAAGTGATTGTCGAAGCATCGTTATGATAGTATTGAGTTAAGCTTCAAGAGCTTAGATTGATAAAAAAAAAACGGTGAATTTAATCAAATAGAAGATACTACGTTGGTTGATTTGATCGCTAATTATTTTGTCTGGATGCGTTCGCTGAGCATTTTCGCTCTGTTCAACAAGTACTTAATGAATTAATTGCTTCCCAGGTAGACCTCGTTCTGACTAGTTTTTATTGCAATTTCTCAACTTTTGGTTAATTTTAGTTGTAATTTGACCTACCTCTATCGTGCGTCTCATTAGTCAGACAGTGGTAGGAAATCGGAAACGTGGTCATCTGTTTGCGCTGGCTTTCTCATTGAACATTTTTACCTTTTAGCCAGATTTCTTGAAAATTCGGCCATTCTCTCCCTGAGTTTTTTTATCGGGATAATTTTTATAGGCATATATAAATCTGAAAAACAAAATTCTTACCTGAAGCACGATCAAGACTAAATTTTAGGGAAATTGATTTTTAACTTCAACATCTGTTTTTACTAGCGTTCATTGCAGAATTTTGGTCCTGGGTCAGTTTTTTACAGATTTTGAAGATAATAATTCAGAGCAAAGTTTGACCAAACGATCTTCAAAGAAGACAAACCTTGCAACACCTACGCCTGGTAAAGTGTGTGCACCTTATATGCCGGACAGAACATACCACTTCTAATTTTAATCACTAGGTCCTCCAATCGGTGCCTCCAGGTTGACGATTCTTGACACTTCTTCCATGAGAAAGACCCCGAGGGTGGAGGTAAAACTCTCAACCGTATGTTTAAACTAATCTCTCTCATTAAATTAGGAGAGCAAATATCTCTACTGCTATCGATCAATAGTGCCTTTCCATGAGAGGGGCGTGAGAAATGAAAATGGTTCTTGCTCACATCTTGAATATTCTCATAGAAGCCTGTCGCTTGTCACGATATCGAGAATAACTTCCCAGGACTCTAGAAGGATTCGTTCTCACAACATTCGTTATTCGAAGTCACGCAAGCCTCTGAGTCTGGTCCAGCAGTGTTCTTCCAGTGCAATTTCTGTCAAGTTTGCACTTAATGAAATTTAACAACGCGAATATTCAATATTTCCTAATTTGAGATGATACGTTCATCTGTCTTGGATGAAAAAATGAGCCTATTGAATTTTTCTCCAAAACCACAAATGTAATACACCCTGACCTCAAAATCCGTGCAATTACGACTCAACAATGTTGTAAATAATCGAGAATCACACTTTCGAATAATTGATTTATCTCGAGAACGCTTCACTCCGGCTATAAACGACGAATAATTACAGGCTGTCCATTCGTTCAACACTTACGTTTTATATTTATTGTTAATTAAAATAAACAGAGTTACGTTGAATATTAATAAACCTATCTATTAATAAATTTTGTTTTGATAGTGCGATTCCTGAGGTTATTTATGTTCTTTCTCTTAATTGCTAGCAAATATTTAACAACAAGTACTTTATTAGTACATAGTATTTGTATAGTTTTTCAAGCAAATTATTTTTGTTGATAATTAAGTTTATGATACAACTCCAAAGCCATTTCTGAAGGCGATAATTGGAAATTGCCATCTACTGGCTAATTATTATTGCCTTTGATATGTGAACTAGAAAAATATTACTTGCAAATCCAGGTCTGGCAAGTTCGGATTTTACGAAAATTAACATGCCATAAAATTAGCATTAATTTACCTGACATGTTTTTAAAGTTACCTGCAAATTAGCAGGATGAATGACCTGTCTTTTTTAAATATTTGTACTTCTAGAGATTATCGAAACTGGACTATAATAGTCAGGCTGACACGTGCTGAAACAGAGGCTTAACTTCAGTTTATGGCCAATTAAAACAGATCGCCGGCCATTTGTAGTAAACTGAATAATAATTAAATCTTCCATTGTAGTAGCCAATAAATTCCGGTAGTTTATGAATTATTACCATTCCAAGTAAGGAGGTACTATTAATACGAGGTCATATTTTCAGTTTGTCTTTTATTAGCAACAAATCAAATATGTATATGCTCTCTAACAATCATCCTAAATGCTTTTTTGCTTGTTTCAGAATGGATACGTGGAATGCAAAAACGATTGTCCTCGAATTAACGAATGCCACCTGGTCGTTGATGGGGGGTGCTGTAAAATATGCAAAGGTATGTAATAACACATGTATACATTCTCCAGGACTTCCCGTAAATATTATTTTTTACCATGCAGGCTGCACCTACAATGGAATGCCCTATCCCAGCCACACGGAATGGTTGGACCCTTCCAATCCTTGCAAAATCATAAGATGCGAAGCTGGAATCATTACGATTTCCGATTTGCAGTGTCACACTTCTTGTTCCAATCCACTCCCTCCGGAGCCTGGGAAGTGTTGCAGTACTTGTCCAGGTAGGTGGCCGAAATAATTTTCTCGATGTTAAAACGTAAATCAAAGTTCATGAATCCTAGAAAAAATTCCAATTTGAGTGTTACATTGTTTGCCCGCTCTGAAGGACGTTACTCCATGTTTGCTGTAATGGACAAGCTAAAGCCATGCAATATTTATGATTAGAAAAACTTCTCGGTAAATATTAATGATGGTATACAATCTTTCGGTGGTTTTTTTATTATTATCTCCTTTGAATAGGCGGTATGACTGGAATGTTGAAATATTCAGATCGAGATATTTGCAATAATGAATAATGTTGTTTAAAATCCTGTTTTTGGTTGGTGGGTATAAAAAGATTGATGTGGTTTTTCTAATTATGTTGTTAAGAGAAGTGTGGCTTTGAGGTGTTATAGGTAATTTATAATGCGGAATAACTTTAATTTGAACGACAAATGAATGTCTTGTTCAACAAGTGAGGAAAATGCCACTTTCTGTCACTGAAAGGACAGTCCCGCCTCGTCTGGTTTGGTAATCTTTTTGAATTATAAAAAATGATTTTCTAAGAATGAAATATTATACTTTTTCTACGACCATGCATGGTACAAACCGTATTTAAATTATTAAACAATTTAATTATCATTTTTCACTCGTTTCTTGCTTCTTCTAGAGTTGCATTCCCCAATAAGGTTGACAACGATTATTAGGTTATCGGATGCTTACACTTTGACTACTTTTACTATGTATTTAGAAAAGTGCGAGATTAAGCCCGAGTAATTTGAGCAGTCCAAGAGCAGTAATTAAGGGACATTTTCAGACCATCATCAGACACATTAACTAATAAAAATAATGTAATATAATAAGAAATAAATGCAGATATACCCTGTATTGTTTATTCAAGCAAGCAGTCATTTCAACCCTTGTAAATAGAAAAACGGTATAGATGCGTACAAAATTTATAAGATGGGGGCACAGGTATTCTTCTTTTATCTCTACGGAGTTTTGAGATTATCGCCTGCCGAAAAAATTTGGTTTACGCTGTATTTAAGAGAAAATTTTAATTCGAATTCGTTAGTTTTCTAAAATCATCACGCCTTGCTTTTTCTTCTTCTCAGCCTCTTACATACTTTATATTTCATTTATTTCTAAGTTCTTGCAGATTTACATAAGCCATGCTGTATGTCTACAATTTTTTGCATCTAACCAGAATTTTCATTGCAATTAAAATTCCAACATGCCTATATTATTATCCAAGTATTAAAAGCGCATATTTATTAATGAACGTTTTATATTTCAATTATTTTTTATATGCATCCGACCATAGTTTTGTTCCTCTTAATGACCAATTTTAATTTTAAATATGCGCACCTCCCCTTGAGACAATGCATGCAAATGAGACAATGCACAATAGGTTCTCGGTTTTTTTACAGTTTGATTGTGATTCTGTTGACATGCACATTTTTATTACATATCCTGTTAATGAAAGTTGTTTCTGCGGTCTGATATTTTATCACATTTTTATTACTTACCTTGATTCGTTTGCTTTCCGTGTATGGGTAAATGTCAGCAAATTTTCCATTTTTAGTTTGCAAAATGAGTGGTCAAGTGGTCGCCGAAGACAGAGATGTCATATCAGAAAACGATCCTTGCCTAAAATGCAGATGCAGTAAGGGTCAATTGACCTGCACCAAGAAAGCGTGTCCAGTGCTGCAGTGTATCGAGAGAATGCAGTACAAAGCTTCAGGTAAATTATTGCAATAATCTAGAATGAGGATTTAAAGAGAAAATTTTTTAGGCGAGTGCTGTCCAAGGTGTAATGGGACGCGGACCATAATCATCCCAAAGGACAGATGCCCAGTAGGACGCGATATCTATAGGGAGGAAGAGCAATACGTTCTCGATAAATGTACTGGTTGCAAATGTGTCAACAGTACTTCGGTGTGCACTAGAAGAACTTGTCCGGTTCTGGATTGCGCCCTGGAAAACCAAAAAGTCCGTCCTGGTTTATGTTGCCCTACTTGCATCAAATCTCTAGTCGACGAAGCCGTCACGCAATGCCATTATAACGGAAGACCTTATGAGGCATGTAGAAACCAGATATTATTTTTTAATCCAAAAATATATAAAGCTTGTTCTCGATAACCTATTTCTTGTTCAAATTTATGAATAATATAGGAAGTATTACTCACACTGAAATTTTTTAAGCATTGCGAAGTGTAAAATTCGTTTCAGATTATATAATTTCTAGAAAATGCTAGAAGTTGAATACTTTGAATTTAAGTTTCAATTTCTAGCAGACCCCGTACAAAATTATTTAATCATTATTTGTTAGGTAGGATGGTGACACTTGGCCAATGGATGTTTGCAGTTCTTGCAATTGTAATTCAGGTATAGTAAGCTGTGCCAGAACGACCTGTAACCGGTGCCCAGCAGGAATGAAAACTATCCAAATACCTGGGGAATGCTGCAAGAGATGTGTTGAAAGTATGCGCTTAACGCATCTTAAAGCAGTACTAAATCATTTTTTTAATAGATGAAGGGGCTTGTATGGCCTTTGGAGACCCCCATTACAAAACTTTCGATGGAAAAATATACACGTTTAAGGGCGTTGGGAAGTACCAGTTTATCGAGGATTGTGATAATGGAACGTTCTCCATTAAAGTCGCCAACGAACTCACCAACAAATATATGGACTCGACTATTACTAAGAGAGTGGCTATAACTTTTGGAGATGTTCGGTTGAATTTACAGCAGAGGCTCAGGGTTAAATATAATGGGCAGAAAATACCCGTAACTTACAAAAAGGAGTATAAAAAAGAAGGAAAGTTCAGGGTAAGAATTAAAGCTAACTACTTGATTTTGTTAATCGAATAAAGGTATTCGAATATTTTTGGGCTATTCAAATAACTACTTAAATGCTCGTTTAATACAAAGAACACTAAAATAAATGAATATTCGAATAATTTCCAGTCCTTCAAGCCCATATTTCTTCCCAGTTCTCTCTATTCTTTTAAACTTTTTAAAGGCGCTTCTGACGTATAATAATTAAATTAAATTCAGTTTTCAACATTTTAATGCCTATGATATACAATAAAACTGCCATTTACATATTCTACAGCCAATAGAAATTCATAATTTTTCAGGTGACCAATGAGCGTGATTTCATTGAAGTGCGGCTTCAGAATGATGTGGTGATAGTCTGGAACGGTCGCAGTTTTCTGGAAGTTACCGTACCTCCCACTTACAAAGGGAAACTGTGCGGTTTGTGTGGAAACTTCAATGGAGACGTCCAAGATGACCTTCGCACTAAAAATGGAAGAATTTTGAACGAGCAGAGTTTGACTGAGTTTGGCACATCATGGTGTGTTGGTAAGAATTTCAAATCAACGAAATGTTTTATGTTTTCTACTACAAAACATTTCCCTGTAGGCAAGAAGTCCGAATGTGCCAAAAAGGTGAAATCGACCAGAAAACCACACCGCGAAACTCAGTATTGTCAGTACCTCAACGAAGACATTTTCTCAGCGTGCGAACCCAAGCTTAGCAACAGCAAATACTACAAGGCCTGCAAGATGGACATGTACAACTGCCTACATGGCAAATGCTACTGCGAAAGTCTTATGGCTTATGCTAGAGAATGCCAGAGATTAGGAGTGAAATTTTCAAATTGGCAAAAGTGAGTATTAAATTTGTAATCAAAGGAAATTAATCAATTGTCCACGTTTTCGAATAGGCTTATTGCTGCAAGTAAATTGTAATACTCTCATCCTCAATCGCCCTATATTTCAGTGCAGTTCTCACTAGTAGATGCAACATGTGTGATGATATATAAAAATAATAAATACAACTATTCAAAAATCCTAAAAGCTATTAAAGTTTCTAAGGATTTCTGCATTACTAATTAGAGTATTTTTGGAGTTTTCTCAAGAATGTGTGACTTACGTGGAAGTGATGGAAAAATAATCAGAAAGTCTTGAAATATTTAGATTTTACGAGAGAGAACGTTTTCCTCTTTACACTCCACATTGGACAAACCTTATATTTTTTCCAATTTGATGTTCAGTATTAAAAAATTAATATTTTCAAAGTTTCCTTAGAGCGTACATATAAATTTTGCAAGGCAGAGAATTATCCTCTTTAAAGTTGAAATTATTAAAATACAAAATGTTTACTAAAAGGACATTTTCCCTTTGTCCCAGGTACAGCAAATGCGACTCTCACCATCACTCTCACCGTACCAACCCCCACTTTTCCAAACTTAATCGAGGACACCACAAACAGCACTCGTCTTCTCAATCTACGTCCTCAGAGGAGTTCGTCAAATACGCAGATCTGACCTTATCAAGGACGAGGGCGAGTTCGCCTCACAACTCCCGAACCCCTATTCCCATCCAGTAGGATTACAATATTACAAGTTAGACAAGACGGAGTCTCATTTGACCACTAGTCATTTTCAGTATTTGAAATGTTGCTGAGTAGAATAATTACTATTATTATTAAATAAAAGAGCGGATCTGTTTAAGTTTATAGAGTTGTATAGAGGGTAGTGTTTGTTGCAATGGTGGATGTTGGCTTGGTGTTAGGGGTGTTTTTGAAAAGCATTGAGTAATAACTGTTTCCTACATTCCTATAATGAAGAATTAAACGTGGAGTGACCTAAATAACCTTCTAAAGAGGACTTAGGAGGCTACTCACTTTTTTTTAAACACCCTGTAGAGGTATTCTTATTTTATCTATTTTTGAATATGTCGTAGCGTATATACTATTGAAAGTATTAATATGATTATTGTAAATATTCACTTAAAATGGTAGAAATTTGCCATGCGAACTGTTGCTCTTGATAAGGTACCTAACGTGTGTGTGTTGCAAGAACAATGCAAAGATCGGTTTGACAAAATTAAAAGTTCTGGATTGCAACATCAAGTAGACCGAGTGTTTTTAGTCTTATTATTATTCTCCTATTATATTGTTTTATTAGTTTGTCACTTATCAACACATTAACTACAATATGTTATTCAAGGTGACTCATTAACAATGGGGAATGAAACTACTACGACACTACACATCAAATTGTTGAAAATCGCCGAAAGATGATAATTTTTTAAATACAGAATGTTGAAAGTCAAAACTCCAATTAGTTTTTTTGCAATTGTTCTTGACGAGGAACTCGAAAATTCGTGAAATTGTCTCTTTAGTCGACGAATGGTTGAAAAAAGTGGTTCCGCAGTTTCCGTGTCACACATAAAAAGCGCTATTTACTACTAATCTTGCCTACATTTACAGTTAATAACTTTTTAGCCTGCACGTTTAACATGAAACTTAGTTAAAAACCTGAAAAAGCAACCATGTTTCCGCTAATTACATATTTTTGTTTCATTGTGGTATTCCTATGCGATTTAAAAAAAAAATCAAGAATAATACCTTTTGATAATGCCACATGGAAATTTGAATTGTTTCGGGTAATGAATGTTTGCGTCTATAGTCTTCATTTGAAGTGTAGTATCTCTATCTTCCGGATTTCCTACTGTTAACCAATCACTCCGTATGTAGAATGAATAAAAGAAAATCCTTGCAACATACCACAAAATAGATATTCTTCCTTTTTCTCCATCAAAATGCATTTTGACAATATTATTTTATATTTAAATATTTGTGAAACAATATAAAAAACATTTTTGCATTTAAACGCATCTAAAAATTATCTTTTGCATTTATATATTTTCCAAAATTAAAATATCTACCAAAGACATTTAAACGCGAAGGGTTGCATTTCATCCACTTATTATTATTATTTGCATCCCCAATTTGCACGATTGTTTGCCTTTAAACAATTGTTTGGTATATACGTTTTAGTATGGTTATTTTAAGTATAAAATTTAAAATAATAAATACTATTTGTTTATATTGTCTAAGTGTATATTTTTAAAATTTGCGATCTCTAATAAAACTTTGTAACAAGATTGGAATACTGACGCAGACCAGTTTTCATATGATTATATTATAATAATTATAAATATTGTTCCTAAAAGTAGTGCGTAATTTTAACGAAAGAAGGGTTAAGGTGTAATGTAGATAGAAAGGATTTACGGAATTAAATATTGTTATTGAATCATATTTATAGCTTCTGATGAGTATCTTAACTTTAATGTTTTTCTTTTTGTATATTATGTTGATGCCAAATTTATGAAAAAATTGTATGTGTTTATAGCGCAATATCTTGTATTGCAGGTTAATATTTGATATTGCGTGAAATACTTATACGTCATTTAGTTCCTATTTCGTGTATTTTTATAGAACAGTTTTAAAATATTCTTGATCCATGAATTTACTAATTTTTAGGTTACAATAAATTAGATTTTTATTTGTAACATTCAGACCATTTGTCACTATTACAAAGATATTTATTTTGTAATATTGACAACGATTTTGTATATTCATTAATTTTATCATAATTTCGTGTATATTTTCGTCCAAAGGTGAAAACCTAATATTCCTCTCGCGTTTACTACTATTACTTATCATGTCTTATTTTGTACCACTACGTTTTCGTTGTACCTCTCTTACTTATTTATGACTTGTTTCGTTTTTTTTTCGCATCGCACTTGTGTTGATATACTTAATAATTTATTTCTATAGCATTTTGCATTTTTGTAAAAGTTACTGTTGCATATAAAAGTCTCGTCTACTAAAATATTTAATAAATAAATTGTATGTAAAATATTAGCCATTTTTTCTTTTTTCTTGCTCTGAGTATTTACCTCATTCCTTCGTTCGCTCTTACTTCTAACCCATTCTAGCTCGTATAATTTTTTTCACTTATTTGGTCAAATTAAAAACTTTCACCAGGAAACTATTAAAGAGAGTTTTGCTAAAGCTGCTAGAGAAATAGCTAATGAAAGCATAAAAATTTTGAAACTCTTGCTTTCTTCGATTCATTCTTTTGCTGAATCTATGCATGTCGTTTTGTATTTAAAATTACTTTAATATTATAATTAACGATTAAATTTTTGGTATTTTTAAAGTATCTGTTGCTGACTATGAGTAAAAGTTGGCTTTTTGTGAGATGTTTCGGAATTGTATAAAGATAAAAATACTGTTTTTTTGTTCAGTTGTGATCCTAAGCAAAATTAATTATTACAATTGAAAATGCGATGTTCGTGTGGAGTATTGAAATCGTTTTTGCCCGGTACAGAGTTCTTCATGGCTCCCATTTCATGAGGAGTTCAAATAAGATTTAGTTTGAAATCTGATTTATTCTCAACAAAGATTGAAAGTAAAACCGGATTTTTCCAGCAACATTTCGAAAACAAGGTAATTTCTGTTTTCATAAAATATTTAATACAAAGTGAACTGAAATTAAGATAATTTTAGAGGTCATTAAAGAGGACTTAAATGGATATTTTAAAATTTTAGAAATCCGCTCTTCCCTCTATTAGACAACCCTATATACACCAAATGTATTAACTTACATATTTACTCTATAATCTATTCATACTCGTTACATGTATGCTTTTAACAAAGATAAATATATACGAAGCACGCAAAGTAATTTTCAAGACATAACCTCACAAATTAACGTCAACTTTCGTCAACACAACAATCTGGTTTTCACCATGGGCCCCAAATTCGCCACGTTACCCCTTGTTTTCTTAATTTTCTTGTGTTTTTGTGTGGATATTCGAATTGTTTCTAGCACAGAACCCACGGTCCCATGGTATGAAAACCTCCCTGCAGTTGCCATGGACTATAAGGTCCACATAGACCCAGGAAAAGAGGATTGTTACTTTCAATATGTTAACCCGGGGGCTACTTTCTACGTTAGTTTTCAGGTAAGCGATGAGTGTGAATAGGATTTGCGTGGTTTTACACAAGAAATTAATTATGTTATTTAAGAGACCTTTATAAGTATAGTCCATAACAGGTATTTTGTTTCCTATGTCTTAAGATGTTAAGGCTGAAAAAAGGGCCGCCTTAGTAATACAGTCTACATTATTGAATTATACAAATTCAATTTAAACGCTCTGATTACATGATCTTCGACTCTTGGGGAATTATCAAGCATTAATTGATTCCTGCCCATATGTTTTTACTGAGGCAGTTATCTCATTTATTATATTTAGTATTATTCATATTTCAGCATGTTATTGAGTATTTTGAGAGATACATAAGCTGATAAGATATCAACCAAACTGGACACAAATAATGAGACATCACACAGATGCATATTAAGTTTTTAATGTTCATTTTAAGATGAAATGATTAGGTAGCTAACATGACCTGGATTAAATCAAATTTGGTTCAAATCATGCTCCAGACACACCACATTATACTGATGAACTGTTATGGCTCATTCTCATATCAATATAAACACCTGATATAATTTTCTTTTCAAATACTTATTATTCACATTCTTTAAAATGAACATTGAAACATAGAATTTATCAGTGTATCGGTTATATCCAAATTTGTTAGGCTCTGAGATAGTTTAAATAAACAGCTGTCCAAGTCAATGTGTAATGCAATTTTTTATTCCAAACTTAAAATTATACTTGAAAACGCAATAAAATATTGCTATGCGGTTAGCGCTAAATTAAAGCGGCAGGCAAAAAATTCTCTCATTTGAATAAAATAGTCCTTTACAAAGTGGTTTGAAATGTTTTGCATATTTTTTGCAAAGTTTAACCAAGGTTTTCTCTTATCAAATGAAGCTTAAATTTGGAGTAAGTGTGCAACAAAAAAATCTAACTCAGAATATAAAAAAGTAATTTTGGCAATATTTAATATCTTCAAGCATATTTGCTATATAGGGTAAGTTGATATTATGAGATCTTTTTTAACAACTATGCGAAAGGAATGTATCTGTAATGATTTGCCAAATTTCAACACTACCTTTGTAGTGTTGAAATTTGTTGTAAATCAATATATAATTGAAACTTGGTAACTATTACACTTTTATCTTTCCTTTATAACATAAAACGCATAAACATTTCTTCAGGTTGTCAGAGGAGGTGATGGCATGGCAGGTTTTGCAGTCCGAAACCCCAATGGCGAAATTGTTCACCCATATCAATGGAAAGCTAATAGCGAATACCAAGATCAATCCGCCACTGGTGGATATTATTCTGTATGTATCGATAACCAGTTTTCGAAATTTGCCGGCAAACTAGTCAATATCTACATAACCGTCGTTAGATACGATTTATGGGAGCAATACACTAAGGATGTTGAGGAGCTCAATATGAACATGGAGAATTTCACTGTATGTTTTTCTTTTTCCTATAAGTTTTTTTACGCACTTAAATCCATTATAGTCGACAATCATGAATGCGGAGCGCAACATAAACTTAATGTTGCAATTCCAACACCACACAAGAGGACGGGAGGCTTGGGACATGAATTTATTGTCTGCCAATAATACATATGTTGTGAGATGGTCTTTGATTCAGATTATTGTGATAGCAGGAACCATGATAATTCAGGTGTATTTTGTGAGGAAGTTATTTGATTTGGGAGGCAGGAAAGGTGGTTATAGTAAGACAGGTATTTAAGCAGAAAGGGGGGTCTTGGAAATTGTGAATCAGGAAGAAATGGTTTACATGTCCATGTTTTAGTATGATTATTGCAGGTACCCTTTCTTGAGATTTAATTATGATTTTAATAGGTACCTCTTGGAAACGATAAATAGTTCTGGATTTAAAACGATTTCAGGATTCCGTGAAAATGTAGTATTAAATGAGATATGCGTAGAGGTTGGTCATAAAAAATCTAAAACTGGAAATACATAGGAAGTTCCAACCCGATAGAATAAAAAAAACTTTGCAGATGAAAAAACAAAACTGCTTTACTATGTTTTACTTGTTTTTTTTTTAATAATAAAGCCATAGATATTGTTTTGATCCTTGAAAAATATTCCATCCAGCTTAAAATATGTATCCGATATTTTAAGACACAGCATTAGTTAGTATTTTAAGTACGTTAAGAAATTTCATATTTTTTACGAGTGAAACAAATGGAGACGCGGAAACGCCACTTTAAGAGTATTATTTTGAAAAGAAGTGTTGCTTCCATATTGATGATTTTTGTAAACAGTTGCCACATATTCATGGAGTATTGAAACCATTTTGAGTTGAATTTGGTTAAAGTTTTTGTGTAAAAAACCTTAATTGTTTTTAAGAATGATTTATCCACAAATTAAGGTGGTTGAGAACACTAAAAAGAATAAAATGGTAAAACCAATCAAGAATAATTATACTAATTATTCAAAATGGACCACTAATTTACCACATAAGTCAAATATTTTTGGTTTTATTTTATGGTACCTACTTACATTCCTAAAAGGAATCCAGGGAATAAGAACATTCCTATGTGAATTTAAATCCTATAAAATCTGTTGAGCTTGATATAATTTATGTTATTTATATTTAACCAAACGTCTTCCATTTTCAATCTCCCTAGAGTAATAATTAAATAAAAACGTCATTTCGACGCCAAATCGCTAGTGACAAACAAAATTGGAGAATTTTTTTACCTTAAAAATATGTTTTTCTAAATGAGTTGAAATCTCACTCTTACGAGTTCCATTAATTTTCTTTTGTCTTCTTCTTTGAACCACTGTTATAATACACAGGGTGTCTTGCACTCGATGAAATGTTAGATGTTTTTGGAGAATTACTTTGAATATTTAATGGTATAGGAAAGTGAAAATGCGATATATTTCAAAGATGTTCTGAAAGGTGCAATATTGTTATTTCTCTGGCAAAGCAGCAAAAACATTAAAATGTTAAATGATTAATCCCTATATTATTGAATTTTTGGACGTTAAAATATTAAAATATGACACATTTTGAACTTTTGAAGGTCGTTTAAAAATCATTGAAAAAGAGAATAGAATATGCTTCATGAAATATTTTCATAATTTTGAAAAGTTCCAAAAATACAATAATGTAGGTAATGTTTAAAATATTTTAAATATTGAAAGGATTTTCACGTTCCTGTATGATTAGATTTTCACTGTCGCTCTCTCAACCGTTCTTGAAAAACGTCCATCGAATGTGGGACTCTATTTGAACAATTTTTTTACAATTTTCCATATTTCTTTTAGTATCTTCGTGCTCTCTCATTTTAGAATTACATCTCTATACTATTTAAGACATACATATATCATATCAATTTTAAACTGTTTTGTCGCATTTCTACATTTACTATATTTTAATGTCTTCAGTATTTCCTTAACTATTAAGAACGGTTCATATGATGTAAAAGTTCAAGATAAAAGACAATGTGGTTAATTATGAGTATTTATAAACCGTAGATTACTGTTTTTTTTCGTTTTTGCTTTATGTTAAAAATAATTTATTGTTAGTTCAAGGAATATTCTTTATGTTAGCCTATTTTTGTGAGATTCTTGTTGAAATGTTACATTTAATGGATTAAAAAAATGAGTGACACTACTTTTGTATGTATATTTTTATATGTAAAAAACGATCAATTTATTTTATATAGGTAAATCTTTTATATACAGAGTAATATTATAAAATGGTTAAAAATAAAATTTTAATAAAAAGACAATCACTGCCTGTTAATAAAAATATAGTTATTTACATAAAAAGCGAAGAAAATAATTTTTAATGCACAAGTGTAAAATGTACTCGGGTAGCAGGCGAGAACAACAAACACGCGAGTAGTAGGTGGGCTGTTATACCCCACACCCCAAAATTCCACTTCATTCAACTCAAATTTTCTAAATCCCCAGGTACCTACCTAGCTCCCAATCACCGCCAAAAACCCACCGTACTAATCTTTTTGTCTCACCCAATCCATTGGAAAAACTTTTAAGCAAAGGCATCAAAAACCTTCTTAAATCCCCAGGTACCTACCTGGGGAAAATTACAGAAATGTATTCCGTTTTTTTTTATTTTTCCAAAAAAGTTACTTTGCATAAGATATGACGAGTGGGAGGAAGACGTTTAGGTGCATGTTTTGTTATACGGATGCCTTCAGCATCCTATAAGGCACTTTGCATTCGTTAAGGTGGCAAGGCACTCGAAGAACGGACACAGCGTGAAGCGTCCTGTGTCCAAAGGAAGACTTCGGCTTCCGTTTCCTAATATAGGGCGCTTTGCGCCCGTAGAAAAGTTATTACTCTAATGTAGACAACTGAATGTAACCAAATGTAACGGTGCACGCCAAACGCGAATCCTACGTATCCTTTAAAAAGATTATTACTAAACATGTGAAATATGGAATCAAATGACTAAATTTACAAATATTTTTTCATTATTTTGATTGGTATACGGACTCGAAGAGTCCACGCAAAGTCTTAGTAATGCTGCAAAAATGTATGTACAGTGTTTTCATTTCAAAATGAACCACCCTAAACAACTCTTGAATTATCTATTGTTTTAAAATTTCCAAAAACACGTCAATTGAGATGTCGAGGGGGAAACTTTTTGAGCTATGTCCAATCCCCTATCTTCATCCCCTTGAGCAGGGGGCGACTCACCCCTAAAATCTTAAATGGAATGAGGGCTCGAGTGATACCTCATTTTAAAGGGCATGCAAAGACCTTTTCATCTACAAAGTTTCAGCTCATTCCGTTTAACCATTCCAAAATGGCAGCCACTTGAATTTTGCGATTTTTACAACGAAAAAATTATTTTATCAAATGTTCAAAATGCGACCCGTTATTTTCCAGACAATAACTTTAAAGAAATACCAAATGCCTTGCATTCTTCTGATATCAAAGCAACAAACACTAGTTTTTAGGAGTACTTAGTACTATTTTAACGTTACTGTTAGAATATTCATTTATTAGATAGTTTGAAATTATTATTTAAAATGGTGTAAACTTTGGCTGAAAAAACGAAAATAATTTTCCTTTACGGAGCCGAAAATCAATGCGCTCGTAGAACGGCTAGAGTTTTTAATGAGCGGCATTTAGATAGAAACGTCGGTCATAAGTATGTTATCGAATTGGTGCACAAGTTTGAACAAACTGGATCTGTATGCAACAAGAAAACTACACAAGCAAGGGTGGTGAATGAAGTTTGCCAGATTGAGGTACTTAGGCAATTCTCTGTAAATCCATGTTCTTCCATTCCCAAACTATAATAGTTAATTTGACCAATATTTCGACTGGTTCTATGCTCAAAATTTTGAAAATGAACAAGTTTTTCCCCTACAAAATGAAGATTCTGTACGAACTCTACGAAGACGACTACGATAGAAGAATTGAACTTTACAAATTAATGTGCTAACGGATTGACGAAAACCCTAGCTTAATCAAAAACATTTGTTTTAGTGATGAAGCAACTTTTTTCTTGAATGGGTTTGTTCACAAACACAATTGCAGGTATTGCGATAATGAAAATCTACACTTATTTCGGGAAGGACATACTCAATTCCCACAAAAACTAAATGTTTGGGCGGGTATTCTGGGAAACGAAATAATTGGGCCATTTTTTCTAGAACAAAATTTAACTGGTCAATTGTATCTGAACCTGTTAGAAAATGAAGTTAATCCTCGCATTTTGCAATCTTTACAAGATCAAGTGGATCAAAATGGAGTTTTGGAATTTAATGAATAAAATTTCAATTTCCAGCAGGATAGAGCTCCCCCTCATTATACTTTAGCAGTGTGAGAATGGCTTAATGTACGGTTTCCTAGAAAATGGATCGGTCGTCGAGGAGCAATAGATTGGCCAGCAAGATCTCTAAATCTTACTCCCCTCGACTTTTTCCTTTGGGGTTACTTAAAATCTAAAGTGTATAAAACTCCAATTGAAAGTATTCAAGAACTGAAAAACGGAATAACACTGGAATGCAGAGGTATTACCAGGCAAACTTTCATTAATGTTCACAAAGAATTTGACAATAGACTTTATTATTGTCTGGAAAATAACGGGTCGCATTTTGAACATTTGATAAAATAATTTTTTCGTTGTAAAAATCGCAAAATTCAAGTGGCTGCCATTTTGGAATGGCTAAACGGAATGAGCTGAAACTTTGTAGATAAAAAGGTCTTTGCATGCCCTTTAAAATGAGGTATCACTCGAGCCCCCATTCCATTTAAGATTTTAGGGGTGAGTCGCCCCTGCTCAAGGGGATGAAGATAGGGGATTGGATATAGCTCAAAACGTTTCCCCCTCGACATCTCAATTGACATGTTTTTGGAAATTTTAAAACAATAGATAATTCAAGAGTTGTTTAGGGTGGTTCATTTTGAAATAAAAGCACTGTATGTATTTAAATTAAGTAAAAAATATTTTTTATTAATTAATTAATAACAATAATTATTCACTGTCGCTTGTTGTTGGTGAGGTCGGCCCATTTTCTTTCCTGAAACAAAATTAAATAATTAGTACACAATAAACTGCAAAACTCTCGCTTATTACCTTCCGAAAATTTTATATTTTTCATGTACAATTTCCTGTATGGCTTCGTTTTGAAATTGCATTTGTACAATTACGCCATTAAACTTAGTAAATAGGATGCTTAGCCCCTCTGGACTATTTTCTGCTATATTACGTAATAATAGGGACCATGTATTACCATTATCATCGTAACGTACGTCCATTCACCGTTCTCCTTCATTTTCTACAAATGTTAGATTTCCACGAATAATACCACTGGGGATTGTTACATTACAAGGATAACTATTCGCTATTATGAGTTTTGACTGTTGATAAACTTTCCACGTATTAAGTAACTTCTCGACTGAAAATAAAATATTTTACACGTTAAAAGAATAAAAACAGGTTAAAAGTATACGTACTTTGCATTTTTCTCTTTTGGGTGTGAAATAGATAACATTATATCAGGTTAGCTGAGTTCAGCGCAATGTCAAATATGGATCTTGTAGCACGTGTGGCCAGAAATTTAATTATTAATTTAGGAACGAAACTGTAATGCCGAGAAGTTAATATTTTAACTGTAAAATTGCGCCATCATGTTGAAAAAGAATGAAAGTTGTGAGGTTTATATATTATTTATTTTTAATGACTGTATTATTCATTAAAAATATATTTAAATGTCTAATTATTATTATTTTATTAGCATTTTTCCAAAAAAAAAAAACACATAGTTATATAATTATATTATGTAATCTTTTAATGTTATGTGCAACGTGCAAAACATTTAAAATTCTTAGTTCGTCCTTTTGTTGTACATATTTGATGTTTAGTTACATACAAACACATTTATGGTTTGATTTTTAAATTTTTAATTATTTCCTCAACTTGTTTTTTGGTTAAATTACCATTTTGATATTTATCATTTAAATTGTATATAAATTTATCAGGTGCCTGTTCATTTTCTGTTATAGCGTTAAACAATTCAGAATCATGTTTCACTGGTTGATGATTATTATTTGACTGTTTTGATGATTGGCTCAATAGCTCACTTTGTTCACTTTTTGTTATCTATTTGTTACTGTTAGCTTTTAGCATCCGAAGGAAGCCTCCGGCTTCCGTTTCATTATAATCACACTGTGTTTGCGCTTCAGTACGAGGTCGTTCCGACCTGCTAGGATGTGAAACATCCGTACTAGTACTAGTACGCATTTGTTGCATTTGAGCAGTAGCGTTTTCAAGTTCCTCTTTCAACTTAGTTACAGGATCTTTTAGTCCATGTTTATTCATTATATATTCATATTTATACATATTGGTTTGATTTGATTATAAATTTGTAACACATTCGCTCTAGAAGTGTTATACTTACGTCCTATTTCTGTTATAGAACCCTTTTCGTACTCAACTAGTTCGTAAATTTTTAATTTTTGTTCAGGATTCATTTTAATATTTATTTATTATTATTAAAATAACATTTTTATAACATTAACAGAACAATGACAATATAATCATGTAACGTAAGTGTAACAGTTATATAACAGATTAAATTCACTTTAAAACATTAAATTTCCTCTTTTAGAGTATTTTTTAGTATATCGTGATGAAAAATTACATTTGAAACAACAGTTACGTAACATCGTTCTTTCTGAAGTTCCTGTTGGAGCAGTGGCAGTTTTGTTAAAATCGACATGAAGAATAATTTTGTTTTTGAAACCAGAGATATTGACAGGCTAGCGAGACAAATCTACATAGTAAATTGTATGGCCATTGTTGAATGAAACAGGCGTGTACAGAGGAACTGTATTACCAAGTCCAAACACTTTTTTGAAATTATTAATATACATATCATAAGCAATAGCGTATTTTTCATTTTCGAAATCTAAGTCAAGAAATTCTTCCGGATAACGCTTGCTGTTAATTTCAAAGTAAAGATTTTTTACGTTTGCATGATCAAATAAGTTGTTATTTTTTAATTGATCGTTAGTCTTATCTGTTTGGAAAGCTATGAATGCAAATACCGGATTATCTACATTCCTATAAATGTTCGTGATATCTAAATGTAGTGTTTTTCCCGATACGTTTTTGCGCTGTACACATTGCCAACATTTAAATACGTATTGATAGGGACTTGTAGTCAATTGATTGATAATTTCAACTTTAATATTATCGTCGTACTCTAGAATTGGTACTCTTAGTAAAAATTCCGTAATTACAATTTTTCCTGGATGAGGTAATGTACCATCGGCCTTTTTACTTTTCCACCTGTATAACGCTTCGTTGTCATTATTTCTCGTAAATGTTATTTCAAAACCACCTTTATAGATAGAAATATTCACGTCCGAAAAAAATCCCAAACCTAAATCCCCCAATTTGCCAACAACTCAAAAATTTCCTCTACTACTGAATCTCGAGATAAAACCTGAATTCAAAAGATATCCGTTCGTAGTAATTACATTTTTTAAACTTTCATCTGCAATTTGAGCACCAGAAAATGATACTGCTCCTTTAACTGTTCCTACAATTCCGGGGAACTCTATCTCGTCTAACAGTTTATTATGTTTCTTTACTTCGACATGAGAAAAAAGGTATCCAACAAAATTGTCAATTAGTTTAACATTTGAATTTGGACCATAATTTTTAGTATCGTCCTAATGTTTATACATTCCAGTACTGGAAGTACTGGAAATCAGAAGTACAGAAATTATCACCGGTATCAATTAGAAATAAAGTTTTCTTGTTTACGCTATTTACATTTAGCATTAAAACCGGATGTACATTTTTATATTCAGCTCTAATCACATCTTGAGAATATTTTGAAAACATTTGTTTACTCATATTTTGTTAATTTATTTATATAGATATTTTAAATATGATTTTTTAAGAGATATTTAGATCTCTTAAAAAATGGCAAAGCGTCTTTGAATCTATTTGGTTAATTCTTTCCTAAAACTTTCCCACGCTTCTGCTTTTCCAATTGTCTTTCCTTTTTCAATTAATGCCATTTTAATATCTTTACTCATTTCTGCTGGTTCCTTTTTATTCTTATTGTATTCTTCTAATATTAATGTCTTCATTTTTCCATAATTTTTTATTTCCTGTTCAATGTCATTGAACTCTTCATCTGTGATTTTTCCGTCTCTAATTGCTTTGTAGAATTTTTCTTCTATCGAATCAAGTTTACTTTTTGCCAACAACCCAATTGCAGCGTGCTTATTTATTTTTTTCGTAATTATTCCACTAGAACTTCGCAAAACCGCCATAAATATTGTTAATCCAACAGAAATTGGTACACTGAATAGAATTAGAATTGGAACTGCAAAAGATGCAATCATAATTCCAAGTTCTGAAAGTGTAATTACACATTCAATACCAAAAGTTCCTGCCGATATTTTACGATATTTTTTTTTAATACGATTTCTATCCTTTCTTTCGCCATCAAGGTACTGGTATTGATTCATTATTCGATTAATTTTGTAATTGGTAGAGTTGAATTCCGGAAATGGAATTTTTGGGTAGAGATTTTGATTAAATGGTTCACAATACAAAATATTTTTATCGGATGGTGCCGAAGCCGTAATGTCATTTAAGTGATTTTCGTTCATATTTTATTTAATAAAATATTTTTTTCTCAAAATTTCGTTGGTTGTATTTGATTTTCATAGGAAAATGGGTATCAATGAAACACAGCACTAGATATCAATGCAAGCTAGAGCGTTTTATGATCATATAGAAAAAGCAAGGGCAGTGTCCCTTTTAAGACTGACTCACACACCTCATCAGTCTGGGGCATGTACGTCTTCTTTTACATTTTTATTTATTTTATCTAGTCATCAATATTCTTAATGAGTCTAGACGTTTGCTCTTAATTGATACCTAATATTATTTATTCTTTTTTGGATCTAGACTAGCGGGACACATAAATTTAATAGGTTGTAACTCGTAATTATAAAATGAACCAATAATTTCTTCATTATCTAAGTCTTTAATTTTATATGTGGTAGGATTAATGTGCTGGACTTTATTGATAACAAATATTTCTTTCAACCAATTATTTTTATATTTATTCGCGAACGTACTCTTGTAATTAGTTATTCGTACGCGATCTCCTACCTTATATTTAGGTTTATCGAAAGTAACATTTCTTGTGCTCAATCGAAGCAGAATATCTGCTTCATTACTTTTTTTAATTTCGAATGGTTTCATACCGATTGTGCTGTGCACATTTTTATAATTATATTCCATGAACAGTTTTGGCAAAATATCAATCCATTTAAAATTTTGAAGAATTTCAAATTGGATTTTTAATTTTTCTTTCATTGTTCTGTTAAATATTTCGACAATTGCCGACTTTTGTTCATTTTCCGTATGATACATTTTAATATTGTATTTTTTTAACATTGTTTTAAAAGTTGCGTTTTTAAACTCTAATCCTTTACCTGTATGAAGCAGATGTGTTGGTTTATGATTTACACGCATCGCCGCGTTTATAATTCTTTCGAAAGCTTTAGTAACTTCTACACCACTTTTCTTCTTTAAAGGGTCAAACCATGCAAACTTGGAAAATGTGTCAATCACATTTAGTATATATTTAAAATTATCGTTTTCTTTTTCATAATTAACCATTATTACTAGATCAACGGCCCAAATATCGTCAATTCCTAACGTTATAATTTTTCGTGTAGGAAAATTTTTCCGAACTCGGTTGTGCAATTCCTTAAGTTCTTCTATGGACACGGATGCCGGAGGCTTCCTTCGAATACTTTCAGCATCCGATGCTTCGCATCCTAGGAGGTCGGGGCGATACCGTAACATTTCTGCACCGGTTTTAGTTATAGCTTCATATTTTGGTGATATAATAAACTTACTTTTGTTGGATTTACAAATTTTGCATTGTGCTGCAAGTCTCCATACCCCGTTAGACGCTTGTACTGCAACTGCGTTGATATTCTCAGTCTTCTTTTTACACTTACGACAATAAATGAGTTCTTGCTCTGACATTATTTATTATATATAGAAATTATTTCCTATTTATTCTTCTAACAAATGCAAATATGTCATAACTTGCTCAATATCTTTAATTAAGTCATTATTTCTGTTGTACAATGAGAGTTTTACATTTGAAATCTTTGTCAAACCCTCCCTTAGAGGGACGTATAATATAAAATCGAATGTGGCGTTTTTTCATATTCTATATCTGAAATTAGCCTTTTATGAAGGTAACAGGTATATAACAACTCAGGAGTACTATGCAAGTGTTGATTTGATTCATGATTGGCATAACTGAATTCGGAAATGTTAAAATGTATTTCTACCGCATTTAATGGCTTTAAGAATTTGGGATTGTAATGAGAAACATATGGTTGATTATGCGAGAAATAAGTACTATTTGTCGCTTTTAAACCAGGCACTTCACAAAAATTTCCTGATTCTATAATTTTTATTTGTAAAGGCGTGTGAAAACTTAATAAACATATATCTCCTACATAATTTACATCCAATTTCATTTTGGAGTAATCAAAATTTTCGAGCCAATTTGGTATTTCTTTATTTGTTTTTTGTAAACTGGTTTTAGCTACACCAACAAGTTCCTCCAAACACTTAACAAAAAGTAATTTAAGATTGCCAATTGAGTACACATCATTAATTTCAAATATTCTTGTATTGAGTTTTTTTCCGTCAAGTTCCAACTGATATTGAAATTTAAAATTTTTAATTTTTTGTGTGGTAACACTGTTGAGAATTATTTTTACCAACCCAAGTTTACATACCTTGTCAGGTTTCAAAATTAAAGGGTGTTCAAATCTTAGATTTAGATTAGATGAATTTGCGGATATTTTTATTATTGGCATTTTTTCTATTTTATTTGTACGAATATTATTTTTGTTAAAATAAAGCAGAAAAAAATTAGAAATATGAATAAACTTAAGAAAAAATATTCAGTAAGTGCATTTCCATTTGAAAAACAGTACAAATACGATACATTGTTTCCTCGACCAATTAGGTGCTTAATTATAGGAGCATTCGGAAGTGGGAAAACTACCTTATTGTAGAATTTAATTACTAAGGATTGGTTGTCATTTAAACATCTATACATCTTTGCTAAATCTATTGAACAACCAACATACCGAACATTACAAAAAATTTATGAAAACATTGAAACATCTGAAGGCGGAAAAGTGGCGCATTTTTATAATAATTGCGAGGAAATTATTTCGGTTGATGACTGCTCTCCTAACGGCCTAATTGTTTTCGACGATTGTATTTTAGAAAATCAAGTAACTATTAAATCATATTATACTAGAGGTAGACCAAAAAATATGTCCTGTATATATTTAAGTCATTATTACACGCTGATCGATTTGAAAGCTATTAGAAACAATTTGAATTTTATTTGCATTTTAAACAGAATAATCATTACACTAATAAAGTTTACAATGACTTTGTAGGTTCTGACATGCCATTTTCCAAATTCCAATAAATTTCTAATTTATGTTGGAAAGAGGATTTTGGCTTTCTATCTATAGATTTAACAAAAAGGATTTTTAAAGAAAAATATAGGAATAAATTCCAAAACATTGACGAATATGAACAGTAGCATATTAGATTACGTAAATAGAGCAACATGTTGTGTTAAATGTAATGTTTAACATTTAACTATGTTGTTATGAGGAAACATAACGTTATGTTTAGAGTTAAGATTAAAAAATATTTTCTAATAATAAAGACATGAATGCAAAAGAAGCGAAAGAGCTGAAAAAGGTAGAAACGCAAATACGATTTGTTGGGTCTGGGAACTTAACAAATATAAAGCTTTAATGGATACTGTTAAATTTGAATTAGATTAGAAGAATATTTGAGCCTTTATTTATTAAGCTTATATCTAATCGCTATTTGGCGTGATTTATTTTTTGTTATTCCTCGCTGATTCTGCTTAGAGTCAATTTTCTTAGGCGACAAATAATATCAGAATCGGCATCGCCGATTGCTTTTCTTAATCGTAAGATATATTAGTGTTAGTCAGTTCATTTTTGCCGCTTGTTATAGCCAGAAGTTCAATATATATAATAAACTCTTTTTGTATCGACTGGTGTTTAAATTAACAGATACAAACGCTACAATACAAAAATACACTAAATACTAAACAACACTACACTGCACTAGAACTCTTTCATCGTCTTTCACTATGTTTTGCCTCGACGTACGCTACTGAATAATACTTCCCCTATGCCGCGTCACGACGACCTTTTATATCTCTCGGCAGTCCTTCTAGAAAGGTACGTTCCAGACTCGCCGGAGAACGCGGGAAGGTCTAAACGGTGGTAGAGAGAGAGACCGTCCGAGTGGCGAGTGTACCGTGAACGAGAGAGCGCGAGATCCACGCTCAGTAACGGTCTCAACACGATTAAAATTAAAAAAGGTAAAAGAAAAAGACATTTAAAAAATGAACGAAAAGAAGAAAGAAAGGCTGTTAAGGGGTCAATTTGGCCCCCACGGGCGATCGATCTGAAATTTTTACCAATTGTCCCTATCACTCAAAGGAATTACCACATAAAATTTCAACTTCCTAAGTCTCATCATTCAAGGGTAGGACGGGGTTGAGGATGAAAACTTTAAAACGCCATATCTCGGGAACTATTCATCGTACAGCGTGGGGCAAAATGATGCGTCCTTCAGTAACCACCTTCTTATTTTCATATACATACTTGCAGATTTATCGGTTGATGCCAAAGGGCCGAAATCTAAAAAAAAAAACTTAGGTGATTTTAGAGGAGTTCGCATGTTGGTACACTAACCATTTTTGCACACAGTGTAGAGGGCCTCTCGAAGTATCTACCCACGTTGAATCAGGTTTTCATCAAATTCAGTATTTGGGATATAACGATTCAAACTATACGCACATAAGTATCAATCATTTATAAGTCTGAATCCATATAATTCATATAACTAACGCGGCAGAAAACAGCATCAACACCAAATGACGTCGCTATACAATATATACAGCATAGAGCCCCTAGAGCTGTCCTCTAAAATGATGGGCAAGTAAGCATAATTATGTACCCAGAAAGAAGGGAAGAAATTCAATGTTTTTGAGAACACTGGTTATTATTCAGGGAGGGTGGTGACGTCAGCGTCTTCATCCGTATCACTGTCTTCTTGGACATCTACGAAACCAGTGGTCTTAAACATGTTGGTTAAAATCTCGGCCGAGTTGATAATTTGGGCTAAGTAACGAGCATGTGATAAATAATAAATAATTGCAGCCACAACCGACAGTGCGCTTTCCATTCGCGCAATCACAGCAATAACGGCATATACTTGATACATCACTTCGTGTTAGCGTATAATCGATGAAAGAGGTGTAGGTTTTCCGATTACAATGCCTAGAACGAGATTGTACTCTCAAAATAGTTGCATTCTCTTTCAAGTAGTCAACATTCAGGGAACCATCCTCGTTCGTTATCTCTGCTAAATGCGATTTAGGTTGGCCCAGTTGATAAGTACCTGTGAAAAGTAATATTAATTGAGCTTCTGTTAATTGAGGGGAATCCTTTATCGCGTTTGAAGTAATTCGTCTGAAAATAACTTTCTTACGCGCCCATTTTCCTGTTTCCACTTCTTCCGCCAAATAATTCGGTGTATCTACCAGCGCTTGCATCCTTGCGATGATTTCTTCACCAGCGTCTTTATCGGAAGTTAATCGTTGCCGAACTGATTTTGTAAAAAAGCCGCGATTCTAAAATACTCGCTTATTGTCGGGACGATCTTATTATCTATTTTCCGGTCAAGTAATTGATATTTTTGTTTCAAAAACCGTGAACAGCTTCAACGACCCATCGGACTTTTGTTACTAGTCTCGAGCGATTGGCTTCTAAACTCTCCAACTGTTTGCGTTTGCCTCTGAGAGCTGGCATGGCTGTTTTGTGTCCTTTACTGTTTAAATATTCTATTACGTCCCGAAATCCCCTGTCCAGTACAAAAATATCCCTTGCCTTCAGTAAATCGAATAATCCCGTATTCTCAGCTTCCAGAAGTGTTCTTAAAATTCGCGCATCATTTTCGTTTGCGCCGAACGGTCCAAGCATGTCGACAACAAAACCACTAGTGGTATATGGTATATCGTGAATGGTTTACACAAAGGTACTTTCTTTTGACCTGAAAACGATCTCCTCTGATATTCATTGTTTGTGTTTTTCTGATATCGAGCATAAGTGCCATCACATATCAGAATTAAATCCTTATTATCAGCTTCAAACAGTGTTCGAGCAATTGGACTCGTTTCATATATAATTTTTTCCCTAGCCGTATTTTGACATCCAAAGTGTTTAGCTAGAATATCTTGGACAAAAGCACATTTTACTGATTTAATATACTCCGAGACCATCTCTTTATTGGGTAAATGGAGAATGGAAGCAATTAGTTCATGTGAATTACCGGTTTTAAGTTTGAATAAAAAGGTAACGATGGCCTGTGTGGTGGTTCTGTTACAAGTATTTCTAAAAGACGTTAACATTTCTTTCAACTGCAATAAATTCTTCCAAGTCAAGTTTGTGAAAAGTTTTAATTGTGTTTCGGGCATAGAAAAATCCGAGACTTGATCAAACAAACTTTTATCACAACTAATCGCTAAGTTTTCCATCATGCAAGGGAGCTCTTTCGATGTGATTTCAGAAATATTTGAATATACCTTGATCTTCATTAAATCTTCCTCAAAAAATGAGTCGAAAATGATGTAACTTCTATAACATCTATCGCCAACTGGAATAAACAGTTTTCTCTTTGCGTAACTCTGGCAACGAGCCTTCTCGGGAATCAACATTAAATTGGAAGTTATGTTACCAGCACATATGATGCAATATTTGTCAGTTGCAAAGGTGCAATCGATTTTCAGACTAACTAATTCTTCGGCCTGTTCATTAGATGTTAAATTATATTTAACTTAAGGATCACGTGTATCGTCTGTCTCGGAATCATCGCTATCCTCGCTGATATTAATCCGAATCGACTCTTCCACCACGAGATTTTTAGAGATGTCATTTGGAAGTCTAGCGTTTTGCTGAATTAGGACCATCATTCTTTGCTTTTTATAAAAGCAAATGCGACAATATTCGCACACGGTGCGATTCTGTTGAACTTCAACACAGAATACTTTTGAGTATAAACGGACGTCTTCAGGCGTGTTGATACATTTTGCCTTTCCAGGTACTTTCCTCCAGGCACGTGAACAAATCACACACTTAACATTCAGCGACGCTGATGTGGAAGGTAATGAATCATTAAATTCCATAATTTAAAATAAGTGTAGGTTTTTCTAACGTTGTCTAGGGTTTTAACAATAGGGTTTATTGATATTAACGGATACACTTTGGATTCTGCTTGCGGATAATAGTTCTGGTGAGCCACTCGAAAGAAAGAGAGCTCTCTAGATTCGGAGCGTTCTTAAATACTAAACTAAGGGTAATTAAACAGTGTCGTACCCTGGTTAGAAAGCAATTACCGACTTATGACACCACCTACGACGTTACCTTGGTACTGATAACACTTGGTCGGTACATTTTCATATATGCCGACAAAGCGCAGCCGCACTTCTCATCGACGTCGACAAAGAGCGGCTATCCTTTCCCATAAGTACCGACAAAGGGTGGTTAGACGTTAATCATAAAATATCAGAATCGCATGAAGATAACGATTATGAAACCCTCTTAATTGACGAAAATACTTCTAACCAGGTTGCGACATACATAGGCGTCCTATAGGGGCAACATCAGCCCCCTCACAACTCTTTCATCTTAAACTAACGGGCCTAACCTAATTAACAATATTAGTACTATCACTATATACACGTCAAAGATTTCCTGATCGTGCCTCGACTTTGTCGTAAAAATAGAGAAGTTTTTATATATATACAAAAGGGTTAGATCTATTTGACCTAAGAATCCCACGTAAATAATAATAAATTTTAAAAAACTGCGAAAAATGAATCGAAAATTGCCAAGTAAATATACATACCAGGTACACACCACTAGGCATAATAGTTTATTGCTATGTGTACAGGTATACTAAGGCGATAAGTGAGAAAAAATAATTTATTGCGATAAATACTGTTTTTTTTTTGCATCGTGGTCTGCGTATAATTTGAATCGTTATATCCCAAATACTGAATTTGATACAAATCTGATTCAACGTGGGTATATACTTCGAGAGGCCCTCTACACAATGTACAAACATGGTTAGTGTACCAAAGTGCGAACTCCTCTAAAATCACCTAAGTTTTTTTTTTTAGATTTTGGCCCTTTGGCATCAATCGATAAATCTGCAAGTATGTATATGAAAATAAGAAGGTGGTTACTGAAGGACGCACCATTTTGCCCCACGCTGTACGATGAATAGCTCCCGAGATATGGCGTTTTAAAGTTTTCATCCTCAACCCCGTCCTACCCTTGAATGATGAGACTTAGGAAGTTGAAATTTTATGTGGTAATTCCTTTGAGTGATAGGGACAATTGGTAAAAATTTCAGATCGATCGCCCGTGGGGGCCGAATTGACCCCTTAAACTTACACGGCCTTTCTGAAAACGAGTAAAATTTTATTGAACCTGCACCAGAGCAGAAGATTGAACAGAAACAGCATAATGCAGTAGATCCTAAACAATTCGATAAACAGAAAAAGGAATTAATGCAAAAATTTAAACGAACTAAAATAAACGAATTATTGCACGACGAAGATAAGAAGAAAATATACGAACCTATTACATCTGCTTTAGAAAAAGTTGAAAACGCTGTTGAGAAAGTTAAAGAAGGGGTACAACAGACTGATGCAAACATTAGAAAATTATCACATAAAAATTATTGTCATTACCTTCACCGTTAGAATTGGATGTACCGCAGCCTACAACACCAGCTGTAATATCTCCAAGCATAGAAAAGAAATTCACAACGCTAGGTTCAATTGCAAAAAAATATTTGCCAAGAGCAAATAATTCAAAATTTGGCATATGGTACGATAAAGACAGCAAGATTCACAAAATACGTAAGAAAACTATCAATTTTAATCATGATAACATAATAGTAGACGACAAAACGTACGAGGGAACCAGAGGATTATGGAGATTACTAACTTACAGTCAGCGGCAAAAGTGAGTACACACAATAGAAATTGAAAGAATAATATATTTAAGATAAACTAAATAATGAAAAAAATTTTATAAACATTAAATATAGGTACATATGTGGTTACATAAAAACATGGTAATAATTGTAATTACCTAAATGAATTACAAATAGATTTATAGATGATTGCCTTATAACAGAGCTTTAAAATAGAGGCAAAAGTCAGTACACAATATTACAAATCGACGTGTTCTAATGCATTTTGTTAACATTAACGATAAAAATTAATACTTTGTTGGTCCACCATTGGCCTTGATGATAGCTCTTAATCGTCTGAGCATAGAATTAATAAAATTTTGTGTAACAGTAGGCAAAATTGTATCCCATGCTTTAAGTAGTGCAGTTTTGAGAGAAGTTGCGCTTGTAATTTCTTTAGAACGCAGCTTCCTGTCCAATATTTCTCACAGATTCTCAATTGAATTGAGATCTGGGGACTGGGGTGGAGTATGGAGTTGTTTTGGAATGTTGTATAACAACCATTCCTTGACCATATGGGCAGTGTGCTTGGGGTCAATATCTTGTTGAAATACCCATGACCCCTGTAAACCTAATTTAACAATACTGGGCCGTAAATTGGCTTTTAGGATATTCATATATATTGTTTTATCCATTATTTTATCAATAAAAACTAACTGCCCCACTCCAGAGGCTGCCATTGCACCCCAAACCATTACGGAACCACCCCCGTGTTTAACAGTGCTCAAGAGATTTTTGGGATCCAGCTCAGAATTTTTCGTTCGCCATATTTTTTATCTCTTTTTTTGAGCAAATATCTCAAATTTACTTTCATCTGTACAAAGAATTGTGTTCCAAAATTCTAGTGGTTCTGATAAGTATTTTTTTGCAATGGCCACTCTGAGGGTTAGATTTTTAGCACTAATAGCTGGCTTTTTACGGGGTATACGACCATGGAAGCCTTGCGAATTGAGTGCTCGCCGAATAGTACTAACATTTATAGAAGTCCCCTTCGGTTCTGACACATCCGCGGCTAATTGCACTGCACTGGTTTTAGGATTCTTTTTAACCGTCCTTGTTATATCGCGTATATCAAGAGGTGTTAATTTCCGTGGACGTCCTGAACGAGGTTTATTGCGCACACTACCCGTAGCTTCATACTTATCCCAAATTTTTTTTATATTCTATATTTTTTCACTATATTCACTATTCACTATATTTTTCACTATATTTCCAATTTCCCGAAAAGACTTGCCCTCTGTCGCAAGGTTGCAATAAGTTTGCGTAAATCTTCTGATATTTCAGTCCTTTTATGATTTTCATTACGTTTTGCCATGTTGTTACTTATTGGATATTGTATTAACAGCCAAACAATTCACATATCGTATGAATTACTTCTTCACTGCATGCTACTTAGTGTTAATTGATCTCTAATACAAAGACTGTGTACTCATTTTTGCATCGTATTTTACGGAGTCCTGTGATTCCCCAAACTCTACCTTGTTGCCAATTGTATATAAACATGTTTTTAAACGGTAATTATGAAGACGATAGAACGAACATTCTACTGTATTCATAACTTTAAATAAGGCTTTTTAAAAATTTTTTACTACGGGATAAATTGTACAACTTTTAAGTGTGTACTCACTTTTGCCGCTGACTGTATATAGCAGCACCTGATGTTGATATGTATACGACAGTTGATTAAGAAACTTATAAAAGCGTACTATTTTTAACCAATAGTATTTATTAAAATAACGATAAAACGACTAATAAGCCAAAATCGAGTAGCGAACAAAAATATAATGTACTATCGGCCACAAAAGTGGTCGACCACGCTAAGGTTCAAAATCGCTTGACGCATATTCCGAGCGAAGGCGCCTTATCAGTTCACAAAAAATGATCCACAACAAAAACGTGTCTAGCGAATAAATTTAGAATTTTACATCGAATACCAAGCTTGCCGGAATATTTTCAGGATGATAATTTCAAATAAATCATTTCTGCTAGTGATTGTGTGAAAACATCACTATATTAACATTGAATTTTGTAAATTGCAAAAGTTGATATGGCTATATAATTGTTTAAGATGAAAACGAAAAAAATACATGTTAAATTCAATTATAAACAAGACCAATAATTTACAAAACACTGTAGAACAACTTACTAAACTTCAAGACTTTTATTAACAATAATATTTTGCTGGGAATTAGGAATTAACTAGTCCGACTGTTTCTTACCTCTCACTTAACAATCAAGTGATTTCTATGTCGCAAAAGTTCTTTAGACAAAAGATGACATAAACGGCGTTTTTCGTAATGCGTACGTTAAAAGGGAAAATTTCAAGACACATTTTTTTCGGAAATACAGTACGATCGAGAGAAAATAAGCTTAAAATTTATATAAATAAATGACTAAATTAAAAAATAAACAATTCTAATAGCGGGTTACTCCACCATTGGCGTCAATGACGTCTTGTAGCCTCCGGCCCATTGAACCCACAAGGTTTTGGCACAAGAGTGAACCTCTAACCCCATTCCAAATTTGGTTGCAATGTGCCACCAAATCTTCGGTAGTACGTTCATTGTTATTGTGCCACCTTTGAACCATTAGGCCCCATAAATATTCTATGGGGTTTAGGTCTGGTGAATATGCAGGCCAGGGAAGATTGTTTATGTCTGGATGCTCGTGATACCCGTCCCTCACGATGTTTGCGCGATGTATCCTAGAGTTGTCATCAGCATAATTGATGACAGGCATTTCTGCCACAGGATACAAAGTACGAACAGAAGGAAGCATAGCTTCGTCGAGCATCCGAACGTACTCAATAGAATTCGCCCTTGTTTCAAAACATGTTATGCAGGCAAATGAATTATCAATCAAGCTATATGATTATAAATTTTTGAGGCATAATAATTGCATTTTTTGCTTGGCACTCCAAGAGCGGCCTAGCTTATTGAGAGAAAAATGCAGAATTACTTCTTTTAAACTAAGACATAAAAAATTCTATCTTGTGATACACCGTTGTAAAGGGGTTATTAAGAACTTTTAAAAACCGCCGAAACATGCACGGGTCCGTATTTGAAAAACTCAAGTTGTTGTCTCATTATCTCAAAAGCTAAGGAACATTTAAAATGTTGAAATTTACTGGTTTGTACACATAAGAAAACTACGAAGTTCTTGTATCAAACGTTTTGATGAAAAACCTTTAGTTATCGATTCATTTAGAAAATTAAATTCGACCTAATTTTAGTTTTCTCACAGTAACTCAGAAACTAACAATCATTCGGCAACATTGTTTTCGGTTCTTAGAAGAGTATTAAATTTGGCACATTTCTTCCAATTTAACCGACCCTGTAACTCTTCCCGTTTAAGAGATAGCAATAATAGCACATCGAATTTGGAACACCCTGTATAACACAGCCGACATCTCACAGACTTTTCGCTCAACTCAAGATGAATTTCTTGCCAGAAGTAACAATATAAACAAAAAAACGTCCCCAAATTTAAGCCAGTGATAAAGTTACCTTAATTGAAAAAAAAACAATGTGATTACGTACCGTAATATTCAACTCACGACTAATTTCGGAAATATTATGGCCTTGTTCATGTAAAAGTACTATATTGTTTTTAATATTATCGCTCAGATTTGGTGGCATTGTAGCCGAACGATGAACTGAGAAAATACCAAAAAATAAAATTGTCTCAATGAATTGGGCCAGCAATACATGTTTTTGTGCAAAATATTGATGTATATACACAAAAAAGGGGATCCAACAAAAAGTAATCTAGGTCAAGTGTGACAAAAAAAGGTATCCGACCCACAATACCGCAAGCGATTTTGATTTGAAACTGGTCGACCACTTTTGTGGCCGATAGTACTTATAAAAAATTTTTACCATTCTTTAAAAAGAGTAGAAGAAAATAAAACCGAATACACTGGTAAAGGTATCTTAAAATACAACGAAAATAAGATAGAGTATAAATACGTCAATAATTTGAATGAGTTGCTGAAAAGATTTGAATACATATATGTATGCACAAGAACAAGCTAGTAATAACAATTTTAATAATGAAATGTTAGATGTAATTCAGTTAATTAAAAATTCACTCGAAAACATCGTAGATACACTAAAAAGTTTAGAATATTTAATAAGAATTGTGCCTAGTCTTCCTAGAGGATCATTAAAAGAGGGTTCGGGACTTTTTAACGACTCGTTAAACAACTTACCATTCGAATTACATGCACCAGGTTATTCGTATTTAGGGCCTGGGACAAAACTCGAGAAACGTTTAAAAAGAAACGATAAACCCATAAACAAATTGGACGAAGCAGCAAAGGAACATGACATATTTTATAGGGATCACAAAGATACAAAACAAAGACATAAAGCGGACCAAATACTTGAATGTAAGGCTTGGGAAAGAGTTGCAGCACCAGATGCTGATATAAATGAAAAGTCATGGGCATGGGTCGCAATGAATGCTACGAAAGCAAAACGATATTTTGGGATGGGTTTAAAATTTTAAAGAACAGAACGCTGAAGCTGGAGGTTTTATAAAATAAATTGCATTAATTATTCATTTTGCTTATAATAAATGACTAATATAACAAAAATTACATTAACTGATCATCAAATACAAAAAATTAAACGGGCCTATAAAAGGCAAGATACCGTTATAGTGCGACTACAGTATAATAAGCAATTTGAGAACGGAAAACATGAACTAATATTAACCGATAAACCAAAAAAGAAATTAGAAAAATGCAAAATTGAAAAAAAGGAATTAGAATTGGACATTTCTTATGAACAACTTAAAGTTAATCATACCGGTGGATTTCTCCCTTTAGTTTTTGCTGGTTTAGGAGCTTTAGGTGCGCTTTTGGGTGGTGGAACTTCGATTGCTTCAGTAGTAGTAAATGCAAAAGATAAAGCTGCAACGTTAGAAGAACAGAAACGACATAACAACAAAATGGAAAATTTAGAATCAGATGTAAAACATTTAAATGTTGAAGCGGGGGTAAAAAAAGTCGAAAAGTGCCTCACAAAAAAGCGTAATAAAATCACTTACTAATTTAGACATAACATTACTAGCTAAAAAATTAAATTTAAAACATTTTAGAGGAGTTTTTATGAAAGACGAACTTCCTGTTTATCCTGAAATAAATGAATGTGGCATTCTAAATTTAGAAAATAGTTATGAAAACGGTAGTCATTGGGTCACTTACTTTAAAACTAAAAGTTGTAAATATTATTTTGATTCCTACGGTGATGCGAAGCCACTCCTCTAACTGATTAAATATTTAGGCAAAGATAATTTATATTATAATTCCGATAGAATTCAAAACTACACTGATCCGCCAATTTGTGGTCATTGATGTTTACTTGTTTTGTACTACTTATCTAAAGGAAAACCATTTACTAGTGATGTCTTAAATTTTTGCAAAAATAAAATATTTATTATAAATAAATTGCAACATGAATTATAAAATCGCGTATTTAATTTTAACATTATGTTTTTTACTTCCTTCGGTACCATCTATATTTGTTTCTGCTTATGATTATAATAGAATTCAAGGAAAAAGTACACAATCTTTAATAAAATTCTACACTGATACCAAATATGTACTCAAGTTAGTCCAGCATAGATTATGCACTTTAGACAACCACACATGGAATTTAATTAGTGAAATGAAGCTATCTGAGGTCTTTATACATGATTTTCAACATAAAGTTAATTGGAAACGAATTTCGATGTACCAAAAATTAAGAGAAACATTTATACAAAAATTCAAAGACAGATTTGATTGGCAGTGGGTATCCATACAACAAAATTTCTCGGAACCGTTTATTGAAGAATTTTCAGACTTAGTTCATTGGAATGAAATATGTACTACAAAAAATCTTTCTGAAAATTTTATGAGGAAATGGGCACACAAACTAGATTGGAATAGTGTATCTCAATATCAAAAACGTTCTCCACAATTTATTGATGGCTTTCAAGATAAGTTAAACTGGGAAAAAGTCTCAGTATACCAAACATTACCTACCTCCTTACTTAGAAAATTTAAACACAAAATCGATTGGTATTGGGTTCTAGATAAAAAAAACCCGTACTTGATTCCTTTAAAAAAGAATTAGTTGTATATTTCAAAATTTCAGGTAACGATTATCTACTCGAAAGTTTTAAAGAACAGCTTCGTCCTTAAGTTACCTCACCGCACTGTATTTTAAGAGATATTGTAAATCTCCTAAAATATTAAGATATCAAAAAAAATTGAAAAAATATTTTTTTATATAATAAATATGATAAATAACAAGATGAAGCATCATAATCGCAGCCTTGATGCCACTGTAAAAAGAGATTGTGTGCTTTGCACACAATCGTTGAGTCGTTTTACGACTCAACTTATAAATAAAAAAATTAAGCATTGTGTTGAAGTTCCTTCGATAAACGAAAACCACGAAAACAACAATTTGGTTTACGAAAGTGGACTGTATTAAATTTCACTTATATAAATAATGGTAAAGTATTGGTCTAAGTATGAAGTGGGAGTTTGCTTAGTTGGGAAGATTACGAGTTACGTTTACGATCACATGTCTAGAGCGAGCACTGGTCAAAGAGAGCAAAATTACTGCAATCATCCCTTAAGTACTAAACCCGAGGAACTCCAACCAGGGGCGCACCAATACCAGAATCCCTTACGCGCAATGGTCGCGCCTAAGGTCATAAAATCGCCGCCATCTGGCAAATACCTATACAAATCGCTTTCATTGAAGTATTGCGATCCGCCGAATTGCGGATCGCGGCAAAGGTCCAATTTAGAAAGCTTCCTTTGACCAGTAGCGTATTTCCCAGCCATAAAGAGCCCTTCGATATGGCCTGATGGGTACGATGGTCTGGCGCCCAGATGGAATCCTTCAAATACGTATCGATGACCATGGGCGTAACTTAAGGGATAAAAGTACAAAACAAATTAACTAAGCAAACTACGCCAAGAAACAATAACCTAAAGTCCTTAACATGAATAAGCTAAAGTCCTTAACACATTGTGATCAGTGTAATCTTGAAGTAAGAAATTCAAACTGAGCACATCACTTAAAAACGAAACATACCGATAACTATAATAATAATATGCAATGCACTAAGTGTAATACTGATATTACCAAATCGAATTGGGACACGACATGTTAAATCTACACAACACCTGAAAGGAAACGCTCCAAAAGTTAAACATTGCGATAACTATAATCACGACATTACAGCATTTCCAATTTTGCACGTCATCTCAAATCTTTATAACACAACAGTTCTTCAACTTTAAATCAAAATACACTTAAGGAACCGAAATATAGAAAACTACATCGCGTTTTCAATTTTAGTAACACTTTATTTAAAGAGAAATTTCTCAAAAACAAAACAACCGAGAAAGAAGTACAATTAAAAGACATTTTTCCTTTCAGAAATGATTATTTTAAAGCACAAAAAGAAGTGTATACAATAATAGAAAATAAATACAAATATAATAAGAAATTTTCAACTTGGTTTATGGATTATAAAATAAAGCTTGATAAAATAAAAGACTTGAGAAGAAGAAATGCAAATGTGCCGTTCGATTTTGATGACGAAAATAATTGTTTGGACGAAGCCATATTTAAAATGATGGACACTTTAAGAAACATTATTAATAACATCATAAAAGTTGTAAAGCAAAAAACTAATTTCCAGAAAGGTGATTTAATGAATATAATAGTTTTGAATGATGACTTTTTAGCGCCTATATCAATAGGCTACCAGAAGAAACCTAATGCTGGAATATTATTGGACTTTATAGAAGACATTTTATTGTCCAATCAAAGTGTCGATATAAACAAAACTACTTTTCATATTCAAGTTGTTAATATTCCTAAAGGCAAGGGACTGCAGAAAATAAATGGATATTCAAAAATTATAAATTTAGTGGGAGATAAAAGAGCAAAAAGAAATATTACGCAAATTAAAAACAACGACAATTTATGTTGTCCAAGGATTATAATAACAGCTCTTACTTACCGCACAACCAAGATTTTAGGAAAAGAATTAATCAATCGTGACGTAAGAAGTATAAAAGATGGAAGAAAATTAGTTTGATTTAACTAAAGCATTATGCCAAAAATTAAAGGATTATAACAAAGATGGTTTTACACTAGAAGATATTAAAAACACAGAGGAGTTGCTCGATATTCAAATCAAAATTATTTGTGCTGAAAATTTTAAATACTGTAATATATTCGGGAATAGAGAAAAAGACTAAAATTTAATTACAGATGTATAAAAATTGTAACCACTTCGATGTAATTAATAGTACGTCAGGTTTTTATACTACTTCATACAATTGCAAAAAGTGCGATACACCTTATCAAAATAAGGAACACGATTGTGAGAAAAACAGGAAAAACAGCGTTTGTATAATGTGTAAAAAACTTCAACACGATAAGTCAGGCAAAAATAAAATATACTGCAAGGAATGCAACAGATATTGTTATAACGAACAATGTTTTGAAAATCACAAAAGTGTTTGTTCGAAAATTTACAAATGTTTGGAATGTAATAAAATTTGTATCAGGGAAAAATACTATAATTGTGTTTCGGGAAAGTGCTTAAATTGTAATAAAATGTATGATAACATTGCAGTGCACGCATGCTACATGCAGCAAAAAATTCAAAAGGGTGGTATTTGTAAAAAGCCTTGTATCTGTAATGGAGAGGCTGACAAAAAAAGTAAGTCTTGTACTGATACGAAAAAATGCATATGGTTTGATTATGAAGCTCAACAAGAAACGGGCGTCCATGAAGCCAATTGCGTAATTGCACATTATTTAAATGGCATTAGGCACACTTTTTATACTTGGCTCATTTCTAAAAAGCATGCAGGGTATACAGCTATTGCACATAACACTAAAGCTTATGATTCACAATTCATATTACGATTTTGCGTTGAGAATTCTTTAAAGCCTTATACAATTTATAATGAAACTAAAATAATGATTCTCAAAGTAGGTCCAAAAATTAAAATTATTGACAGTCATAATTTTGTTGCTTCTGCCCTTTCTAATTTTCCGAAAACTTTTGGTCTTGCCGAATTGAAAAAAGGATACTTTCCTCATTTGTTCAACGTTAAAAAAAAATCAAAACTACATCGGTTCAATTCCTGATGCTAAATATTATGGTCCTAATACAATGAAAAAAGAAGCTAGGAAAAAATTTCTAGAATGGCATACTGATCGAGTGAAAGAAAATTATGTGTTTGGCTTTCAAAAACAGTTAGTAGAGTATTGTAATTCTGATGTAGATATTTTACGAAGAGGTTGTTTAGAATTGCGAAAACAATTTTTAGAAATAGCAAACATCGATTCATTTCAGTATATCACGATAGCAGCAGTATTTATGGCAATCTACAGGTCAAAATACAATATCTGTTATTAAAGACACCAAAAGAGACAGCTCGAGAGAACGGAATGCGGTGCTAGTGCGGTCAATTCAAAACAATTTTTATTAGTTTCGCGATAAAGGATATAAACTATCTCTATACAGCCTGATTAACAAGCAACAAGCAGAGCCAACACAGGAATAGTCCAATCCCATCCACATAATAGACCCTGGGAGCTCCCAGGAGTCCGAATCGGACAAATCACAGGGCGGGGAGTTTAAAAAACCAAGAACAAAGAAAAGAGGCAGGAAACCCAATGTCACCCCTACCAATTCTAACCCCACATCTCCCGTACAACAGACCAAAAGGCCAGCATTTGAGGCATCAGCACAAGCTTCCACTTCCACAACAACGCATTCCAAAACAACACCAACAACAAACATAAAACAACAGCAAAGGCTTCCAACCTTTACTCACTCTTTCACGGTCTATGCACCGCCAACTACTACCAGGATCCAACTGGCATTCTAGTGGGAGGAAACAAAGGCAGACAGTACCGACATCATTATAAAAAAGAATTCTTACTTTCTAATAAAGACAAACTGTGTAGAAAAAGCAACAAAAACATTGACAATCCTAAAACAGCACAACAAAATAACGAAATTCAAAATCAGTGAAATTTCCATCACATCACAGCGCAAAGGCAACAACAACTCTAACAGACAATTCACTCCCTCTTACTCAGTGGTGGCCACAGGGGTAGACCTCGACATACCCCACGAGATGTTCCTAAACCAATTGAAGAAACGTAACCTACAGATCAGATTCTGCAAGCAAATCATATCGACGGAAAGAGGCACACCAACATTAATGATGAGGGCTGATAACGGGTGACCTTAAAACCTTCGAACAATTGATGAACGATAGAGCCATACAATTTCTGGGACGCATCTTCAGGATTGTGGAAAGCAAACCACCAGCTCCCATCCCCGCTCCATGTAGCAAATGCAACACATTCAGCCATAAGACTACATAGGACTGCAAGCAGCCCATGAGATGCAACAAGTGTCAGGGATCACACACTACGGCAACCTGTACATCGCCACTCCCAATCCGATGCGCCACCTGCAAATCCGACGACCACGCAGCTTGGAGCATGAAGTGCCCAAAAAGACCCACGGTTCCAATCGATGGTATTCCAAATGTCAAAATTATGTGCCTCAACGAGAAAACAGCCGAGATGTCAAAAGAAACGACGAAACAAAGTCGAATTCACTCACCTATAACAACTCATGACTTCATAATAAATAAATATAAAAGTCAGATCAACAAAACCACCCATACAAATAGGAAAGAATTGCTTAAAAAACTTTGTAAAAAATTCATAGACGATTTCAACATAGGCTCCTCGGTTGTTTTCTTTGGCTCATGTATGTATGTATATGTGGGATCCGCTTGTCAGACCGCTTAGTTGTACATAGCTTGTAAATATTATTCTATAAGTTAGGATTAAGGACTGGGGCACGAGGGCGATTTACCCTTAAGGTACGCCCATGGTTGGTATTACCCGGTACCCTGGGTTTTTTCCACGACACTTTGTCGGCATAGGAAGTACAATGGTGGTTCCCTTTGGCGGGGTCTTCGCCAAGGGCTGGGTGCCAGACGTGGACGCAGTGGCTCCATGTGAAGAACTGTCCCGATGCCTTTAAGTATTGTCTAGACATGGTATGCCCATGGTTTACGACCATGGATGTTCATACTTAAGACTAGGGAGAAAGCGGCTCTTTCTCTTTTTCCTGGCTTTCTGGTGGACTGAAGACTCAGAGGTCGTGCCCGCGCTTTTTTTTTACTCAGTTTTATCTAATATATTCATATCGTTCAGTTAACGTGGCTATAATTGAAAGGTCCCTAACTATCCCTAAAACACAGTTACCGAAGCTCCAATTAATAAGCCCCTAGACAACGGAAGGAAAACCTACATATATAAGGTGGTCCAATTGCTATGGGCCACTATTGCTATCTTCTAAACCATGAACATTACAAGTTCGGTTAAATTAGACAAAAGTTGTCAAATTTGATGACAAGTTAAGATCTCGAGACACTGTTGCCAAAATTTGTTTGGTTTCGGAAATATTGGAAAAAAATAAAATTTAGCCAAAAACGTTTTTGTAAATAAACCGAAAACTGAGGGTTTTAGAAAAAGTTTTTCTTATAACACTTTATTGGTTTTTAAGGTTCTACACACTAATGATAAATTTTAAAAAATAACACTTAGTTTCTGAGATATCGACACTAACTTCAATTTTTTAAATACGGACCTGAATTTTTGTTTTGTTATTTTAAATGCATATTTTATCTTCATTTCACTGATGTATTATATGTTTACATTTGCCGACGTTTCGTTAGAAAAGTTCATCACCAGAGTTTATTTCCTAAAAAATACGAGTCCGACCCTGGATTTGAGTTGTAAATTACATGTAGACACACTTGCTACAAATAATTACAAATGTTGAAAATGTCCCCCATTACTTTGAAGACATTTTCGAGCGTTTTTTATAACTCTTTTTTGTAAATTATTTAACATAATAGGCGTTAGTTTTTCACAGGCGGCTCGAATTTTAAAAATAAGGTCGTCCAAATCTACGGGGGATGTTTGATAGACCTGATCTTTAATAAAACCTCACGCAGAAAAATCCATGGGCGTCATATCTGGTGATCGAGGTGGCCAGCTTATAGGACCATTGTTTCCAATCCAAGCGTTGGGTTTCCAGGTATTTAGATATCTAGTGCAGCGATGATGCCGATGTGCTGGAGCACCGTCTTGTTGAAAATATTTAAAATTTCGTAACACATCAAGGGGAATATCATCTAAAAGTTTTTGTAAGGTGTTTTGTAAAAAATCTAAATATCTAGTTCCAGTCAGATGCTCATGAAAAAAATATGGACCCACAGGTTTTTTGTCTAAAATTCTCAGCCACATATTTACGCCAAATCTCTCCTGGAATGCCGTTTCTCGATGAATATGCCGATTTTCTTGGGACCAGCGATAGTGGATGTTTCGATTGAACCATCCATTGTTGCAGAAACGGCTTTCATCAGACCACAAAAGCGTTTTACAAAAATTGACATTTTGCCTTTTTATGTTTATTAGCCATCTACAAAATATTCGCCTTCGTCGGTAGTCTTCGGGCCTCAAATGTTGCACTTTGCGGCAACGATAAGATTTAAATTTATTATTCTTTAAAATTCTCCTTGTGGAACTTTTTGAAATTGCCGAATTGTTTTCAATTTCTCTTAAAGATACGTCTCGGTCATCGATATTTTTATAACGCAAATATCCTGAAAAAAATAGCGTTGTGAAAAATAATGCTTTTGAAATAGATTAGGAACTTTTTTAAAGGAAGTAAGCGAATTAGCTAGGTTCATGTGCGCAGATACCTATTAAGTTTTCGTAATTTCTGCTTCCTTGTACTGTGACAGTTTTACCTCTTTTAATTGAATTGTTGAACGATCCGTAAAGCCGCAAATTTCTTTCCAGTCTTTGAAATATCCTAGGATTTGGTATTCTTCTTTCTGGATATAAATTTTGATACGTTCGGAGCGCGTTACTAGCTTTACGGAATTCTCGGATATAAACAAGTAGCATATCTGTTTTTTCTTCGTTTGTAAAACGCATTTTTTATAAATCAAGCCTCAAAGAACTGAGAAATACAAAACTTTTTAATTAATTTCACACTGCTTCACAGCAAGAAGTCTCTTTACCTATGTAGTAGCTTTAGAAAATTAGATCTTAAGATTTTGATATTACTCAAACCGTTGAAAACTTATGCTTTTTCCCTAAAAAATACGAATCTGACCCTGGATTTGATTTGTAAATTACATGTAGGCACAGATACTAGAAAGAATTATAAGATAATTATAATAATTATAGGGTTTATTCCCTAAAAAATACAATGATTAGTGCCTACATTATTACCAGGCAATGTTTTTCCTCAATCGTAGGTGGCGGCTCTCATCATTAGGAGAGCGCCATGATTAACAATTGAATTGACATTACACACGCATTAAACGGGGGTGAGGCTACTATTTGTGGAGCAAAAGTTCATGGGTTTCATAAGACCACAAATACTGTTTATCAGGATAACTGATGTTTTTGGCACAGCTGTACAAAATGTTATCAAGAAGATACTTTCAATGCAGTGAATAAAGAAAATGGTTTAAATAAAACACTTCGTGTGGTAGAACCTTTAAACCCACGCGATGAATTTTATGGAGGAAGAACTAATGCTTGTAAATTAAAAGTTAAAGCAAAAATTTTAAGGTAAATAGATGTTTGCAGTCTGTATCCTTCCGTTCAATACTTTGATTATTATCCTGTAGGTCATCCTATAAAAATATTCAAACTAAAATCATTCGAAACATATCGGTACGGCCTTATTAAATGCCAAATTTTGCCCCCAAGAAAACTACATATGTATATCATCCAGTGCTACCTATAAAAGGGGAAAAATTGATAATTACGTTGTGTTCGCAACGTTTCAAGGAGAAGTGTGAAAAATGTTGCCATAGTGAAGATGAACGTTCTTTTATTGGCACATGGACAACAGATGAAGTAAAAAAGGCAATAGAAAAGGGTTATAAAATTCTGGAAATATATGAAGTTTGGCATTTTAAAAAGAAAAGTAATAATCTTTTTAAAGGGTACGTAAGAGATTTCATAAAAATTAAACTGGAAACGAGCTCTTGGAAAGATGATAATAAATTAGTAGAAGATGATATATCAGCTGCAAAGAAACATTTAGACTTAAATTTAGACAAAGAAAATATTATCCCAAATCCAGGAAAAAGAGCTGTTGTAAAAATTTGTTTAAATTCTCTATGGGGAAAATTTGGACAAAGGCAAAATGCATCTAAAAGCGAATATATTTGTGGGATTCTTAGGTCGAATAGATCTAACCCTTTTGTACATATGTAAAGACTTCTCCATTTTTACGATAAAGTCGAGGCACAATCGGAAGTCTTTAAGTTGTAAATAAGTTAGGTCTGTTAATTTAAGATGAAAGAGTTGTGAGGGGGTTGATGTTGCCCCTATAGGACGCCTATATATGTCGCAACCTGGTTAGAAGTATTTCGTCAATTAAGAGGGTTTCGCAATCGTTATCTTCATGCGATTCTGCTATTTTATGATTAACGTCTAACCACCCTTTGTCGGTACTTGTGGGAAAGGATAGCCACCCTTTGTCGGCGTGGATGAGAAGCGCGGCCGCGCTTTGTCGGTATCTCTGGAAATGTGCCGACAAAGTGTTATCGGTACCACGGTAACGACTCAGGTGGTGTCATAAGTCGGCAATTGCCTTCTAGCCAGGGTACGACACTGTTTTAATTACCCTTAGTTTAGTACTTAAGAGCGCCCCGCGTCCAGAAGGTTCTGTCTTTCTTTCGAGTGGCTCACCAGCACTATTATCCGCAAGTAAAATCATAAGTGTATCTGATAATATCATTAAACCCTAGACAACTTTAGAAAAACCTACATATTACTGACGCTAAACGTTGGTATGAAATTTTATTAGATGATAAACTTGAAGTAAGCAATACTAACTTCATAAAAGATGACATGATTTAAGTAATTTACAAGTACAAAAATATGTTTGTTGAAAACAGCTTAACACCTAACGTTTTTATAGCAGCATTTACAACATCTAATGCCAGACTTAGGCTGTATGATATGTTAGATCAATTGGGTGAAATAGTGGTATATTATGATACCGATAGTATAATTTATATTGATGATGGCACTAATGCTGTTAAAACAGGTTGTATGCTTGGTGAGTGGACTGACGAGTTTGGCAAAGATGATTATGGCAATGATTGGGTAAGCACAGGACCAAAAAGTTATGCCTATGATACAAAATTGAAAAAGGGAGTGATGAAATTTAAAGGATTTACTTTAAATTATAAAAACTCTCAAAAATTAAATCATAAAACCATGGAACAAATTTTGGATAAAGAAATTGACAAAATAAAACTAAACTATAACATGATAAATAGAAATGACAAAAATAAAACGTTGGTTAATAAAAACGTAACAAAAGAATTAAAATTTGAATATGATAAAAGAATGATATTGAATAATGAAGATGGAATAATAGATACTTTACCTTGAGGCTATTGTTGAGTTACATTGAATATAAAAAAAATTTGGAAAAATAAATAAAACAAAACAATACAATTAATAATGGACTGTAAAAAGTTAAACGCAAAGTGTGGCCGTTTTCAAATACGAGAGCAAAGCGCCCTAGGATGCAAAGCATCCGTATTGCCTAGTTTAGGTTCGCTAATGGGTGCAATGCTATACAGCAATATGACGGAAGAAGAATTTGCTAAAGAATATTTACGCTATGATATGATACCATACAATGAAACTATTAGAATCGATAAAATTGGGGTATTAAATTTTAATTGATTGAACAAACAGGTAATGGGAAAAATTCGATATAACACTTTTCGTGAACAAAGTCCTGAATTGTTTCCTCCGGGGACAAATCCGATACATGAATATGAAGGTGACGAACAAGTATCACTAATAATAATAATTAGTAGAAACAAAAAATACCGAACTGATCAACGATTATGGTTTCCGTTATCTGATATAGCTACGGATATTATGATTAAACAGGGCAGAACGGGTAAGATGCTTTTGCCCATTGAATTGTTTATTGACATAAAAGATAAATGGGTTTTACCTTTATTAAATTTGGCTACGATACCTAGACAACTTGAATTACTTGAAAGTAAACGCAAAGAAAGAAAACAAAGTATGTTGCGGCGTAAGAAATAAATAATACAGCCTTCGTCATTTTATATGGACACGAAGCATCCTAATAAGGTTCTTCGAACCCGTAAGTATAACGTTTTCGCAATTTTTTAAAGTATTTTCTTACTTTAAAAAATCTTAAAGAACCTCTGATTTTATTTTCATTTCTAAAAACCATTTAACAACCAAATTGACCATGAGAAAACGATATTAAGCTAATAAATAATTATTTGATTATTGATAACCTTTAACTTGTGTGAGTCAGTGTTTCGTTGTATTGTATTAATTAATTATACCTTCCTCTCTGCATTTTTCTAGACTTGAAACAAGCATTGGTTATATTAAAAGGTATTAAATATACGGGCATAAAGCGCCCTACTAGGAAACCTTCCTGAAGGTAACTTTTTCATTTGCTCTTTAATTCGAAGTTTAGTTTTTTTAACACTTTCTTTAAGTTTCCGTTGTTTTATTCGCAACTGTGCAATTTTTAAATCAATTGAAGTGTTTTCACTTTCATTAGATAACGAATCTAAAAATAGAGACACACGTTCACTGCTAGGATTGTGTGCGAGCACACAATCGTTGAGTCGCGTATTGTATTGTTTACGAATGCAAAAACAGTAATAAAATAATACATAATACTTTTAATGCAACCAAGACCTATTTCATTAACATAAAAACCGAACAAAGCCGAGACAGCTAAACGGGACACTTTTCCTGTCCTTGCCATTTAAAATACATTGTGCAAGTGCTGATCAAAGTCCACGTCGGTGGACAGCAATTTGTGGCACCAATTTAAAAAGCATGTAAACGAAGATACACGAAGCAAAACTGTCCCGGTACCCAAGGTAGAATCGAGTTTGCAAAGTGAAATTCGTTTATAAGTTTTCGATTTCAATTGCGAATCGTAGAATAAAACCGGAACGTTTTTTCTCGTACATTTTCGGTCCTGCATGGGTTCGCACTTGGGGTGCACCGTTACATTTGGTTACATTCAGTTGTCTACATTAGAGTAATAATTTTTCTACGGGCGCAAAGCGCCCTATATTAGGAAACGGAAGCCGAAGTCTTCCTTTGGACACAGGATGTTTCGCGCTGTATCCGTTCTTCGGGTGCCTTGCCACCTTAACGGGAGCAAAGCGCCTTATTGGATGCCGAAGGCATCCGTATAACAAAAGATGCACCTAAACGTCTTCCTCCCACTCGTCATATCTTGTGCAAAGTAACTTTTTTGGGGAAATTAAAAAAAAATAGGAATAAATTTCTGTAATTTTCCACAGGTAGGTACCTTTTTTTTTCGAGGAAAAAATCTTCAAAAAACATCCAGCCTGTTGTCACGGCGGCTGGATAGTGTGAGATTCGCCTACTGCGCCTACCCACTAAAAAACCTTGGACTCCACGTATCCTGCGCCGACCCGGAACCGTCCCGAGGGATATACCGTCGATGCCGGCGAAGGTTTCGGTGTCTTTGTTTCGTATCCCGACGCGGTCGTTCAATTCAAAATTCAATTCGCGGAAAGAAGAATGAAAGAAAGCGGTTTCATTTGACTTTCCCCTGCTTATTTTTTGCAAATTCTTCCATCCATCAGCGCTAGAATTTTTTTTTTTACACCCACAATCAGGTCCATTCACCCACGCCCCGCTACCTCTACTTCTCGCTTGACTTGCCGAGTTCATTCTTCCTCCGAGCCGTTTTTTCAATTTGCCTCGTCGTGCAGAAGAAGCCTGGCTCCGTTGTCCGGTTTTTTGGCCCCCTTCCGATTTCGGGGGTCCTGCCTCGCTCCTCCGGAATTTTAAAGAGCCCCTAGTTGCTCAATCTTCGAATTTTTGTCGACCCTGGTTCCAGTTGGACTCCTTCTAGGACCTCGCAATTTCGGTTTTTCCTTTTACTTGACGATATTCCCGGATTTCGTGGTTTCAGTGAAAAGATTCTGTTCACCATTTTGTCCAAGAAATGCAAGTTATTCCTGGAAACTCAAAGCTTTTCCCAGGATTTTCGTGAGAAAATCGGCCTAATTGCTTTTCTAGGTCCTGCTAAGTTTTCCTAGAAATTTAGGAAGCTTCTAGTTGCTAAATCTTCGAATTTCGTCGTCCCTGGTTCCAGTTGGACCCCTTCTAGGACCTCACAATTTCGGTTTTCCCTATTACTTGACGGTATTCTTGGATTTCGTGGTTTCAGTAAATAAATTCCGTTCACCATTTCGTCCAAGAAATGCAAGTTATTCCTGAAAAAATCAGAGCTTTTTCTAGGATTTTCGTGAAAAAATCGGTCTATTGGCTTTTCTAAGTCCTGCCAAGATCATCTGGAATTTTAAGAAAAACTCCTAGTCTAAGGTAGGTACTTGGGGATTTGAAAAGGTTTTTGATGCCTTTGCTTAAAAGTTTTTCCAATGGATTGGGTGAGACGAAAAGATTAGTGCGGTGGGTTTTTGGCGGTGATTGGGGGCTAGGTAGGTACCTGGGGATTTAGAAAATTTGAGTTGGATGAAGTGGAATTTTGGGGTGTGGGGCATAACAGCCCACCTACTACTCGCGCGAGTGTTTAAGAAACATTCGAGTTATGTATGTATATTATTTTCCCTCGACTATAGATCATATATAAAAAATAACAAAAAAAGTTTTTAAATACTATTATCGAAATTAACATATTTTTAATAATTTTTGAGGCACGTAGGAGTCGTGGGAAAAGTCGGTATCTAATCGTACTGTAACGAACTAAGATCAACTAATTAAGAAAGGATTATGCCTAAAAATAACCGTTTAATTGATTTAAACTCCACAGCCAATTGACTAACGATTTAATTAAACAAATTTAGTTTTAATTAAAATCTAAGTATCACTTAGATTTCAGGTAATTTTCGGAATAGGCTAATAGCCTGTAGCGCTGCTTGAGGTTTCGGGCCCGGACGTGGAAATTCGCTATCTCCACAGTGTGATTCGCCGGAAACCATCCGGTTTGACCATCTCGTAATCTCTCTCCATGATACCATCCTAAAATTAAAAAAAAAATTTGCATGTTGATTATTATTAAAAACGGCAATAGCGAAAAATCAATAAAAAGAATTTAAATATAGATAACATAATTGTATTATAGTACTGCAATTTGTGTCGTAAATTGCAAGTAACAGTAAAGCATTATGCCCTTAAAGGTCTTTATTGCGCCTCAATCCACCGCTATTAATGTCTAATTTTTCTTAAATGAGATAACCATTGCAAATAAACCTTTGTAAAAAATTAAGACAAATATAAGGTATCTCATTTCAAATAATAGATAGTTACAAAGACTTGACGAGCCAGGTTTTAAAAGTAATTCATGATACCGAATATGGTGAAGATATTTCATTTATCATGAGTGCCAGGTTTCTAAGAAGTTTAAAAGACAATGAACACAAAATTCCATGCACTCTTACTTACCATCTGCCATCTTTCTTGAAACATTTATAATATCCCCCTTCCCCAAGGCCAATTCATCGGGCTGCATGGCAGGGTAACTGTGGATGGCAGTAACTTGTGGACAATCCCAACATTCATATAACGTTTCTTCTGGGTCCTCAGACTTCGGAGGACTCAACGCCTCCATCCAGCGCTCTTTGTCACTTTCTGAACAACAGGACAACAACTACCAAAGAAAATTACAATTTCCAAACAAATTTAGCATTAAAAAAACTCACATATTCGACCGTTTTCCCATCTTGATTCTCCAACATTGTCAAGAAAATTAAATTTTTGTTCTGCGCTTCTTTAGTGGGAACTGCGAGCATCACATCTGAGGTATTCAAATCCAGCAAATTCCTTGGACAGTATTGTTGAACTACGTAGTTCTTCACTCCTTTTTCTTTCGCCACGATGAACAAATCATTGAATAAAAAGAGGTTCACAGTAGTTTTGCTGAATCTCTTCCCGAACGTTAGTTTCGTGTCTTCGTTTCTGGATTGCATGTGCGTCACTGAGCCGCACCGAACTAACCATCTCTCCTGACTGATTATGGGGATTTTGGGCATTGAATCGGGGAATTCCAGCTGCTTTGCTAGTTTCAACATCTCGGATTCGCGTTCCCTTTGACGAGCAGCTTCGTTGCATTGACTGACAATCTATGTATAAAAATACTAAAGGATTGCAAGGAAGAATATAAGTAATTGCTACCGACCTTATTTGCAGTGGCCAAGGTAAACTGACAAGCATAGTATTCAGAATCCTGTTGAGGGAGCCTTTTTAACACTGCATCCACCAAAAGGGGCCATCTAGTAATTCGTTGCATTGGTAACATCAAGAAAGAGTACAAACTTAACGATTGACACGTTTCGCTCAGTTCTAAGTGCTTTAGAAATGCGGAAAAGCCTAGTCGATCCCTAAGTAAAAAAAAAATCAACCCTGAACCGAAATGTTCCATTGATTTGCAACATACTTGAGGCTTTTCAGCACTTCATCGAAATGAATTTGGTTCTCACAATAAGGAATATAAACGTTAAAGTTCTCCTCTGCATGTTTTTGCACTATGTCGCAAATGCCGTGAAGTAAAATATTGTCTTGCCAACACTTTTCGAGATCGTGTAGCAATTTTTCGGATGAATTTCGAACTGAAATAGTACACAAATAGTAACGATTTCAATATGAATTTAAGGCGGAAATTGCTACCTGCAGCTACATGCCCGAAGAGAATGTTGAATTCTTCATTGGAGAGGATTGAATTGGCACTGAAGCTTTTGATGAAATGGTCATTGAGCACATTGAGCGAGTTGAGGTAAGAAGCTTCAGATGTTAGTATTTCGAATTTGGCTTCTTGCAGCTTTTTTTGGTGGGGATTTAATGTACCTAAGGACAGTTATAGATTCTTTCATATATACAGGGTTGCGATCTATGGTGTATAATATGTAAACGATCTGGTATACCTAGTGGCGTAAAACACATAAAAATAACAAACAGATCTTACTTAAAACTGCGGAATTTATAACTTCCGGTATTTCGCACCAAAGGGTTTTAGTGAAGCAAATGGAGTTTCTTTTTGGGGATATGAGCTCCATAGCGGATGGTCGGATTTTAATTTCTCCATTGGAGACGTCTTTTTCTGGCACATCTTCGTAATTGTCGGAATCGAAATCTGAGGTGTCGCCGTAGCTAATCGACTGAAATTGGTAGAAACAATGTTGTTATTAAAGGAATACGTTTTATGTTATGTAGATGCTATAGTACATTACGGAAAGTGGAAATGACTACGTTTAACAACAAAATAACCGGTTAGTGGAGCTTTTCTGCAGCTTATCTTGCCATGTTTTGTAACTGATTTATTAATGCCAATTTTCCAAAAACAAAATCTTTTTAAGAATTAAGTATTAATTTTATAATAACCCGAACTTACCTCCAAAACTGCGGCGTCGTAGAACTGATACAAAGGCTCATCCTGTAGCCTCAACTGAATATCCTGCAGCAAGGACTCATCCTTCTTGGTCTCCACACTGCTAAAACTATTCACACTCTCTGTATAATACGGATTCTCATTTTTCATATTGTTATAGCTCTCATTATCGTCATGGTTGATAAAATCCGACGATTTCATCACTGGCCTTGAGATTTCTACTGCTGAAACCCAACAACATTACCGATCACGTTGCCTTATTACACTCGATATGGTGAATACCTTTAATGGGAGTGCTTAAATTGCTTCCGCTATTCTCTGCCGAACTGGTACTTGGAGTTGAGTTCTTTTGGGCCTGATACAGACCTACCTCAGCATACCAAAAGGTATTTGGTCGCTTGACAGTGGTGTGCTCTTTGTTTCTAAAGACCCCAGAGTCTGCGTACCAGGACGAAGTCTTAGCGTTAGTCCTACCAGACTTCCCAAGATCTAAATTTACTCAGCTACTTAATAAATCTCTAAAATACCTTAAACAGTACACAATACCTGATTGTCCTATAGGAGCTGGAGGAGGAGGACTTTTGGGTCTCATCAAAGGTGACTTTGATTTCCTCAAAACCGGCGATAAAGACTTATCAGAGTTGTCATTCTGACTATCCACATCGATGGTCTCAGTTAGGTAAAAGGTACTTTTGGTCTTGCTCTCTCTGTTTAAGCTTGAGGTCACCTCACTAGCATTCTCTGCAGATAAAGACATGCTTCGCCTGAATTTCGTTAAGAAGCCTCCTTTGTTCCGTAATACTGCTTTAGATTTGTCTTGGTCCTCACAGGGTTGAAAATCGGAAGTTGGAGAAGTTTCTACGATAACGGGTTGAGAATAGACGATTTGTTTGAGGAAGGGGTTTCTTGTTTCGACATTCTCGTAGCTGCCAGATGTGGGTTTCGGTTGGTCTTTTTTGAGAGATTGGTTCAGGGCTGTATGGAAGTAAGAAGAAATTTTTGCTGCAAAAATGTGTATTTTAAATAATTATATTATAAAAAAAGGAGAACTTGTGCATTTAATGTTACAAATACTTGTTGGCTTAGCTGTTAATACATAAACTCAGTGAAGTACGGAATGTGAAAAATTATAATTTGAAACGGAGATTTTACGACATTCGTTGTTTGCAAATCCGAATAAACTTATGAATTACACTGCTACTGATAGTCAAATTAGGATTAAAATACCACTTTATTCAAATGAGAAAATCCAAATTTGCCGCTTCAGTCAACACACAAACCGCCATTGAATATTTTTTGGCAATTTCAAATTTCGGGTAAAGATTCATGTTGATGTTGATTTAGCCAACAGTTTATTTCCTATTGCCACGATAAATTTAACATTCTTACCAGTGGAATCATCAGTCTTTGAAATATGTTTCTTCATCTTCGAAAACGACTTCGTCAGATTCCTGCCGAATTTCCTCATGTTTTTCTCAGCAAATTTCATGAGCCGATAGCTTTGGTTATTAGGTGTTTCAGGCAATCTACTGTTTGCTATGTCTATACCACTATCATCCTGAAAAATATTGTAAATCATAATAGTGAGAAAAGATGATAAAAAAATGCATCAGATACTAATACAACTAATAATTTCACTTATATACTTAATACTTTTTTTAAACTTCCTCTAATATTTCTAATTTTAAAATTAAAAAGGCACTTTTGAAGAATTTCTTCAGTTGAAACTTACCACGATTCTAATCCTCTCCATTGAGGCTTCAGACTCAGAATCGCTTTCAAACGAGTCGTAATCATAATCTTCATCTTCTTTGGCAGTGTGTAGACTTTCGTAGTGATGATCAGCTTCGTTGCCTGTAGCAACAATCAATACATTAGGAACATTTAGATAAATAGTGTTTAACCTTAAAAGTTGCCACCAAAAATAGTTGTTCCAAATCAGATGCGTAAATGATAGAAGAGAAGATAGATTTCTCAGTTTTCATAGAAACCGAGTGTGGTTTCCCCAAAATTATGGTTGGTATCTGAGAATAACTATAGTCTTAGCTGAGCCTGTTTTTGAAGCCTCAGTAAATCAACATTTCATGAAGATTTCGAATTATTTAACCAAAACTTGGGTGAGCCTATTTAAAGAACGAGTCACATCTTCAACAGATTTAAGCAATATAGTACCTAGCTCCTGCTTCAACAGTTTTTTACCTATATAAAATGATATCTCCTGACTCTCCAAGCTCTCCTCGAAAATCCTATTCCTGATCTTCGGAATATCCTTTCCCTCCCTGATGGCCCTCATCCGACTCTCAACATCTTCCTCAACCTCAGCTACGCTGGCGCTATCCAGAAGTCTTTGCACAATTTCACTATTACCATCAGGGTATTCCAGCAACACTCTTGAGGAAGATGAGACAAATACTCTATCTCCCACATTTCTCCTAGGTTTACGTATTGTGGCGGGTGCAGAGCGGGGAGGAGGGATAGGCGCTGATACAGGGGTGAAGAATCTGCTGGTATCATTCTTGTAGATGCTTTTAAGGGATTTTGTGCTTAACGACCGTCTATGACGGCTTGGTTCGTGTGTCAACATTATTCATGGTACTCAGACTAATAGAAGGCATTCGCTAATAGTTTTAAAAGGTTCCTTTCAATGTTTGGCCAGTTTTGTGTATATTAAAAGCTCATGATTCATTAATGTAGGCGGGTTTCTTTATTGAACATGGGAAAGAATTATAACAATGTATTATGCTAGTCGCGTATTTACTGTCTTAAGCAATGACGCAAGTTCTAATTGAATATTCTCGTTGTGAATATAAAGTTTTTTTGCAGAGTACAGACTTTAGTAGAAATTTGTCCTAAAGCTCTTTTTTGTATGAAAACTACGAATTCTAACGTTTTTCCTAATGTATTAATCAAAACCTCTCAGTTAATTAACGAGCACGAATATTAGAGCAGAACAAAAGAGTTCTTTGACTTGCCACTGTTAAACGCTTATGGAATATTTAATTGGCACTTTTACTTTTTATGTTATTTCTCAGCTACGTTGATGTACCATAAAATCAAAACCGGAGAAATGCTTCAAGATTTACGTAATTGCTTAGTGGAATTTGGCAGGTGTGCGTAGTTTACAATAGTAGATTATTTAAAATTAAATTTAGTACTTAATGTTTCCAACAGATGGTAAGTGTGAAGGCATTTTATGCAAAAGAATATCTATAAATTTTACTAAACAGATTTTCCATGCATTTATTAGAAAATTGATGGTGAAAGAAAATTTTCAAGAGCCTCTAGACTTCGTTTTCTTCTATGGAACGTTATTTGTTGCCAGCGATTTGTTGAAAGTCTCCTGCCATTTAATTTACCAAAAAATTGTCTCAAAAAGAATATTAAAGGATTGGTCGCTTTCTTTTATGAAATCTATTTATATATCTATCAAAGAATTTCGATGGCTTTTTTCAAAGTTTTGAGAATTTGAAAAATTTCTTCAAATTTTTCCATGAAATATTTGTTTTCAAATATGTTCTGCGGTCTAGCTATAAAATATGAAATCTACCGGAAAATTGAGGGAACAGAAAGAGTTTCAAGAAAAAGAAGATTCCTTTTTTCGCGGAGTATTTATTTTAAAGAGTTCTTACTTTAAAAGGAGGAATTTCATAACTCCAAGACCTCTTTTCCCATAGAGTATTTCTTTCAAATTACATGTCTTCTATTTTCTATGTATTACTAATGAATTGGAGAGGCAAGAAAATATATTTTCAAGACTTAGAAAAATTCTTGTTCATCCATACAAAATTTATTTTCAATGAGTTTCTACTTTACGTAGAAGAAAAGTTCTCAAAAAATGAGGAATTTCAAGACTTTTTAAAATTTTTCTTTTTCAATAAAATATTTTTTTCTGCGTTTTTTTTTTATCTATAAAATTTATCAGAAAACACTACTATATTAATGGCTTAGAAGGTCTCTTTTCCTGCCACCAGATATTTTAATAACTTTCTACTTCTTTACTTCGGGATCTTCCAGAAAATTGTCAGAAAATGAAGTATTTTAAAATTACACTTTACTTGAAAAAAGAATATAGATTCCTCTCAAAAAAATTTTCTAGCTTTTTATTAGTAAATTTAACAGAAGATACTCTTAAAATAAGAAGATCTAAAGAAGACGATTTCTCTTTCTGACAAAGAATATTAGTTGCTTTTAACGATTTTCTACTTTTACCAGAAAATTGTTTCAAAATGTAAGAACAAATTAAGAATTTCAAGACCTAAGAAAACATTTTCCTATCCTCCGTGGAATATGTGTTTTTAAAGATTTTCTACTATTTTGCTGTGGAATCTTAGAAAGATATTAATGCACGAACAAACTCAGTCCTGAGGTCGCAGAAAACATAGTTTTGAGGTCACAGAATATCAATATATCGATACAACAGATTTTAAAAATTATATTTTGTCTTGTAAGCAGCATTGAAAGGAAATTTAATTTGTGAACACCTCTATAATGTAATTTGACCGCAGGCAAAGGCCGAGAATTTTTAGGCATAGAAAATACCTACATATAGATTGAATACTCTTAAAGGAACGATCAAAGATGTAATTAGTGTTAGCTACGAAATTACGTAAGGTGAAGGTCAACAGTTGAATGTTGGTTTCAATTCATGTTAAGGATATCCTATCCGTTGTAACATACATATGAAACATTTCCCAATATTTTTACGTCATTTAAAATTTTTATTTGGCCGATTAATTAGCGTTAAAAAAATATTAAATATGAAAATTAAGCTGAAGGTTAAGATAAGGCATCGCCAGACCAGTTATGGTATAGGAAATATTGACAACCTCAACATGTAGGACATTCCTTACGGTACCTTTACTTTTGGTCATTCGTTATCTAAATGCTGAAATTTCAATCTTAAGAAAATTAAAATCGGATTTAAAAAAATGACCTTCTTTTTGTTCGTGGCTTTTTTTTGTGTTATTTTATTTGCAGTCTCACATACTTATGGTATCAATTCCCAAATACTTCAAGGAAACCTCTTTTAAACCTATTAAGCACTATTTGCATTTATTGCTGAATCACCTACGGTACACCTTCGCTGTTCAAACTTGAAAATTGGTAAGTCCACACACTGGTCACCACTTATGACACATCGGAACTGCACGGATGCCTTTGCAAATATTTGGATCCTTATTCTTAACCACAAGAAACTTCTTAAAGACACAACGCATGCATCACTATGATGAAAACTGGTTTGTAAAAACCCGACATTGCAGAACTGAGTCGAAAAACTTTCACTTCACCCATGCATCCGTACAATGTAGTTTCAGATGGGCCTTCGGTTTAACAATTTGATTAAAAATTATGAACAATCACTGATTAATTAGTCCTGAATTTTTATCAAAAACGCACAAGTTACTGAAAACCTTCTCATAATATTAATATAAACAAAAGAATGTTTATTGCTGGCATCCTTGTTGGAAGGACAGTGGTTAATTCCCACAAAAGCGAGTGGTACCGAAATGGTACCGAACAGCGACGGAACCCGCATTGTTGCCATTTATTTTTAATGATTACGCATGAGGGTCCTGCGAGTTGCAGTAGCAAGTTTTAAAGTGTTATGTATTGAGATTTCCCCATCCGAAAACGTCTTCCATATAAATTACGACTATACTTAAGTTGTCACTTGCTATAGCCTTATTGATATTCAACTAGTAATACGCCTAATGACATAATCAGATTGTGCGCCACTTTCACACTTAAAGCTTTTATTGTTCAATGAACATTTCATCGGCACTTTGGTAAAACGTAGATGACTGGCAACATGTAACATTCTGCAGAACCTCGTCATTCTTCGTGGGTTTGGAATGATATCAGCCCCGACTCTGAAGGCGACCTTTGTTTACATAAAATTGTCTGCCAGCTTTGTGCTCGTTAATTTAATTAAACTACCAATGTAATGGGTACTTTGAATAACTCTCGGGTCTAGCAATCACATCAGCTTCCCATTTATTCGAACCATTACATCCGCTTCTTTTGCAACAGACCTCATCTTTTCGATTGGTCTTATTAAGTTGCAAAGAGATTTACACACTAACGAAGCCTCTTAAATTGCAATTTCTCACCTTGCGTCGTCTTCCCATTTCGTCATCTGACTTGATGAATGGCAACGTACTGCATAACAAACGCATAGAGAAACTTGCGCTTTTACTAGAAAATTCCCGACGGCTGTTCTAAATAGTACCATAATGCATGTTAGTGTGCAGGAAAAGTTTATACATGTTGTAGATTGTGTTCAGTTTCTCACCGTTGCTGCTGTAAGATATCATCTTACTAATTTTAAGCGTCTGTTCTACAGATCTCCGTTAGCAAATGATTCAGTAGTTAAAATGACTGTAGATATTGGGATTAACTCGACTAAAAATCTTATTTTTATCAAAGAAAAAAAAAACACTGAACGTTGTTACAGATCGCGATCACATTCGATATAATTTAGGAATTCAGTGCCGATCAAATAAGCAGAATAAGCTCAGGCATGAGAAAGGGTCAAACGCATCATTTTATTATGGATTTTTACCGTAAAAGCGCTATGTCCACTTCTCCGTAACCCACTGAAGTATCATCGACTATCAGACGCCCCGTGTGTACAGGGTGTTGGGTATAGAAAGTTTTCAATGGAAGATAGTTGGGGTCATTTTGAATCTATAGAGGGTCTGCCAAATGTGGTGGAAGAAAGTGAATGTCAATTTGACAGAGACGCTCTTTTGTTTCTCTGTCAACTATACAGGGAGTTTCAGGTTTTAATATACAAACTTTAATCGTATAAAAATATACCTTTCGAACGTAGAAACGTTCGAAAATAACTCTTGTTTGCTAGATAAACTTTATTCAAGAAACGATTCGTTTAGGAAATACAGGGTGTTGAAGTTTAATTAAAATATAATAACACCAAAACTCTATTTTTTACAGAACCCTTCGAGCTATTTCGATGACATTTTAAGGGTGTCCAAAGCTATGGAAAGAGCACATTTTGCAACACAAAATGTTTTTTTAGTCCTATCAGTGACGCGCCGCTACGTGCAGCACTGGCTATTTTTAAAGAAAAAATGGTACGTCACTGCGTTTTGGAAAAAAAAAAATTTTTTTTAGTCCTCATTCAATTCCGAAGAAAAAACTCATCCCAAAAACGTCCCATTTTTGAATAAAATATGACTGTAATTTTTTGTGTGAATTCTTTTATTTGTGCATCAAAACTTAAGTTTTATAAGATGAGCATAAAGTACACTTAAGAATACTATTAAAAAGCAAAAGTAGATATAATTATTTTTATCTTATTTTGATAGAACGCACCGTTTTGGCTCTAAAGACTTAAGACTGCAAGGCTGATTACTATCAGTTTGACATTAGAATTTTTTTTCAACACCCTGTATTTCTTAAACGAATCATTTCTGGAATATAGTTTGTCTAGCAAACTAGGGTTATTTTCGAACGTAGAATACACGATTAAAGTTTGTGTATCAAAATCTGAAACATCCTGTATATTATTTTGGTTGTTGAGTGTTTGCCATTTATCGTTATGGAGTCGTATACGATTGAACAACGAATTAAAGTTATTCAAGAACACTACAAAAGTGGTACAAAAATAAAAAATACCTTTCACGCAATACGTGATTTTCTCGGTCGGCATAACCGTCGAAATCAGAGCACAATCGGTCGTTTAGTGCACAAATTTGAATCAACTAGTTTGGTTTCAAAGACTAGCCGACGAAAAAGTGTTCGTACACCAGAAAATATCGCTGCTGTGAAAGAAACTGTCGAGGAGGATTCAAAATTGAGTGTAACTCGTCGATCGCAAGAATCGGGCATTTCATTCACCAGTTTACACCGTATTATGCATAAAGACTTAAGTTTACATGCACATAAAATCCAATTAACACAAGACCTGAAGTCAGCAGATTATTTTACCTGTTGTGTTTTCTCGAATTGGCTCATTGAACATCGTGCAATTGATGCCACTTTTTCATCAAAAATCATTTTTAGCGATGAAGCGCATTTCACATTAAATAGAACGGTAAATAAGTAAAATTGTCTCATTTGGGCCAATGAGAATCCTAAAAAATATCGAAAACAACCGATGTATCCTCCAAAAGTATGTGTTTAGTGATGATTGTGGTCGAAAAGAATCATTGGTTCTTATTTCTTTGAAAATGAAGATGGAAATGCGATTACTGTGAATTTTGACCTATACCGTGCCATAATAAGTAATTTTTTTCCGAAAATTAATCATATCATCATAGAAGACCTTTACTTTGAACAAGACCGTGCGATATGCCACAAAACGTGTGCAAACATAGAATTATTGTAGTCCAAATTTGGTGAAGGTGTAATTTCATGAAGTGGAAATGTGTCTTGACCCGTTCGTTCATGCGATTTGACACCTCTCGACTTTTTTTTTGAGGAGGATTTTTAAAAAGTAAAGTGTACGTCTGTCATTCAGTTACTATTCAAGACCTTAAAAACAATATTATTGGCGAGATAAATGCAATTGAAGCGATCACGTTAGAAAACATTATCGAAAATTTCGACCATCGTATTGAGGTATGTAAAACAAGTCGTAGTGAACATTTGAGTGATATTATTTTTTATGCATAAATGGTATAGATCAATGTTCAAAACAAAACAATAAATCGGATTGAATCGACATTCTTTGCAGTTTTAATTTGCTTTTACTTTCTTGTGTCAATTTTGGCGGACACTTTATAACTATAATATATTTACCCTTATACAAAGTGTCATCGTTTTTGAAATGTGGGCCTTCTTAGATTTTTATATGAAATAATTGAGTTGATACAATTAAGTTCATTTCTTTAATATTAAACACTTTCTGCTTTCGGAAATATTTTTTAAAAGATTCTTAATATGAATATGGATAAAGCAAAACAAAAACTAATTAAAAATTATTATTACAAATAATTATATAGACAAAGTAAGGTGTTAAAATACTTTATAATAAAGGAAATATTACTCACAACAAGAAAATAAGCAATATTAAATTTAAATAAGTACTAATATTTTAAAAACTTTTATTAATAAGTACTAATAATTTTAAAACTTATAGCGTTAGTTCTAACATAAACCATATTACTATTAATTATTATAATTTTATTTCCAAAATGAGACCCTCCATTTCTAACACATTTATTTGCCCCCTCTACTTTGCTCTCCCTACTCTCCCTCCTTAGGCGATATTTCAAATACGATGAGACTTTGCATAAGGATAAATATGATTATACAGATTCATAACGACCCCATCTATCTCCCATTGAAAAGTTTCTATTTCTCTACCAAGCACCCTGTAGAATTTAACAAAAGTTCACAGCTGTGAAGTGGACTTACATCTTTAATTAAGAAGAAAGCTAAGGGCAAACAATATAAAATCTAAAAAATAATTGAGAAAAAACATGGAATATGTTTGATAAATTAATTCAGCCTTAGAAATTTTAAATTTTCTATCTAATATCTAGTTAATATCAATTAGCTTCCGAATAAGTGTTCCTGTCTTCAATACAAACATAGTTTTGATTTTGATACAGAAACAAACTCTTATCATTGTGGTCAAGGCAATATGCCCACTTACATTATTTTCCAACATCAACTTTAACCTGACAATCGCCTAGTTATTGTCCAATTTTATGTTTTATCATCAGGGAATCATTCGCATATTGAGTTAACACTGAATGTGGTAAGATTAATCACACTTCCGACGAAAACATGTACGCTTTCTGGTTTATTCTGACTGGCGACAAAAAAAGAAACATTCTACGTCCAATTACCATAAAACTCTAACGAGCCACTGACTATCGGGCACCCTTTAATATATCGATTTCGTATGTACTGAAGAATGACACGAAAATTGCTGAAGTGCAGCAAAAAAATCGTAGTTTGTTAGGCAGTTTTATCTCGAACTGATGCTATTTGATATCGAAATCACGTTCAAATTAGAGGATGTTTCACTCAAGAATATCATAACGCCGAATTAATAGAAATGTGAATGATAAATTTATTATTGACACATTTCTAAGGGTTAAAATATTGTTATATAATGCAAGAGATAGAGATTGATTTGAAACAGAAATAAGCATTCAAAGAAAAAAAAATTGCATTATGAAATTATTGGAAGATAATAATTTCAGTCACCATATTGTCAAAAATTCTATGACTAAACTATGTTACCACATTCCCACATTTCTCTTTTTAGGTTTATACTAGTCTTGATATTTACTTCTGATTTAATGTGGCTAGTTTATTACTAACTCTCTAGTTAATTACCAATTATATCCTACCTGGAGAAGCAGAATTTCTTTCCTTCAGGTTCTTAGAGAGTTGTTCCCTGAAATGTCTTGACCAACCTGATTTTTTGCCCTTGTGCTTTTCTCTTACTCTGTAAAAGACATAAATACCATGAACAGAAGTCAATAACTTGTTAAATAGAGCGCTACCTACTAATGAATACATTACACATATGCTTATGTCGTCTGTTAATGTCTTTGGTACGTGAAGATTAATGTGGGTTTCTCCTTGCACCTCATAAAAGTTTTTATTTATTCAATTCGATATCAATATGGCAAAAAGAGATTTTCTAATCATTAAACTTGTAAGAGTAGAACGTCAGAGTTAAAACGCATTAATATAAATCATTAGAGAATATTCGAGAGTTTTTTGGTTCTCGTAACGTACTTAATACATTCCTTTTAATAAAGTAACTGACAGGCACCGACATCTCCCGTAGCTCTATATTAGAATCTTCAACTAAGGAACCAGAAAAGACATGGTTTGCAGACATTAACCTTCCGAATATCAAATGACAAATTTTACACAACATATTGTGTGTAAAATCACTCCTTTATTCCCCACTTTTTCTTAATCAGTGCAATAAATGAGTGCTATAAATGAAGGAAATCAAGTTCAGTAAATTATAAGATATTTTAAAATGTTATGTATTAAAAAATTAACATTGAAATACAAAAGGCTTAAAAATTTAATTACACTGTTTGCATATAACGGAGAAGTTTTGATGTTCTTTGTATGTCTACTAATTTCTTACACTTGTGGCACTTTGGTAGTGTTGACTTTGGCGTCAATCTTTCTTGGACAGGAGTAAGACTTTGATCTCTTCTTTTGCTGATAACGAAGTTGTTTCAGTTGCTCCTCTGAGACACCTTCCTTTGCTTCTTCTTTCACTTGTTCTTCTGCGTGGACAGATTGTAAGCAACGCTCCATTGACTGATGAACTTCTCTTAAAGTCTCTTAAAAGTATGTTTTAAACGCCAGGATTATTTAATCGGTTCTGGATCATAGCTACAGTTAAATATCCAGTCTATAATCATCTTGGCTGCCATTTTGTGGAAGCACCACAATGCGATCATTGGAAAGGATCAAACATTTTGGTCCCTGTGCCGAATCATATAATTCTGTTTCATCGAGTCACACCACACATTTGGTTCCTCTACCCTCAAAGCACATTTAGCCCTTCCATTCGGACCGAACAGAAACTAGGTCTCACTATTCAATGAAGGTAAGATGAGGAAATTTGGTGAAAAAAGAAGAAGGTGGAGAAAGAGGAAACACAACTAACATGATTCACTACGTCCCGGTAATATTTACAGTTGAAACTGAAAGGTTTAACGCTTTGAATTAGGAGTACTAGAAGTACCAAGTGACGTTCCGGAGGGACCTCAACTTTATTTTTTGAAGAACAGAAATTCTTAATAAATTCATTGTTTTTTATAAAAAGATATATTCTGCTACAAGCAATACAAACGATTAGAGGACAACACTCCTGCAGTTTGATGAGAAAATAATTTGTTTTAACAATTTTACATAAGAAAAACAAGAGCGTGGGGTTGCCAACCACCCAACTGATATTCGGAGGGTTAATCGCAGATCGAAAGAGCCATTACAAGTACAATGAGCAAATCCTTTCCAACGGACATAAAAAGAAATTGACTAGAGTAAAACTAATAAAGTAAACTATAGGGTTATAGCAGTCACCATAAAATTAAAGCTCTACGATAATTTTTTGCTGAGCCCAGGTATGGTATGGGTCCATGTTTGACTAGGCCACGACAGCGACTACAAGAACTGCAGTACGTGCGGCTTGACACAACAATATTCTCAAACACTTGTGTTAGTTCACGGCACTCAATGTATTAAATACTTGGTATATTTTAGACTACTTAAAAAGTGTTTTTTGTAAAGATATCGAAAGTTTAGATTTATTCTAAGTTTCTGTGAAATAGGGTGTCTTATTAGTTTTTCCGCCTTTCAAAGGTTTACGTTTTGTTCTATAATATTTATCTATTGCACGTGAATTAAATTTTTGTAAGTTTATCGATTTTGCTTAAATTTATTATTAATATTTTCTTAATTCAAAAACAGTTTCATAATAGTCATAATAATAAATTTCATCCGATATTAATAATTACAACACCATAATTAACTATGATATTCTTTCGAAAAAGAAAAAACGTACCAGACATTCTCAGATAGAAAATACGAGGGTCGGCTGATAAATTTTGCATACCTACGTGCAACATGGAATTGAAACGAAATATTAGAATGAAATAAAAAATTGATAAAAGCACAATTCTTCAGCTACAAAATGCAATATTTGTGTTTCAGTATAATCTCTATTTATACTTATACATTTCTCCCAACGCGTAACAAGTTTTTACATGTGTCACTATAGAATTCTGGATGTCTTTTGCGGATCCAAATGGTTACAGCTTCGTTTACCTCATCGTTGATGGTGTAATGGTTACTCTTGATATACCTCTTGAGATAAGGGAAGAAGTGGAAGTCACACGGAGACAAATCCGGAGAATATGGTGGATGTGAAATAGACTTAACTTTAGTTTATCAAGAGCCTTCAAGGTGACATGAAATGCGTAGGGTCGCGCATTGTCATTTTGCAGGATTATGAGCATTGCGGTCTTTCGGACGCGACACACTAGTCTTCTAAGGTGGTTCACATTTTAACATATTGTTCAGAGTTGACAGTTTGCCCATGTTTGAGATATTCAGTCACGTAAACGTGCTTGACTCCCAAAACACCGTCAAAAAAGTTTCTTCGTCGATGCTTGGGTTTTGAATTTTTTGGGTATTGATGAGGTGTAATGTCTGTATTTCAAGCTTTGTCTCTTTTCTTCGGGGTCGTAATGATGTATCCAAGTCTCGTCTCCAATGACAATATTGAAAAGGAAATAATTTCCTTCATCATGGTAACGTTGCAAACGTTGGTGATAACATTCAAGACAACACCTCTTGTGTTCCTTTGTCAGTTTGCGCGATACCCACCGAGCATAGATTTTACGCTAATCCAACTGTTGGATAATATAGCCTACTCGTTCTATAGATATTCCTAAACGGATGGCAATTTGTTGTTGGGTAATTTGTCGGTCACCTTGAATCAAATTTTCCACCTTCTTTCGATGTTTGTCGTCTGTTGCAGAAACAGGCCATCCAATTCGAGGTATATCCACAATTGTCGCTTTACCAGCATCATATTCGCGAAAGTTCAACACCTACTTATTTACAGCACTTCTATTAACAGAATCATAATTTCAAAGCAATTTCACAGCTTTATAAAGGAGGACTTTAGCTGTCATTTGACATTAAGCGCAACTCGATGGTACCTTTCATTTCCATGTGGTATATTAGTGTGCAATATTTATCAGCCGAGCCTCGTATATAAACTACTAACCGGTTATCAACTTTTTTTTTAATATACTTCGGTTGTTTTCAGAATCCAATATGAAAAGCTCTCTTCTCTATTTATTTGATTAATTTACGACTAATATATCCACTTACACAATAAAAGTGTTCTCAATATCCTCGTTATCAGTAACGTCCTCCCATTCGTCACTACGTTCCGAGACTCGATCACTAACATCACTAGGAGGTTTGTAATAAGTGTTTTCATTGTTATACTGCCATATGGGCTGACCATACAAACTGTTGGTTTTCTGGTCTGAAGAAAGCACGCTGTCTCTGTTGGAACCACTGTCTGTGGTCAGTTGAGAACCTAAAAATATGAAGAAAATGATTATGAAAATTAAAAAATAATTTGTGGTATGAAATGTTGACTCTCGGAAAGGTTTGATGGGCCATTAACGCATGAATTTAATTTAAAAATTACTTATAGCGTTTCAGACAGGGTTATCAATAATTATCCAAACCACCACCGTATATAAAAATGGAAAGCTCGTAATTTTTAAGGGCTTAGAATAGGTAATTATTATATTTAGAAAATTGTTTTCTATGGAAAATAATTCTATTTTTCCACATGTTCATTTTCAAGAGTACAAAATAGCTGAAATGAACTTCAGGAAGAGTCTTCACTCAATTTTAAGCCTTAATTAACTAAATTCGAAAATCATTTTCATTGCACTTGAAATTCATAAATCTCAAATGCCTTTTTCATTAATTTTAATGATTTTTCCATATAATTCAATGCCAAGATGGACAACCTCGATAGCGATCGGACGTGCCGTGCGAGAGTATATAAAAACATTTTTTTAATCCGTACACACAAGGAAGAAGAAATTCCAAGTATTTCCAATGAATTCTTGGCTGTGAGTATACGAGGTCCTATCCAAAACTAGCATGTATCCTGGAAGTTCGCAGTCCGAGTCGGACACGGCCTCCCACGACGATGGATTCGCCCAACCAAGAACAAAAAGAACAGGTAGAAAACCAAACTTCACCCCCACAACATTAGCCCCAACAACACCAACCCAAGACATGAAAAGGTCGGCGTTGGATAAACCAACGGCTTCCGTAAAAAAGCTACATAAGACCAACCACCAATACCAATCGCCAACCCAGATAGCCAGTCTTTGAATGGACACTCTGTGTCTTCTTACCACCGACGTTGACCAGGGCCAATTAACAATCAAATGGGAAGAAATCAACGAAAGTAACAGAGATATAATTATAAAACAAGACACAAACTTCCTAATTAAAACGAATGATGAGTACAACGCAACAAGTGCACTAAATCACCTCAAACAATAGGGCGTAATCACAACATACAAAAGGCAAAAAGCGAGCACCACACCGACATTTTCAACGAACAACAACCGCAACATCACGCCGTTATATTCGGTAGTGACTACACGTATTGCTCTTAACATCACAGACGAGATATTCCTGGAACATATAAAGAAAAGTAAATTGGAAATAAGATTCTGCAAAAGAATTATGTATATCTCGAAAACGAAGAGCGCCCATGTTAATGATGCGACTTATCACCGGAGACCATACCACATATGGAAAACTTATGAATAATAGGACAGTACACTTCCTGGGATGCATATTTAGGATTGTTGAAAGTAAACTTCCAGTATGACTTCCAGCACCCTGCAGCAAATGTAACGCATTCGACCACCGATCAGAAGACTGCAAAAAACCAATACAATTGAATAAATGCCAGGGAAAGTCACTTTACAATCAAATGTACCCCTTCCAACCAAATGTGCCAGTTGCAACTCAAATAATCATGCGGCCTCTAACATGAAATGCCCCAAGAAAACAATAACACCCATCGAGGGAATATCTAATGTTAGAGTAAAATGCTGAACAGACGAGGTGCCACGGGCTATTACAACAGATGGGAAAAACACCTTATCTACAACTACATAGAACGAAACGACACTGACTGCTACATGTTTGTAGAAACCAAAACCAAACCAGGATAGATACCGACTTGTAGAGACTGGTAATATATCTGTAGACATGGCAATGCAATTGGCAAGGCCAAAAGGGGGACAACGGTATTATTCAAACTAAACCTTAAATTAGGAAAAGTAAATCTCCCAGCGATGAACAATCCTTTAAATGAATGCCTTCACTTCATCATACCCTACCTAAACGACCTTATCCACATCTTCCTAGTATACATATATCCTCAAGCCAACCTGGAACAAAACATAATGACCAAAGCATGCCTGTACAGGTATGCCATCCTTATGGAAGACTTCAACCTTAATAGAAATAAGAAAATACAAAATGCTTTTTTTTGAGGTGCCTAAAGTTTTTTTAAAAATAATTTGGACCTTTACAATTTGTTTGGCCATTTTTTGAAAATGATATCTGGCAAATGGTCACCTCCTGCAGCAAAATATATATTGGCCCTTTTTTCGGGGTTTGCCATCACTTTCCGAAGAGTTTCCGATGAAATTCCGGTGATTTCGTTCCGAATATTGGTTTTAAGTTGTTCGAGAGATTCTGGTTTGTTGTCATACACTCTGCTTTTCAAATATCCTCCACAAGAAAAAGTTAGACGAAAACAAATCGGGTGAGCGTGCGGGCCAGTTAAAATTCCCACTTTTGGAAATCAATTGATTAGGGAACATTCCTTTCAAAAAAACAATTATTTGACGAACTGTATGGCATGTTGTGCCATCTTGTTCAAACTAATAATTCTCTATGCCATTGTGATCCAATGTAGGCGTCAAAAAGTTGCTTAGCATTGCCCTCTATCGCTCGCCATTGACCGTTGCTGTCGTGCAATTTTTAACTTCAAAAAAGTACGGGCCAATAATTCTTTTTGAACATATACTGCACCAGACAGTAACTTTTGGGGAATGTAAAGGCACTTTTTATATTAAATGTAGATTTTGAGTGCCCCAATAACGAACGTTTTGTGTATTAACACTTTCACAAGCCGAAAAATGAGCTTCATGAGTCATAATCACACGACTTCAAAAATCAAGCGCATCAGCAACGATGTTTTGTATGTTTCTGGCATATTGCACGCGACATGGCTTATCAGCAGGTAATAGTTGTGCTGTTTACATCTTGTATAGAAAGAGATGTAGATCAACCTTTAAAATCGACCATAATTTCGACGGATGCATGCTAAATTGCTGAGCGCGTCGACGATACGATGTTTTTGGATTTTGCTCAACATCGGCCCTTACGGCATCAATAATCTCATTATATCGACCCCGACGAGTTTTATTCTTAGGCTTTGATGTTGCTAAAAAACCACTGTCATTACATTTAGTCACTAAACGTCGAATTGTCTTCGATGTTGGCACTTTTCGACCACGACATTTACTTCTATACGCACGTTGTGCTCACTTAACTGAGGATTGATTTTGAAAATAAAATTTAACAATTTCAGCTCTTTCCTTTGGCGCGTAATGTTCCATGGCAAAAATTGCACTGGATTGACGTTTCCAACGCGCGCTGTCATATATCTATCTGACAGCTAAATGTCATTTTATGCCAATTTAACATTAAGTACCACAAAAAAAGCACCTTGTACAATTGAACAGGTTCCTAGACAATTCATACTTCATAAAACAACAGACACCGCCGACATTTTTTATGCCTAGAAATCAAGACTCAACACTCGACTCAATACTTCACACAACCAACCTCGCAAATATTATAAATAACATCGAGCTAACAAACGATCTTGAATCAGACCATTTAGCGATAACGTCTGACATAGATCTCGGATAAACATAACATACGGTTACAACAAAAACCATCTAAAAACTAAATCTAAACAAAACTGACATCGGAAAAGTAAAACTAAACATCCATGACTACACTGTGAAACACAGACAGGGCCTTATAGGAAACATACAACTTCTATATCAGCGCTATATTTGATATATTCTGGCAGTAGAGAAATTTTCACTTCGGACAAAAACACCTTTTACCAACATACCATACTTTACCTAAATTCATACTAAGACTGATCAAACATAAAAGGAAACTATACAGATTATACATGCACCCGCAAGACGATGAACTAACAAGAAAACTTAACGAATTCAACAGAAGCGTCAAGACACTGATAGAACAACACAAACAAGACAAATGGCTGATAGCATTCAAAGAAATTGAACAAGGCAAAGCAAAAACCTACTGGCTGAAATTTAAAAAAAACACACACGCGATACAAAAAACAACACTATAAGTACAATCAACGAAAACGGAATAGAACTGTATGTAGACAAGGATAAAGCTGACTCGTTTTCCAGACATTTTGAAAGGGCGCTTACAACGTCTACTTACCCTAACTTTGATGAACAAAACTGGACTTCAATAAATGAATGGTACGACAATTACTTCACAAACGAAACGAACCTCTCATATCAACCAATTACCGATGTCGAATACGACGAAGCACTTGCACGCATTAAATCCACAGCACCTGGAAAAGAACATAAAAAGCAAAGTGCTAAAAAACCTAGCTAAACAAACGCACGAACTCATACTGAACTTACTCAACAAATGTATCTGAACGAACACGATTCCAGAAACTTGGAAAGCGGGAATAATAATACCCATCCCCAAAGCCGGACTAGACAACACATAAACATAAAAGTAGAGACTTATTAAACTAATTCCAGTGTTGAGTGAAATATTTGAAAATATCATAAAAACTAGACTTCAACAACTAATTGGACATCACATACCACCATACCAATTGGGATTTAAACCTAAGCACTCGACGGTACATCCACTCTTTGTAGTACTGTCTAACAACATACAAACCATACATCTCGACAATAGAACAGCATATCTTTTCATGTACATTAGTAAGGCTTTCGACAGTGTTTGACACAAAGGATTACTATACAAACTACACAAACTTAACACATCAAAATACTTAATACATACAGTAAGGAATTTAATTAAAAATAGACAACTAGAAGCACGCCTAGACAACACCCTTTCCTTTACTTTCTCCTCCGAGCAAGGGCTCTCACAGGGATTGCCACTATCACCATTTCTGTATAACATATATTGCCACGACCTGTACAACCGCAACTTACAAGGCAAAAACTATTCTGACAAAACAGCCTACATACTGCAATACGTAGAAGATGCGGCTCTCATCACACACGACAAAACCACCAGGAAAACGGTAGATAAACTTCAATCACTAACGGACAACACAACGACTTGGTTCTATGGATGGAGGTTAACATTTAACGTCTCCAAAAATCAATTTTTACTACCAAACCATCGGATTGAAGAAAACTCTCCAACAATAATAGCAGACGGTCATCAAACGATACCAAAACACGCCATAAATACCTGGGGACTCTCTCTCTCTCTCTCTCTCTCTCTCTCTCTCTCGAGATCGATTTTTTTCGAAAAATTCTAATTTTTAGTTTCTTAATTATATTGTGTGAAATTTCTTAAACTGGCTCTGGGATTTCCTTTCATTCTAATCTTATAATTATTTTTACTAGCAGGCTCTGAATGCAAAAACAATGAAAACAAAAACAATTGAGTTGACAGTTTAATAAGCAGATACTCTGTTATTTAATCACAATAGTTGTTATTTTTTATTTATTCGAATTTTTCGATGAAAATCGATATATAGGCTTAAAATAATTATGTCTAAAGAACTTTTCAAATAACTTTTTTCGATATCCCTAACGCGAAGCTACATTTTAAAAAAGTCACTTTGTTCGTTAATCGCAGCAGGTGACGCCCCGACATTTTGCGTCTGCTAAATGCCGCAAAATATTTAGTTTATGGAGCTCTATAAGTGTACTAAAAATTATTTTTGCACCTCTAAAAATAAGAAAAACATAAGATTGTACTCATCTTAAGTGGGACACACCGTATAAAAATCAAAATTTGAATTTTTTTTTGAGAAAACTAGACATACATATATCAACTGCATTTCTTGTAGAGAACATTGACAGCCTAAAGTAATTTTCTTCAAATCTTTAAGTTCACTAAGCTAAAGAAGCATGTTTTCAGTTCACTTTTCCTTCACAATTGAGATAAAAAATATGAATAAAAATTTTCACTTTAAAGTATTGCTAAAAAATAGATATTTCAAAATTGTTGAACAATTCATTTTAAGCACGTGTACATTGGCATAAAAATCGTCCGATTAAAACTCCCTTTTTACGTATTTACAGGTCACATTTGTTATCAGCATGACTGTTTCATGTATAATCACCTTGAATAAGTTATAATGCATTTTCAATTGCATTGCAACGCTGCTACCAGAAAAATGCCAAACATTGTAAAATTTTTCTACAAGTATCGTAACCATAAAAATATTTCCTTGGATACATTTCGCATAAACGAAACAAACCCTACACCAATTAAAATTCCACGCATTATTTTGTTGAATTGTTTGAATTGATATTAATTAAATTTAGCAAAAACGATAACTTGGATCACCATTTATACGACTTTAAATTGACAATTATCACACATTATATACTGTGATACCGCAGTTTCCTTTAGCAATAACTTTCAATAACAATAGGATTAAAATCGGAAGTCTTTAAGTACCCATTAGAATCATCATAAAATTTTCGGTACCAGGTGGAACCCCCTAGAATATTTTCAGTGAACTATTAATAGCCCTATGTTCATAATAGAAATATTTACTACATAAATATTCAAACACATTAACACTCCTCTAACCGCTATCAAACCAAAAAGTGCTAGTTTGCTAAAGGTTCTCGTAGTGTTAATCATATGCACATATTTAAATACTTGGAAACTGCTATTGTTTACCATAGAGCACAATTTGTATAAATGTGATGATTGCATTCTGTAACTTTCATTCTTAAGGTACCAAACTTACCATAAATGCTCTCATAGTAGCCCTCCTTCTTTGTGTATATTGATTCGTAGCAGTTGTAGACGGTCTCATCACTCTTCGTGGATTCTATTGTGGATGGAGGAGGTCTTGGAGGCAGCTGCCGCCTCATTGGAATAGGGTCAACCGGGAGGGTTTCGTAGATATTCTCAGTTTCAGGACTAGAACTCCTATTTACAGGTAGTTGATGGCCTATCGGTTCATAACCATCATCTTCCTTGGTGATTTCCTCATAATGTTCCACCTCCACCCCATCAACTTTGAACTTTTCTGAAATTTTAATCACTTCATACATCTTCTCCTTCTTTGCGCCATCCATCACTAAATCATTCACTGGTTTAGTAATCTCATCGTAACCCTTAAAGGTTTCCTCATGAGATTCCAAACTGCCAATTTCTTCATATTCTATTAAATCCTCGTCAAATTTACATCCTCTAGGGGGTAGTACTGGAGATTCTGGAAGAGGCATCTTCTTTTTTACAACTTGAACTTTTGCCCCCTCAACTGTAGGTTTGGGAACAAGTTTTGGGGGGATTTCTGGGGTTAGTTTCTTTATTTCCTCAGGAGTATTTGCAGCGGTGTGAAAGATTGTGCTAATGGAAGATCTGCTTGAAGTCGAAGAAGGAGATTTATCTCTCCAAAGGAATGAAGAATTTGGTAATGCCGATGAAGTCTTTATTTCTGAGCTGATGTTATCCACTGAAACAGATTTGAGGGAACTTTGGACTTTTTTCATATTTAGAGTTTCGTACATTGAGTCGCACCGCCTTTGAGGGAGTACTGCAGGGATGTTTATGACTTCAACTATATCTTCCTCAAATTCTGTATTGAGTTCAGTCTTCTTAATCTCATTGTCATGCTCAGGGTCCAAGTTCATTAGTGATGTGTCTGTTGAAGTGGATTTAAATGAGCGAGGCAAAGTGGCAGTTTTGCTGGCCAAGCTCCTAATGAGAGCTGAAGATTTTTCTGGGACAATCGGTTTGGGTCTTTGGATGTCTGTTCTCTGGGGAAAAGACAAAGAAGACCGTTTCTCGAATTTCTCAATTGCTGCTCTGACTGAAGTTCCATTGGGTGATGTATCTAAAACGTGCAAATTTAAGGTTGTTGGTCTTGGGGGATGTTCAGGTTTCTCTGTAAATTTGGCACGTGTACTCAGTTTCTCATTACTCTGTTTCTTAACACTAGTTTTCCTAGTTTTTAATATCACAAGGTTCTTAGATTCTAAGTTGGGTTTTGTTTTTACACTAGGTTTCCGTAACACTTTTACACTGTCTCTATGCACTACTGAAGGTCGTTTAGCTTCACTGCTCACACTATCACCTCGCTGGATGAGCATCTTCACCTTCTCTTCTTCCCAAAAGCTCCTGCTTTCAACCATCTCGTTGAACTTTTTCGTTAATTCAGCTACAGAACTCGAAGGTATGTTGGTAACTTTAGGGGCAGACACATTCCTTCTGTGCAAGGAAGATTGTTTCTTGATCTTGAAGCTGATTTTCTTACACGGAGCAGACTTCTTGTATTCCTGCACGGTCCCCAGGAGGGGCTTCACTTCCATCAACTCATCCTCGGGTTTGTCGTCGCTCAAAGACTGCTCCAAAAATGCCTTTTTCGATTCGAAAATGCTATCTTTGAGCTTTTGAGAGTGTAAAAACGACTGATTTGAGCGGATATCTTGAAAGACCGGGTAGATATCCACTGTTTGATATGGAATATCAAATATTATGGGGCTGGGCTGCAATGCGAGCGACTGCTGCCAAGCGACTGTTGATATCTTGGTCTCCATTCTTATCTGGAAAAAATTATCTTTTATTATTAGAGATATCAGATCTGGTGATACGTACCTTAAATACATCTATAGTAATTAGAAATAATGACATTTTATTAGATTTCATTATCTCGAAGTTTAAGACGTAATAGTAATTTGCGTTACAATTATGTGCTAGAGAGGATAAGTTTATTTGGTTTAGCGGTATCTTGGTAATATATCGTTTACGTATTTTCCAATAATGCCAGAGTGTAATTTTTGGGCTAAACTTTAAGCTGTTTGGGAGATATTCGAGTAGGGAATTAAATCAATTTGTAAAAAGTTATATTAAGGGATTAGATGGTAGGCAAAATAATCGAACAGACGACTAAAATAACCTGAACTAAATTTTACAGGAATATTTGGGGTAAATGGAAATTTAAACAATCAATACCATGACGCTGTGCTGGGATTTTCTAAGGGAAAATTTGGCCACTAATGGGGGCGTTGTGAAATAAACCAAAGAAACCACGTAATAAATTCTAATCTTAAAACGCATTTTATCAACGACCCAGAAAGACTAGATGTAGCAAACAATAATCGGCATTCGGAAAATTGATATTATTTTTTGAAAGGAAGGCCGAGTCGTAAGGTGTGGGAGAGACGTTACTTCCTCCGGTGCCGATATGGATTAGTGTCTAATTTACCAAAAGGGAGGGCAAAATTGTAAAAAACCATGCTACCTCCACTTCTTCTAAATCGTTGCATTTTATGTTAATCTGATATTTCTTGTGTTCGCGTTTTGCCCACCAGATATTGTGAGTAGGCTACCGTATACAGCAATTGCATAATCAGAAATGGTGTTCCATTTGGCTTTAATTGAATGCCTTAACATTGAACGATTGAAATTTGAGTTACGAAACATCTTTATTGAAGATGTGTCCGATGGAATATGCCTTGGCATTATTAGGGGGAGTTCTCATTTAACGGGTTAAACATATTCTTTTTGCAAAAATATTAAATTTGGCGAAATGACTTTACTAGGTAAGTCAAGTAGTTATTAATGTCTACAGGGTGATTAATAAATCGATCACGAAACTTAAGAAGGTGATTTTACATGATAAAATAATAGTAGAGTTTCACACACATTTTTTTTCGAAATATGATTAATTTTCGAGTGACAGTCAAATTAAAATTTTGTTTGTTTGTTTTTTTAAATTATTTGTTCACGCAAAATCCGATATGACTAATATTTGGAGCATAGACTAAGTAAATTCTGTTCTCTTCGTTTACGGATAATAGAGGAGTGCCAAACTATTAGGGAAACACAGAGAATATTTCATCGAGTTAGGCAGCATTTTTTTAAGAGTATTAGGAAATTTATATTTCCTAATACTAGTATTGAAGAAAATGAGGGAGATTTTGAGAATCTTTTTTAGTTTGGTTAGTAATGTTTTGTTAACTTAGTTAATTCTTTTTGTTTAATTTAAAATAACGGAATTTAGAAAGTTGAAAAATTAACTTGCGACATCATTTTTAAAGGCGATTTACGTCTAAACAGTTAGATTTAGCGAGTTAAGAAAACATAAAGAGTACCTTTTTTAAAGGACTTGCATCAATCTTTCGGAAAACTTATTAAAAGCGAGCTCAAAGCTCAAAAATTATTGCAGAAAAATAATTTTCAATATAGGTAAAGTGCCCTCTAGTGGCACACAATCGAATTGAATTACTACTAAAATAATGGAGCGCAATAGACTTAGTCTATGCTCTAAAAATTAGTCATATTGCATTTTGCGTAAGTAAATAATTTAAAAAAACAAAAAACAAAAAATTGAATTTGACGGGCTGTGACTCGAAAACCAATAACATTTCGAAAAAAATGTGTATGAAGCTCTACGGTTATTTTATCATATAAAATCACCTCCTTAAGTTTCGTGATAGATATTTGAATCACCTTGTCAATCACATTGTATAGGATAGTATTTTCCCTGCGATCCGATATCGTTTCAGCTCTCACCACCCCTCCTACTATTTCGTAGTGCGCCACTGACCATTTTGATTCGGTACATTGAATGCATTGTTTAAATTCGAAACTTTTTGTTCTTTACATTTTACTGAAAAATATGAGGCAAAACACCTCGGTTTTGTGCTAAGAGTGTATCAATACAAAAAATGCGGTGTGTGATATTGTTGCAAATAACTTTGAAAGGATACCAGTTGATTAGTAAAATGAAAAGGGCGAAAAGTTTCTAAATTAAACTGTGAATTTGGCTTTTTAAAAAGAAAATGGTTAATAAACATTTAGGGAGGATTAAAGGGTATTCGACTGCATGGAAATTATCAACGTTTATTAATAAAGATTTTGTTAATTGCTTGATTCATCTAGTGAAGTAAACTTAAATGACTAATATCCTCATATTACATTTTGAATTAAATATCTCACAATCTGTCAGAGCTGTAGGCAAAAGTTGATAAAATAATTGAAACTTTGTAAAGACCAAGAGTAGTAAGACCATAAGTAACATAAATAAAGACCAGAGAATATGAAAACTCAGAAAGAATATGTAGATGAACTTTGACCCATTAGGTGGGGAGAACTTTGTATATGCTTGAAATGCGAGTTCAAATAGGTGAGAAAGACTATGAAATTGACTGAGAAACTTAGCCACCGACTTCATTATTATTCGCTGTATCGAGATTTCATGAAAAAGATTACATCGAACTACATCAAATAAAACAAGCTTAAAGATAAACACAATAATCTAACATTCCGGAACAAAAAGTGCCCATAAAATGATTAATTTCGTACTGTTCGTCATTGTCTTGATGATAGAAACATTCTGCGTAAAAATAACAGACTCATAGCAATATGAGCATTAACTTTGATATCATAAGGCCCTTATTATCACACTGACTTTATCAGCCCGATTATTAATAACAAATTCCTCTTTAGATGGTAAGTACATACATGATTCATACCGCGTGTCCAGAGGCTTGTTAAAAATAAGTCAATTTACATAAGATCAATAAACTCTTCAAAGATAACTGGATTCGAACCTCAATTTGTTGACTTCTATTTCTACAGATTGTATAAAGAAAGAGTTATTACGATTGCATATTGGTTCTGTTGAAGTTTACCAATTACAGTTACATACATTGGTGTGTCGATTTACTTCGTGTAAACACCTAAAGAATTCCAATAAGAAATTCGCAATGGAGAGTTTGTGCGCGACTTTAAGCTGAAGATGACTTAGTGATGTGACTCTTAGGATCTCGAAAATTTCCAAATAACACAAAAGACAGGAAAGTTGACCATAACCGCAACACCTGGTTTAGTTTGGAAATGTTGCAATGTTAGGCATACTAATTCGCTTGTTGATAATTCTCAATTATTTATTAAGTTATTGTTTCCGCAAGGCCATTCGCTGTAACGTGAACGTGTCCAAAGTATTAATGCCTTGTGTCCGATCGCCTTTGTTTTCTTAATTCTTTCCCCCTTTCCTTACGAACAATGAACACTTATTGTTGAAATTGCTAGTGTTATTACCTCATTGTATGGACGGAGTTTTGCAATGCTCATTTCCCTAAGTGTCGAAGAGTTTTTACGCTAAATCGAAGCAACTGATACTGTATTATTTCTATAAGGAAAAAATGCCTTAATATTCAATTAGGATTAAATCTTAAAACACGTGAGACACGTGCAAAATATAGGTATAGCCGGCACTATAGGTACTTTCCAATTTTCTCTGCCATTTTTTTTAGTATGTCAATGGGCGGGGCCCCTTCGGATCGATCGGACAATTCATAACAAGAATAATTGCACCTGATTCAAATTGCTTGCACTTTATCTTTTTATGTGACAAGTATTTGCGGGAGTACCCCGTAATGTGCGTACTTTCGCTCTCTCGTCTGATTTTACTTATGCCAATTATGCGATGGAACCGTTCTGTAAAAGCACCATGATTGAACGTTTCCAGCCAGAGTGTCCGCAATGTTTGGTTTCAATTAGACCTAATTGGCATCGTAGTAAACGCTGTAGTAATGTTATAAAAATATGTTAATAGACATTCACTGATTTTGCCTATTGTAACAGAGATTGTAATTTAGATACGTAGGATTATTTAAGTCGCTTTTCATAGTTTTTTTTTAAATTTAAATGCGCGAACGATCTACAGAAATGTGATTGAAGGAATGTTTGTATAAGAGGAGTCAGCAGCCGATGTCCCTTTGGCACTAATTAAGGAAGAAATTGTTGAGTATTTTCAGAATTAATTATGGAAGAAAAATTAAGTAGGTATAACAAGGATATCCATTGTGAGCCTAGAGTTCACAAGATGACACACAAATCTATCTACTAGAGCTACATTCTATATTTAAGATCTGCCTATATGGGGAGTACATGTTTCTCTCAAGAGTGCATGCACCAATATCAAAGGACAATGAAATATGTCTGGTTGTAATAATATAGATCGTTGAAGAGCCTGAAAATACCATAAAAGAATATGAACGAAATCTTAGCGATTGCATCAAGGTATAGGATACGTCAAAAAAATAACTATTAAGAATTAGTGCATTTAATGAAAGAGAAGAAATAATTGACATTATCATCACTAAGAAAATTTTGTGGTAATTGAAAACGCATATTTTCGCATCGAGAGGAATATCAAATTTTCAAAAATGCTCATCTCTTTCCATCTCGCTAACAATTTTCCTTTGTTTCCACATGTCCTGTAAGTCTGATGATATACTTATAGGCTTCTCTGTACACATTTTTTTTGTTTTTTAAAACATTTTTGCAAACTTTTATGCGTTAACCGAAACAATACAAACCTCACGACTGTGAGAAACAAAACAAATGATTTATTTTTTTAGCACGACCTTCGCTTATAATGCAATGTAAATAAGCCGAGTAACAGTACTTACGGTCATGTTTTACGACACTGTTGATGTCGTTACCCAATTAAATAAACAATTACGGATCATGTTGCCTTACCTCTTCCCATTTTCACGGAACGCAATTTTTATCAAAATCGAGAAACTTTCTCGATTACACTCACCATGATGTAAATCAGTATTGACACTAGCAGGCTTGCAAAAAAAAGTCCCAAATTTGAAAAGTCCAGAGTAAACATGAGAGGAATGCAAGAAAAATTGCTGAGCGCAATGAAATGAAAATAGAGAAGTTAAAGACCGGAAGTATGGCAATAAAAGTAAGTACTACACTTCGCCATCAGTACCAACGGCGCGAAATCTTAATAGCTACTAAATGAAGTGGAACACCGTGTACTGGCACGTACATGTCTATTTTGTATTATATGCAGAAAACAGTTATAACAACACAAAAACTGTATGTATAACTGAATAAGTAAAAATATGCCGATTTTTTAGCTACTCAGACTGGTTTTCTTGTTGATTATTCAGATATTATTTGAAAACGTTTGTGTGGTGCCTGCTCAGTTATCAGTTGTTCACAGCCGCATTATTACTTCGGTTAATGTTTTTGAGAATGCAGAAAATGCATTTTCCCACACGAATGTTGCAAAGAGAAAAGTAAATCATCGGGAAAAAACCATTGCGCTGTAAGAACAAATCGAGGGAACAAATCGATGAGACAATGGATCTTCAGACCAATAACCACAAAACCAGTCATAGCACCGGAACCTGTAGTTACGAAATCCCCAACCGACGAATTTAAAGACAGGCACCCATAAACCAACTTGATCGGATGTTAAAAGATGTAAAAATTTACGTTTTAAGCCGTGCTCAGATGATGAAAAGAAACAAAGGCCTTTTCCTTTAGGTCATAATGGAATTTCACCTTCTTTGGTAGCTGTGTCACGCGTGATAATTACTATATCGCGGCATATAACGCGAAATTTGCATATTATTATCGATTATTATTTTTGAGGCAAACAAGCCGAGCCCACTTTCTACTAAGCTTAGTGCCGATAATAAGAGAATTAAACCAGTCCACGTGACCTTCCACTGTTATTTACACACCAAATTACACTTCAATAATTTTTTTTTAAACAAATAATTTCCTTTGGAATTATTATTACCTTTGCCATGTTTCTACTAACGTGCAATCTTTAATGTATCGGTGCTTTACATGAATACTAAATGATATCGAAAAGGAAAATACCCTTGCGTATTTCAGTTTCGCAACCAGCTTTATGAAATACATTTTAAACAGTTAGAAAACTGGGTTAGTTGCTGATAATTCACTACATTCCTAAACAAGCTAATTGGCTACCATGTGATGTAGTGTAAATAAATTCGGTTACAGGTGTAATCGCCGGACAGTTATGCATATTTGCCGTCACAGGTGGCAATAAGTAATTTACGAATATACATATATGCAAATAAAGTGTTTTATTTTGCCCCAGAAAAAATAATTAAGCGTGAATATCAATTTTCGACATTTTCAAAATTCCCCAGAACGAACTGCGTCATAGAAAAAGAATTCGATTTTCCTTTATTTAATGATAATAAGGTGTTTTATTGTTTGTTCTCGTGTACGTGACAAAAACCGAAAAATACTTAGTAGTAGAGAACGATTTTTCATCTTGAACGGAAGAATTCAATATATCAAAAATCTACAGGGGGTCGAAATAAAAGACCCTCAAGTTCCACATTTCTTAACAAAATTTAGACAAATTTGATCAAAGACTAATAACTTTGTTTGCAACTAAATATTACAAAAAGAAATATACAGGGTGAGTTAGAAAGAATGGACTGGAAGATGGAAACTGGAGATACTAGTCACCAAAATATTGTGATTGAGCTCAACATGGCTTACACCAATGTCACTGGTTTAAGAGATACAGTGTGTTCAAAGTTTAAATTTTATTCTGAAATTTCTCCATAATTAAGAACAATTTGATAGTATAAATCTGAAAATTGGTAGTTTTATGTTTTTTTTTCATGTTTTTTCTTTTTTTATTCATTTCCATACTCTTCAGGAGCTGTGGCAAAGAATACAGGGAACCACAAATATATTTAAAAATAATAGGGAAATTTTGTTTAACATTCAGAGACATTTAAGAAAGTGTATTTTAAAATGTATTGAGGTAGGTGGTGAACACTTCCAACATTTGATTTGAAGTTTGACATTATCACTATTACCAATAATTGTTATTGTTATTTATTGTTGCTTTGATTACGTTTCCGTACCTTCCCTTCTTTTAAAAATTAAAAAATCATAGCAAAATACATTGAACCTTTTAAATGCAAATAACTTAAAAACCTATAGATTTAAACAACCTAAACAAGAGTACATTTTCCCTGTAGAATTGAGCGTTTTTTTAAATTCTCGGCTTGTTTTAATCATGGCTCAATAGAAGCATGACCCTCTAGGAGTAATGTTAAAATAACCATCTTAAAATTTGTTGTTCTCACACCAAAAAAACATAAAATTACCGATTTTCAGCTTTATACTATTAAATCATTCATAATTATGGAGATATTTCAGAATAAAATTTAAACTTTGAATACACTGTATCTCTTAAATCAGTGACATTAGTATTAGCCATGTTGAGCTCAATCACAATATTTTGGTGAAAAATCGAGATTTTTACATCTCTTAATTACTAACAACTTTTCTCTATAAATGCCTTAATATCTCAAAACAAAGATATTTATAAATAGTTTAGATTAGTTTTTAAAATATTCCTCCTCCCGCTGGGAATCTACCATACACATATTTCTTATAATAATGATATTGATAGTTGAAATTACAAAGTTGCAAAATTATATAATTATCTACTAGCACTTAAATCTGTACAGTAACGTGTTCAATTTCTAATTAATCAAATAAGTATTCTTTTCCTATCGGCGCTAACCAAAGTAGTGTTAAACCCTTTTGTGTATATTTCATATTCACATGAATGCGGTAAGATCATTTTACCGTATGTGTGCATATAGAAATTTGAACCTACAGAAGGCAATAAAGTTAACACACATGCCCTGTTAAGAAAAATGTTGCACCTAACGCGTACGAAAGTATATTTCCCGCACTCAATTGCTTACCGAACTCCGCTTCGCATCATTCACGAAAGTATCACTTTCCACTCTTAGTTAAGTAAATCAACTGTTGAACGGTTAATTTGGGATCATTTCCTATTTTAAAATTATACATGTTTGTCAACATTTACCGACAAAAACCTCATTTTAATTTTATGTAACCAATTGTCAGTAATGTTTCCCATTTTGTAAATGCTTTCCGCATTATATCTGAATTAGACTCATAATTGTAACGATACTCTTCGTGGCTTTTATCATTAACACGTATTCATTAAAAGCCGTGCGGCGTAAAAAAAATGGCGGTTATTGCTACACCCGCAATAATTCTGAATTCTTTTACCCATCAGGGCACGACCGCATGCAATTCTTATCGTGTTATGGCAATTACTGTTTTCCCATAGAGTATGAAATAGATTTGACGATGCTTTACTTTCAATTCTAATTAATTTTCTGTTACATAATTTTTTACGTTTCCTGGTTTTTATTGGAAATTAAAAATGACGTCAAATGAACAGTATTTTTGATTAAAATTAAAAATTTCGACTAAAAATTTTTGTGGGCGATTACAAAAAAAAAAATTGACGCTGTCACTGGATTCTTATAAAAACTTAAATACTTTTGTTATGGGTTTTGCAGTTGTAATTTTTCGTTAAAAATTCCATTCACGTAACTCTCTTTCTTTTCAAATTAATAATGTCCAAAACAAGTAGTTACCTAATACTTAAAATTGAAAATGTAATTATCTGGCGCGGTAAAAAAATGTGGTGTTGTTACTGGAATCCTAAAATGACTTAAATTTTTTTCCAAATCGTTATTTAATTCCTCAATTTTTTAATGAAGTTTTCCATTGGCGTATTGCTTAATTCTCACGTTAATAATATCTAAACTAGAAGTTAAAGTGTAAAGTTGAAAATTTAATATGCCTATTTTGCAATCAAAATTGCAGCTTTGCCGCACTGCTGTGAGGTTAAAATTGAAAAAAAAAGAGTATTCTTTGATTTTAGCCATACACACCGTCCAATGCCATTTCCCCCTTAATAGCCGCAAAAACCGAAAAATACTAAAATATTTTAATTTCGTAATTTATATGAATCCAAACGTGACGCAGGAGGATTAACCTCTCCTTGAACCTCCTTGAACCTCCTGAACTAACCTCTCCTTTTTAAGATGTACGACGTAGTCGTCGTAAAATTTTGTGTAGTTTGAATTTTTGGGGAGTCATGAAGTCGAGGATAAAGTGTTTGGGTCCAACGGCCGTTTAAAGAGGATTTTTTGAGCTTTCCACCGCAGTCCTCCGAGGTCGGTCGCGTCAAAGGGGCCGCAGCAGTGGCGTGCTAAAGGCAAAATATGTCGTTTTTTTAAAAATGCACTTCCTTAAAACTCTATTAATCGACACTTTAAACGTGTCTAAACTTGTCCAAGAGTAGAAATTCATTAGGGGTGTGAGTTTTTGAAGCCTTTTTGGGTAGTGACTGAATTAGCACAAATAAATAAAAAAGAAATCCCAAAGTTTTTCGAGTGTCGGGTCTGCTTGGGGCGTAAGAGCTCCCTTCCTAGAAACCAAGGGAGCCCCACCTTGAGGCATCGAAAAGGGCATCGTTTGGGCTTCCTTCCCTGTATTTAAAAGTTGCCCGAGGGTGTCCGTCTAAGGGGTGTAAATCGGGATTGAAACTTTCAACGTGAAAATCGACGTAATTTTAAGTGCCCTTGGCGTTGTTTCGTCAGGCGTGGGTCACGAGAGACCCGACAAAAATTCACTTCTACTGTGGTCACATAGAGCTCAGAGAAAAATCTGTTAGGAGATTTCGTGCAACTTTTTATATCCAGCGAGTTATAACTGAACATTTCTTTTCAAAGTTCGTTTTTGGTCGTTTCACCGCATTTCATCTGATACCTTCCCAACACCACGACCTAGAAATTTGAAAAAAATCTTTCACTTTGCAATGTCCATATAGCAGCTAGAAACTCCCATAAAGGCCTATATGAATTCTCCAAGTTCTCGTTATATGCAACGAATATATGCGTTTTCCATGATAGCTCGCAAATTTTAAAAAATACAAATTTTTCCGAAATCTTAACTGGAAAATTAGAGAAATGCTCGTCACTCGGAATAAAATTGCACTTTCTTCAATCTGTACAAACGTTGTTGTTTTAGACAGGTATATTATTAGTTTTTTTATAAATAATTTGATCTAAAAAATTAAGGTATTAAAAATGCTGAGGGAGGTGTCATACAGTATGTCCATTATATTGAATAAATTTGTCCAGATTGCTGGACATTGTTGTATATTGTATCTACAATTATTTCACATATCAAGAATAAACGACGCAGCAAATGACCTGGAAAACCCCTTTAGCGGACTCAAAAAAAATTTCACATTTGAAGTTACATATAACATTGTAGAGTTAAATTCATTGATATTCTAATTTATTATTAATATAAATTTGTATCTCACTAAAAAACAGCATAGAATATACGACTTATAAAGCTCACTGTGGTCCGCGTCCAATTGCAAAAAAAACGAGTTGATCCGATATTATGAGCTACAATGAGCTGCTTTGAGAAACTTGTATCCTGTAGCATCCTATGTTGAGAGCGTCTAAACAAAAGTTGTGACTGGAGCCGTAAACTCTAACAGCTTATTTTTAAACTATTTTGTAATATCTCAATTTTTCAATAAAAATTCCTTTGGCGGAATCTCTTTATCTTCAAGTTAATTACGTACAAATTAGAAGTTAATGTATCTATTATGTGAAATGAAAAATTTCATTTTTGAGTGTAATTGAAAATAAATGTGATGTTTTCACGGGAATCCTATAAGAATTATTTTTTCCCGAATAATATTCTACGGTTCCTATACAAGGTGGGACACTGGGAGCGCCTCAGAGGATTACGTCCTTATTAAAGATTTTGATCGAAAATTGTTTTTAGAGGTGTATGTAGGACCTTACAAGGTACATTTTAAAAATACTCTCATTTATACAGGGTATATACTTCAAACCTATGTTTTTTTTAATAGAACGCCCTATATTTTATTACATACAACAGAGACTCCCGCATCTGAACTAATACGGAGACAAAAGTGTACGGATAGCGGAATATTCGGATAACAGAGCAATTGCTTTTTTTGCATTAAACATCATTAATTTAATTAGAAATGAACGAAATTAACACTTTCTCTTAACATTTAAGTGTTCAATATATTTTTAGCCTCTAAATTACATATATTTTTTATTACAAGTAGTTGCGTAGAATTACATTCCTGTTGTGTCTCAAACTATTGAAGTCCTTTTTTAAATGACTCAAATACTTCAATATGAAAAGATATATTCTCATCGTTACTCTCGTTAGGTGCTTCTATTTGTGTAGAATTTATGCTATCTTCATCATTACTATTGTCTTTATCGCACTGAAACCATTGCATTACATCATTATTGTCGCAATCGCATCCTGGTAATCTATGCAATGTAGTGACAGCTTCTTCAACATCTGGTTCTACTGTTCTTCCTTGTTCACTAATTTCTTCAATTTCATGCATCAAAAGTTTTCTCCACGCTCTTTTTAATGTAGTGCTTTGAATATTGCTCCACTCATTTGCCACCATGTAAAAGAAGTCTTTTAAATTTAGTTTTTTATGTTGCTCTATCACCCTCTCTTTATTAGAGGGAAATGTAAGCAGGCATTTTTTTGAGCAACTCTTTTCTATATAGTCGTTTGATTTCCTATAGTCCATTCGATTACCCCTTGATCTAGTGGCTGTATGAATGAAGTTACAATTAGGTGGTAAAAACATAACTTTTATAAATTTGTCTTCCTGGTTAAAAACGTCACGTATAGAATGCGATCTAGCATTGTCTATCAGTAAAACGGTTTTCTCTCTGTTACCTTTTTTTAATTAATGTTCTTTAACCTTTGGTATGAAATCTTTTTCAAACCATTCAACAAAAATGTTGCTGTACATCCAAGCATTTGTCTGATTTTTATAAACAACAGGCATTCCACTCATATTGACACGTTTAAAACAGCATGGATGTTTACTTTTTCTGATGATCAAAATTGGAAGTTGATGGCATCCGGTAGCATTCGCACAAAGAAGTGCAGTGATGCGTTCTTTACTAACTTTGCGACCGGGGGGTGATCTTTCACGACGAGAAACTAACGTTTTCTGTGATAGTACTTTCCAATTTATCCCCGTTTCATCAGTGTTGTAGATATTTGCTAATTCATATCCTTCATCATTTCAAAATTTGTTAAAGTCTGTTTTGAAGGTTTCTGCAGCAGTACTACTCGCTGAAAGTTTTCCTCTACAGATATCCAGCTGTCGAATACCATGACGTGCTTCAAATTTTACTAACAAACCATTATTAGCATTAAATGGGTTCTTTGTAAGTTATTGTTGAATCGTAAAGCTTTTTCACATAACATGGGTTCAGATATCGATATGCCTTTGTCTTTTTGTTGGCGAAACCATTGGAAGACAGCAACATCTACATTTTTATTTTTAGGGTTCATTAAGGTTTTTCTACAGGTAGCATCCGTGGAATCTACATTTTGTATATAATTTTCAATATCCTATTTCTGTTTTTTGATATCTGTTATTGTAAATTTCCCAACATCATGTATCCTTGCTAATTTCGTTGCACTTTCCCCACTTTCAAGATCTTTTATTATTTTGTATTTTTCTTTAATAGTTAAACTACACGTTTCTGTTTACTTGCCATTGTGATCTGCTTCAGGCTAAATATGTTCACATTTAGTCGATCGAATAAAAAAAAACATTTTTGTCAAATAAATCTAAAAACACCAAGAGATATTAGGCGGATAACAAAATATATGGATAATAGAATGTTCGTATTTTAGATATTCGGATATTGGGTGTTCGGATACGAGAGTCTTTACTGTATTTGGAATTAGAAGAAGATAATAGTAGAAGTTTATATAACACACATTAGGATTAATACAAATGCCTCTTGAGAAATTTTAGAAAATATAAAAATGCAAGGATTAAGAAAACATTTTTTTCTAAGTGAAATAAGTTACTTGACAATTATTTTTTACTATTACTTCTTCAGAACAAACTATTTTTCAAACTAGAATGAATTCTTTACTAAACTGATATACAGGATGAGCAAAAAGGATGATCAAATATTACTTACTTATAATTTAGCATATCTTTCTTATTTCAAATAGAATGAATACATTTTTATGTATTAATTAAAATCACTAATTAATGCCCTTTCAATTGATGCTATGGTGTCCTATACTCATCTTTTACCGTTTTTCCTTAATATGAGATTTTATTTAATTAATGTTACTATTTATTTTATTATTTTATTTAACTTATCGCAATCCTTCCGACAGTTCTTCTACTTATACCCAATTGTTTTTCAAGAGTACGCTGACTTAAAATAGTAGTCAAGTAACTCATTTCACTTAGAAAAAGAAATGTTTTCTTAACTCTTGCATTTTTTTTTCTAAAATTTCTTGAAAAGTTTATTTTAAACAATGTGTCTTATACAAATTTCTACTATTTTCTTCTTCTAGTTCCAAATATATAATAAAATGTAAGGTGATCCATTAAAAAAAACATACATATGTTTGAAGTGTTTGTATACCCTGTATAAATGGGAATATTTTTTAAATGTACCTTGTAAGTTCCTATATACACCTCTAAAAACAATTTTTGATCAAAATCATTAATAAGGACGTAGGTGCTCTTGGTGCCCCACTCTGTATATTTTCAAAGAAAATCTCATTGGCGTAACTCGTTAAACGACCATATATACTATTATACATACTCGACTACATTGATACTTTATTTTTTCCGGTTGTTCATTTGAAGTTCAAAGCAATAATAAAAGTTCAAAAATATGGTTTATGGGAGTTGAGAATAGGTACGTATAATAAGACCCGATTTCTCGGTACTAACCTAAGCCAAACTTGAATTTGCATTTACTAGGAGTACTGTCCTCCAAATTTTTCTATGAATTTATGCCGCCTTCCTATTGTTATTATACAGTAAATGAGAAATCCCCACAATATTATTAGTATTTATGTCACGCCACGGGCCTTGACGTTATTAGAATTATTACTATCTGCAATTATAACATTCATCCAAGGCTACGATAGACCATATAACTCAAATTATTTCAAAACTAAACTCTTTATCTTCTTGAGTGTAGGTGTTCACTGATATTTATTTCCTCTCTTCTTAAACCAAAAATACCAGTTTCAAAACTTTAATTTAGCAATGCCATGTTCAAATTATGGCAACAATTTATGCAAACCCATCCTAAGATAGGTAGGCACGTCTCCAAGACAGAACCTGTAGTAGTGTAATAATGACGTATTATTTCATTTAATCTTGAATGTAGGTAACACACATTAAAGTAGGTATTTTATCAGAGGCGTCGAGATAATTCTGAGTTTATTGCTGTAAAAGATTGCTATTGGCAGATATGTTGTATTTGGTAAATTGAGGACATGAAAATACCCTCACTTCTTTGAAGGAGTCTTATTTTGAGTCCGATTTGTGATTGCTTAGAAGTTTTTGGTATTGGAAATTTGTGAGTATTTAAAGTAATATTCTCCGCTCGTGCTTTCTGTACACATACCTAAATTCCTGAGCCAAGTAGTATAATCTGTGCCTATGTGAAGGTAGAATTTAACGGTCAGTAATGACGACATTCATCCGTTTATCCCAGCTATACAGTCTTTTTACCTCTTCAGAATTATAAACCCACATTCCTCCATATCAAAGTCAAGACATCATCACAACAAATTAAAAAAAAATCACCGTGACATTAATTGTAAACACTAAAGCTGATTGCATTAACAACAATCATTTCCGTCCACTATCAACAATGCATGTTATTATCACCTAATCAAACGATTCGGCTGTTTACCCAGTTATCAAAACTACAACTTAACGGCAGTGGCGATTTCGGTGTTTTTCGCGCATGGTACTGCGGCACTGAAGTAGTGAAGTAGTACTTGGTACCATGTTGGCTGGGAGCTCGTTTTTCTTCGGAACCGTCCGAAGTTCGTTTAACGAACGGTTCATTTGCTCGTTCTGCCTACTTTGGTACTTGGATAGTTAACATTCTTTAAGAAGATTGATTCCTGGCCATAGACAGGGCAAAGAAAGGCACAGGTGGACGGAAAATGTTTAGATTAGAGCTCGAGAGATTACGGGACTTGTCTTTAATTTCTATTTTGAAATCGAGTCCGAGACTTGCTTGGTTTTGGTATCCGCTCTGGATGCGCGACCTAAACAGGGAGTATAAATTGAGAGTCTCGGAAGTCTCGATCTCCTTCTCGCAAAGCATTGCGTGTGATTATTTATGATTCCGTGTGACACGAAATTTGAATATTTAAGATAGACAATAATACGAATTATCTCTACTTTATCTTTGTTGATGCCAGTTATTACTCAATCTGAACAAATTTTACGTTATAATTGTATAGGAAATTCCCATCCTCATATGCTGGCCCAAAACTTACGCTTTCGCTTCATGAAACTGGAATCTTCCTTCTTCTGATTTTGGTTCTTTGGTCTACTTGTTGACTATTTCAGAATGACTAATAATAAGGAAAATTATCAAATATTTAGTGTAACAGTTTAAAGGGAGCAGCCCATTACAGCCTTCTTGCCCAGACTAAAGAAGACTAAAGGAAGCCTGGTATGGTATACCGAATACTGAAGTACGTATAGACCCAATTCAATAGCCAATTGTTTTTTCCTTCACAAATATATCGCCTTTCTATGGCACTTCCGGTTGGACAAATATACAAATCAGTGTTCATAACAATTATCACCTTGGCTTGACTTTCTCGTTAAATACACAATTCGAAGCCCTGGCGCGGTTTGCACCATCGCCCTCAACATGATTCAGTAAATAATTGAGGCCTCTTTGACGGTACCAAGAAACCAGTTCATTTGCCGTGTATGACTCACCGGTGATGGTACCAAAGACACACTCTGGGTACTTGGGCAGGTGCGAAAAGAAAGCACCTTCTTGCTGACCGCGAACAAGTTTAAAATTTGTGAATGGCTTTTTTTATTCAAACCAGAGTACTTGGTAGATGTATCATCAATTTACGGGGAATAATCTGATGAGCTAAGTGATAAACAGCGGGCAATTTCCAATTTCAATGTTTAATGGCCTAGAGAGTCCGTAATTGATCAAAAAAGATAGTCGGTAATCATCGGATGGATTAATAGGGAAAGTATATCAGATATTCTGCAATTAACAATCCATTCTTGGTATTTTAGGAACAGAATTTCAGCGTGTTACCACCTGAAAGCGCCCATTCTAATATGGATTTTATGTCTAGCTACAATACAAACATAACGCTTCTTTGCTTACAAAATGAGCAGAGCGTAAGTTTTTCGTCGAAGTTAAATTCAACAGGAATTATTATAACTCACAATTTTTAGTGACCTCAACATTTCACGATGGTTGGAAGCCCATACAGACCGATGTGCAGGATTAACAACCCTACCCAGGAACGCAGTACTAGCAGATATTTCTGGTACTGGCGATTACCATCTGGTAATAACAGACCTGAAATTTGACAAAGACACGAAATGCAGACTAAAAGTGTACAAAGGAACACTACTAGCCACTGACCAACCATTAGCAAATATACCCAGCTCAGTGACAAGCTTTTATGCAGATCAACTCGAACCAAGAATACCTGGTAAGATTTATTTGTTAAAAATGATGAAAGTGTTGTACCAATCTTGTTTTAGTTGTAGCAGTTGCTTGTGGCTCTGAACTGTTTCTGTACAAGAATCAGAAACCATTTTACAAGTTCAGAGTGCCATTTTGCCCCCTCACACAAGAGGAATCTGATATTTGGGCTAAAATTGTGGAAACAAAGGAGGTCGATATCGAGAAGTTATGCAGTGAGTTGAAGAAGATCTCTTACTGCAATTTAAGTTCAAGGTATAAATCGAAGTATTCAGAGTGGGAAATCATTTAAAGATTTATCAAATCAAGTGAAGTAATTCTTGTAATAATGCTTTTGAAGGTCTCAACACATCCTTAATTTAACATCTCTAATGAAAGTAGAGGAATTTGTACGTAAATGCGTTCACTCAATGCCAATGAAAGAAAACATAATCACGTGTATGACCACCCTCAAGAGGACATCACGCGATAAGGGTGCAATTGCCTGCCCTATTATTGCCACAGAATATGGAAATATTTATGTATTGGATCCTCAAAATTTTGCTATAATCTATCAAGTGAGAATACATTCACCATAACATCCAGAATTATAGCAATTCAATTAAACCATAATTTTATGCTTAAGGCGAATACTTGTAATGTACAAGCAACCCCTTTCATAATCAAAGGTACAGGGCTCTATGACGTGGAATTTAGAGTGGTTATAGCTACCAGAGAAGGGCACATTTGCCTGCTAAGGAAGAACTGGTTAGAGGGAAAATCTATAATTCAGTTAAGCTCGGATATAGTAGACATGATCGTAATGGCTGGAGACAATTTTATTATTATTGCCACTGCGGACAGCAACCTGCATTGCTATACTAAAAGGGTTAGTTATTATAAATCTATACCAAACGACCTTCTCTGATTGAGGTTTTTTAGGGTCAAAAACTGTGGACCTCAAAAACTTCAAATCCAGTCACATGTCTATGCCTGGTACCTTTAGACCACTTAAGTACCTGCCTGATAGCAGTAGGGCTCAGAAGTGGTTCCATCCAATTGTACCAAGGCAGACATCCCATCGATTTTACTTCTGTAGCAGATGCTCCTTCAGTAATTGCCTTTGGGCAACTGGGGCAAGAGGAGAACGTTATGGTTGTTATTACTATAGGTAGATGAAATAGAGTTCTTTGCGTGGAAGTTGTTTAAATTCGTTTTAGGTGGTTCTATAAATTTCAAAATACTGAAAAGGACTGCGGACTTTTCCGTGAAACCTCAAGAAAATTCACCGGTATTGCAGTCAAAGCCTCTGCCACTGCCCAAACGTAGCAAATTATTTTTGGAGCAGAGTTTACGAGAAAGGCAGAATGCTTTAGGTAGAAATGTTTTCGAATTGACGAGCAAATTGTATGAATGATGGTTGATCAATTGATTTTTAATGAATTAATTGAAAGTCACTTAAACTCAATTAATTGAAAATATTGAATATTGAAAGTTTAACTAGTGCATCGAAAATTATCCATTATTTTAGTTAGGGCAAGATGCATGAATACAGTCTGGGATGAAAATAACATGAGCCATTTTTTTCTGATCCTCATTTATTTTATTATTAAATTTTCTAAATTTTTTGTGCATGAATTATATTCATCGAAAAGTATCATGAATCAAATACTGTGAATTTAATGTAAACAGGCGATTAATGAAATTCTTGAAGGAAACTGTTTTGCTCTCCACAAATATTGTTTTTTTTTTTAATTTTAAATCACACAAACAACAACTAATAATTTCTTTTTTACTTTTCTGGATTTTGATTACCGAAATAATTATGTATATTAATAGGAGCGAATTTGTTAAAATTCTACTTGTTGATTATTCAATGGAATATAAACAAGATAGTGCTGCTAATATCCGCACAATTTTGCCAACTTATCTTGCGTTTATATACTATAAATAAAAATTCTATGAAATTTAATTTAAATCAGGTCTTAGATGACCTTAAATGGAGTCTTACTGACTCTACGAGAAAAATGTAATTAAGTAAGAATATACAAATTTGATGTACGGTATGTATCTTCTATATCCACGTACTGATAAAAAAAACAAAAAATAGGGTAGCAAAATTTATTATTATATTTCAATTTTAATCATAATAATAATGCATGAAATAATCTACCAGACTTGGCAAACGTTGACTTAGTCGAGTAGCACTGACTAAGGAGACAAAATTATCTCAATGAAAATATCTGAAGTCAAGTATTTGTTGAAATAACATTCGGGACATTTTCCATAGTTAAGAAATGTTATTGTATTATCAAAAAATAAACAGACAACGAATTTACTACTGCTCAACCGCAACTTTACATATCTATATCTCGACTCCTATTTTTTTGCTCCTGTCTTTCCTTCTGCATTTCCAAGGCATACCCTAGTTCCACATGGGATTCTCCGACACTTGGTAGCAGTAGTAGTAGTAACCTCGTTTGAGTAGTGCTTCATCCCTAGATGGCTCTGCCAGTTTTACTAACTCTAATACTATAATACTAAAACTTGTGAACTACTAAATCACCAACATATTTAACGATTAACACTCAAGAGTAAGAGGAGGTCGAGGACTGATCGACCTATTAAATAATCTTTAAGTTGAAGGCAGCTTTACATCGCTTTTTCTGTTTGCAATTTCATAGAATAGAATGTTAAATCAAATTTAATCAAAATCTACTAGTAATCTACCACATTTTCCCACTGTAGTAACTTGAAACATACATCCTGGTTTGACTTCATTTGCCCTGAATATATCTCAACTTATTCAAGGGTTTCCTCGTTTAATCATTAAAATCTGCCTTTCACAGCTAGACTATGTTTATATTAGATTGAAAATAATTAAAACGTATAATTAATCTCTGTTTTGTATATTATACTCTCATAGTGGGAAATTACGCAATAATTTTAACAATTTGTAGAAATCCATCAAACCTTTCAACAAGAACTAATCAGACTAAGACTAACAGCAGCTCGAGCCCTTGTGCAAAACCTTAGCGACCAATCTGGAATCGGCAATGAAAAGGAGCAAATAAAATTATCTGCCCAGGTATAATAATGTTTTTGTATTTGAAAAACAATATCACTTTCTAATTCTGTATAGGTTTTAGGCTTAGGGCCAAAATTCACAGTAATCCTTACTCTCGAAAACATCAACCCCCTTAAACCACTAGTGGGGCTCTCGCTGACTTTTCACTGCAATCCTGCGCTTTATATACTTTCCTCTTATGTTATATCGGTAAGTAAGTAAATACAGCGATAGGTATCTAGTTTTTAAAGGGTGCATACAAAAAGGCTCCGAAGCATGATTTTAGAGGACCAAAAAAATAGTTTTTTTGGGAATATTCTTGGAATGTACAAACTCTGTTTTATCATAATTTTGTAAACAAAATAAGGTAAGAATTTGTCCAACCACTTAATTATTAAAAGCTTCATTAATTATAATATATAAGTAAACTTATATAAATGATACTATATAAGTTACGGATATTGAAAATCATCGTTTAAATTTTGTCAATTCATTAACTTTTTGAGAAATATTGTGCGAAATTTCTATGTGTTTTTCATATTCCGAAACGTAATTTCCTAGTTTTTGCGGGTAACCATATAATCTTAACTAAGGTCGGCAGGTGACGGAATAAGGTCACTCAAAAAAGCCTACAAGAGTCAAAAAAATCCTTCCGTTTTCTGCAGGGTGATGGAATAGTAATAGTTTTTCGTTGCTACATTAAACTAAAGTGCTATTTAAACCTGTTGACATGGAAACAAATTTATTAAAATATATTAAAATCTACATTTCTATGGAATGGAGTTTCTTTAGGTTTTTTCAATTATATTTAAAATTTATATTAATAACTTCATTCCAGTCGTGAAAGTATTGCTGTTGTACAAAGGAGCGCAAAAATTAATAATAAAAAAGAATTACAAGCTCTTACTTTTTGAGCCGCTCTGTATAATAAAAATGTTTCCATGAAATCAGCTAACATAAAATTTATATTTGATTAAAAAAAAAAATTGAATATCAATTCACAAATCCAGTTAATTGTCTCACAAGGCGAAGAAGCAACAAATTTACTACCTAGCGATATTTATAGCTGAGTCGAAAACGAATGAAGCTGTAAGAAAAGTTAAAGCAAAAAATTTAAATTTTCGCTGAAAAAAATAGGTTTTTTTTTTTTGGTTAGTACCGATTAAAATTCTTTCTCGTTTGATTTTATACATATATTTCATATAACATATTTCTTTCATATATTTGTATTTTTTTACCTTTACCACCTAGGTAGTGAAAAACTTCTACTGCTGCGTTTATTAAATTTCTAAGATGTAGGAAGTAAAAGAAAAACGCCTGGGCAGTAAAAGGGTTACATTATAGCATGTTTTGAGCTAATAAAAGGTAGTTTTGTAAATTGGAGCAAAATACAGTTTTTACAAAACAGACTAAAACTTTTTATAAACTGGAGATAACATCGATTCCGTGTTAACAGGCATAACGAAGGCTTTAATTAAATAGAGAAGCAAGAACCGAATACAATCCCATTACTTTCGCGAAAACAGAGGGACTTTACTTTTTTATATTTTTGTAGATCCTTTTTAAATCATATTTTAGGGAATATTCTATCGAATTTATTCAACTCTTTATGGTTAACCGTCAAAGGTCATAAGATAATTTTTCAAATTATAAATTTCGTGAAGATTATACTTTCCGTTAAAAGTGTATAGCTGTTTAAATTTGGATGCTGATTTTCAATTACCTTAATTTTCTTCCTTGTGACTATTTTTCTTTACATTGTTTTTTTTTAATAAAGTCTAAAGAGCGGTACTTAACAAAGAGCTGGGGCACCATTTTGTATACCACTCTGTATAATAATCTAATAATACCTATAAGCGGCATGCGATAATCTAAAAACAACTATGTTTTAGATTCCTTTGGTACCCCCTAGTTTATCCTACAAAGTGGAGAATAGGGTGCAAGAAATAATAAGGGAAGAATTCAATAATGATCAATACATCCCTGATTTCAAATCGGACAATTTGAAAGTGATTAGGGTTTTTGTTACCAAGGGAAAAGTACCTGTTCCTGTATTGGCAGCTACTATCAATATGCCTCCTATGGAATTAGTATTTTAATTGTATAAAACAAAACTAATAAATGGATATTTGGTATAAGGATTAATAGTTTATATTTAACTGCTGATAATACCACAAAAAAAAAATCCATGAAAATATATAAATTTCCCAATACATTTTTTTTTACAATTTCACCTTTACATCTATAGCTACATCATTTCTATAATGCTAATCTGTATGACTGATGATATCGGTATGGTTGTGGGGTATGCTTTAAATTTGGCGCCGGAAAAAACGAAGGCAATAATTTTAAACAGTAAAAGGGACAAAATTAACATATCCTTCCTCGTAAATGATGCAGAAATTAAATGAAAAAAGCAGTTAAAAATATCTGCAAAATAAATAAACATTTACTTCGTTGAATATGTAAAAAATGTAACTTAAAAGAGATTTAATAGACTGGGTCACCTGTAAAGACCTAGAAACCAAGAGAAAAATCATACTGTGTGGAGTGGTGCAATTATTACATACTCCTGTATGTAGCTTCAATATTTGGTTTGATTATTCGTTTAAAAATACATAAAAGTGATGACAATAATTCGTGCATACAAAATCATTTCTGCAGTAATTATTCAAATCACAAAGAGGGTTTCGTATACAAATTTCCTTATAAAAGAGAGAACGTAATGAATGCTAAGGATAAATTGGGGATAGTAGATCTACCTCAACAGTAAGCCCAGTGGACCAAAAACCTCATACCAGTGGTTCAAAACTAGACAAATTTCCATCACCCCAATACGAGCCACTGTCTGATACTCAATAAACATGAATGTTTTAGGTTGGTGAGATCTAAAAATTGGGGAGAACCTGCTCTAACGGTTTTTATCACCAACTGACCAATGAATCACAGACAACTTATCTTGTATTAAAAAAACAGTAATCACCTCAAATTAGAACTAAACTTATTTAGTGAACTGTAGAATCTGCAGAAAAAAGATGAGTACGATTTAAGTTTATGTTGATTTTTTGTTTTATTTTAGATCAAGGAAGTCGCCACCGCTTCGCAACATTTACGTTAATTAAATAATAAAAACCACATATTCTTTCAAGACTTGTGATATTATATTAATAAATAAATAACATTCTTGGGTGTAATAGAATAAATTAATATTCAAAACAAAGCTTCAAGCATATTTGGGAGCCAAAGCCTCGGCTTTTGCGATATACAGCTTCTTGGCCTCTTCAGTTGAAATGCCCTTCTTACCATTCCATGCGTTCCACTTGGATGAAGCTTCAATGCCAGTTGGTTTGGCTAACAAACACAAAAAACTGCAGTAATGAAATTTGAATAATTACATGAAATAGGCGAAACAAGAAAAATCTAATATATTATTATGTGTGGGCTTTAAATGAGAAACAAGCTATTAAAAGTTATTAATAAACATTGTATAAATTGGTAACATCTGGAGTTCAAAATTCACATATTTCTAAGCTTTAGCTTTGCAGTTAATTTCCATAAAGCTAAATCTTCCAGAAACTGGCGTCCTTTTATTATCGACTGACTAAAAGTATTAAATTCGAATTCAAAGTCTCTCAAAAATATCGGATACTTCAAGAAGTTTTACAATGCTTGATCAATATCTATGGGAATATACTTACGAATGTTGGTATCTCCAACTGTGGCCTGCTTATATAGGGCGTATACTTCCAAAGCATCAGAATCTGGAGGTCTCTTAGTGAAAACTCGCACTTTGCTGGCAGCTGCGTTGAAATCCTACAAAAGTAAAAAGTTCATATGTAAATTATACTTTGGCTTTAGAACTGTGCAAGAAGTTGTTTGCAGTTGTTAAATTTATAATAAAATATCTTGGACAATATTCCCATACAATGTGTATTCAAAATGGCACTCAAGGGAGTCAATATATCACCAGGACCACTCTTTACTTACTTATAGGATATTCCGCTACATGAAAAAAACACGACAACATTTTTAAAAAAGTTGTATTTTCAACTTTGAACTTCTATAGCAGGAAAGAATTGTCGAACTAATTTTCTTTTTTATTATTTTTGTGGAGCTCATAAAAGAATTGTCTAACAACGTTATGAAGAACTTGGGGGTCATTTTAAATACACCCTGTATAATTGCCGGATTTTATATATGGAATACGGACCATTTAAAAAGGGCTAACAAGAAAAGCATGCCATGTTCTGGGTTACTGGAAACCTTGTAATATCGCTCCGTGAAATCGAACATACCACAAAAATCCACAACTGGGTTTGTTTTATTTAAACTACCATCTCTTTAAAGTTACAATTTGTCAGTCCGGGACCAACCCGGGAACAATGAAAAGTGAAAAATATTTCAAGAATGGTACACACAAAACCGTACACACCTTAACACGTAACCGTTAGCTCCAAACGGAATGGCATACTCTTACATAATGCATGAATATCTATCACATAGGTTTCCTGGAAGATGTATAGACCCCACTAAGAACATCCTTGGGTAGCTCGTCCTCCAAACATCACCCCATTATATTCCTTTAAAACGTCAGACAAAAACAGGATTATTTCGACGGTCAAACGATTTTGCGATCTGCCTGTAGAAGCATGAGCAATGATGAATTCAAACTTCATCCAGGAATGGTGGCACGTTCTTCAGGAAGTGACACATACCAAGAGGATCATTGAGTGAATTGGGTCTCGGAACATAGGGTCGTCCAGAGAAATTAATGGGTTGATGAGTAGGGATTCCTAGTTAGAGAAAGGTAGGTCTCGCACGTGGTTATCGCTAGTAAGGGTGACTAAAGAGGATCAATACTTGGAGGAGTTAGTGAAGGTCCTCACGAGTCATTGCAGACTAAACAGATATATGCATCTTCTGAGAATGAAGGACGGTCCGTTTCGCGAACCCTGCACTATGGGGAGGGCCCTCATACTACTTCCTAGAACGATGCAATAGGTGCCAACATCTTAATCCGGGTCCACGCTTGCAAAAGTTTGGGCTGTGGATTGAACGAAACACAACATTGTATGTGTGTTTGCGAATTTACGCACACATGTTGTGTCGTATTCAACGCACAACGCAAATTTTTTCAAGTGCCAACCCAGCTATAAGCACAGGTTATTCTGAGCCGCTAGTCCCCTCCTCCTGGAAGGAACTTTAGATTTTCGAATGAGACAGGACATTCTCCCTCATAAAGAGGAGTTTCGTCGAGGTTGAGAGGGCGCACATGGAGTAAAAGGGATGGATTGGGAAGTGGAAAGGGTCCCAGGCTAATCGCAGAGTTTCAGTCTCCCGGTTCACTGCTAAGTACCATTACGGGTCAAAACCTTCTTAAGGCACTATAGCTATTTTAATATGACAATTTTCCAATTGTAATGTAAAAAATTACTCAAAAAGAACAATATAAAACCCATATTTACCTCGTCTAAACCCATTTTTATTTCACTTGGATGCACTTGAATACACGAAAAAAGACTCTGCATGAAAACCAGCTTCTCAGTGTCATTTTATAGGCGTACAAGGTGAAATTTGCATATCTAAAACTTCTGACAATATAATTTTTAGTATGATTAAACGGTTCTAATTCTATATGTTCGGATATGTTTTGAAAAATTTATTTATAAAAAGTTTATTATCCAATTACCAATATCATATATCATTTCTTAGTTCAAGGAGAGTCGCATGAAGTAACAAAAAAATTATTAGAAACATAGTGACAGATAAATAGTTATAGTAATTTTTCTTTTGAAAAACTATAATATGGACCGTCTACTCTGAAAGACGTATTCATAATAAATTCTATTATTTAGTTCAAAACTGCCATGGCATAAATACTCTTTAGCGGGCATATGTACCGGTGTACACTGTACAGTCTTAGTCAAAAGCATTTGTCACGTATCTAAAACCTCAATAATTTTAAATTATTTTGTATTCGAGATAAAAGGAAAATACCAATTGATAAAAATAGGAATATTTATTAAAATAAAACATTAAACATTAATATTTAATAGAGATACCTTTAGCTTTAATAACAGCTATGATTCTTTTGGGTAAACTCGACACTAAACGTCGGCATTCTTGTGGAGTAATGTTATGCCACTCCTGAACCAAATAATTTTTTAGTGATTCCTTTGATGTAATAGTGTTCTCTAATTTTGCACTTCGGTATCGACCAAAGATATTCAATGGAGTTGAAGTCTGGTGACTAAGAAGGCCAATCTATGACCTTAACCCCATTATCTGAGAACTATTGTCGTTCACAATTTATGACAGAGCGTTATCTTGCTGAAAACAAACGCCATCCATGTTGGTGTCACCAAACATTTTATTAAAAGACGATTCTAGTGCCGTTTCCAGTTCTTGGATATATTTTTTTAATCCATTCGGCCCTCACACACGACGATTTTGCCCACCCCGTATGCCAAGATACTACTCCACATCATTATCCTCGAAGTTACACTCGTTTGACCAGGCGATATTTGACCAATCCTCCTCAGTGAAATTTTTATGTTGAATACATTGTTGCAAGCGTTTTTTAAAATTATTTTCTGGCAGCCACGGTTTCTTCCTTGCTTTGCAACCTTTGAGCCCGACATATTGAAGCTGTCTCCTGACTGTTCTGGCAGAAACTCTTTTCTCAGTGCCCCCGAATAATTTTACAGCCATCTCAGAAGATGTGTCTTTCCGATTTTGTAAAGAAGTGCTTACCAACTGCTTATCTTCTTTTGCGCTTGTAAAGCCTTTTATTCCTCTTCTTTTTATATTTTCATGACTTTTTGATTTTTTTATAACGTTTTAATGCATATCTGACAGTATCATGAGGACATTTGACTATTTTTACGATTTGTGTGTTATTTTCACCTTCCTCAAAAAATTTTTTTTTGGGAAATTTTCATTTGGAAATTAAAATTTGACATCATTTAGACTAACCAGACACTAACGACTATTGTACCACTTTACAGATAGTCAGGGGTCAATTGAATTTTTATACGTTTTGCTAAATCTAATTCTCTCATTTTTGACATTTTTGTAAAAAAATAAGAGTTTTCTTTAGAATAAACCACTATAAGCTAATAATTATTAATCGATGCGCACACTAGGAGTGACCAAGTAAAATGAATACCTACAAGTAAAATTCAAGTTTGTTGCTGTAACCGTTCTCGCGTGTTTATGATGGTATGCTTTGCTTATGTTATTCAAGTGATTGCGCTGATTAATAACAATATACAAAATAATTACTTAGAGTCAAAAAAAATTAAATTTCTAAAAATTGAGAGGGGTGGCAAATAGTTTTGGCCAAGGCTATATGTGCTGGAAGTTCTAGTCACTACTTCCTTGGGTGCAAATATTACGTAAATTATCCAAAAGAATATTTGACCTAAAACCATCTAAATAACTTTGCTCCTCTGGAATTCCGTCTCATAGTTATCTGCTTAGTTTTTATCGGTTATTAACATAATTCGAATTAATGTTTTCTTGGAGTAGTTTAAATTTTTAAAAAATCTAAATTAAAACTTAAGAAAATGTATAAAACCAGTAAACCTTTTCCTTTGAAAATTTTCTTAACAATCAAATTTATGTGAAATCACTAAGAATAATTTTAACTATAAGGAATAAACGAGCATGCTAAAAATTCTTGCACAATATTAAAAATAGCGTGAATCACTTATAAAGGGAAAGTATAAATTGCCAAAGAACACTCAAGAGGATTAGTTGTTCGAAAGCGGTAAAAAATTGGTTGACATGGACCATTAAGTTCACCGCATCAGAAACAAAATGGTTTTTTGAAATTATCCTATTTTAAATTTTTGTTAAGGGAACTATTCGTTTTTATTTTTTTTATTAATCCTTTATATGAACTAATTTTAAGTAAATGCACAGTTTCACTTAAAAAATTCATGTTTTATATTGTTGTCCCAAGAAAAATGGCACATTAGTCTGATGAGGATGTATTTAATTTCTGAACATCTTAAACAGATTTTGCAAAACAAAGTAAAATTTTAGTTTTATTATTATTATTTTTGGGAAGTCTTGTTTGTGTAGTGCCTTATTTATTCTCGTCTTGTAGGTATCTAATTAAGTAATTGATTGACTACACTATCAGACCAGAGTTCGATTCGCGTTAGGTAAAAAAAACAATCCAAAATTCTTGTTTGCATAATTAATTTTTATTTTTTAAATTGTAAAGATTCGATGCTTGCCTAAGTGAATCAAAGGAAAGAGGGTGTCCACCGTCCTCCGTACAAGATGGACTTGAGGTATATGGATTACTGAAATAGGCTACAAAGAGTGACATTCATAAAAGTAACGGGATATAATTTTACATTACTGATTAGTGGGAAAATGTCCTAATAAGTACTCCCTCTGTCCCAAATTATGGTATACATTTCTTTAAAATTATTTGACTATTGAAATTTCATAAACTTAAAGGGTACGCTGTGCTCAAAAGAAATTTTGACAGTTTGTCATAATCAGTTAAAAAAAATGCAAAAGACATAAAATCAAAATCACACCGGTTAAGAAAAAAATATGGAAAATACAATAAATTAAAATAGTGGTGTATATGTTAGAAGAGACCGAAAAAACAAGAAATTAAGTTGTGACCAACTCAATGGAATTTTACAGTTTTTACTGCAGCAAAAAGTAGAAAACAAACTGAGCTGCGGTGCTATTAACGAAGCTGCAACCAAATTCGACGTTACTCAATTAAGTGTGTCCCGGATTTGGCAAAGGGCTAAAGGGCAATATGATAAGGGATCCCTTTGTACAGATGTTTCGTTAAAAAAAAAGAAAGAAAAATGTGGTCGAAAACGCAAAAATTGCTCGGAAAATTTGAACAAGATCCGAGATATCCCTGTTCATTCGTTGCAGTACAATCCGTAGTTTATCTTTTTCATCAGACATTTCAAGATCAACTCTTTTTCGCATATTTAAAAAAGGCACACAGTTGAAGCGAATAACATCAACAGTGAAACCATTGTTAACAGAACAAAACAAATTAGTTCGAATAAAATTTTGCTTATCGAAGGTGAAGCCAAATGGATTTTTTGAAGACATGTATGACTATGTACATATTGATGAAAAATGGTTTTACCTGACTCAAAGTAAACGATGAGCAAGAGCCTCAGAGATCTTGTAAAAGTAAGCGTTTTATTACCAAAGTTATGTTCACGGTTGCAGTGGCCAAACCGCGTTTTAATTATGCTAGAAAACAGTACTTTGACGGAAAGGTCGGAATTTGGCCCTTTGTTTATCAAGAGCCGGCCAAACGAAACATCAAAAACCGAAAAAAAAGGATCGTTAGTAACCAAACATATTGAATTTATCAACGCCGTTGAATGTAGAAAAATGATTGTTCAAAATATTTTGCCAGCTATTAGATCTAAGTTTCCAATGGGACATAAACTAAAACACACATATATGTATATACAGTGGTGGTCATTGAAATAGAGCCAGCTGATACTTTTGGTAAAATTCAACGCTACAACTTTTTAGAAACATTTTGATGAATTTCAATATAATTTTTATGCATGTTCAATACGAATTATTTCAAATGCACACCGAAACGAAAATTATAAGTGAACACGATAAAAATTTTCACTTCTTTGGTCTTGTTTGGTTTCAATTGGTCTGGTCATTAAAATAGAGACGTGAAAAATAAAACACATAGTACTAGTGTTCCTTCAAGTTTACACGTGTCGTTTCCTTCAAGTTATCATCGTGATTTCATTTTTAACATTTGGTGAAGTACTGAAGAATAACTTAGATAAAAATGGGCCGTGGCGTTCATTGCACAGCAGAGGAAAGAGTAGCAATCTTAACATTTCGGAAAGAGGAAAAATCGCTAAGAGAAATTGCAAGACTTATCGGGTGCTCAAAAAAAAATGGTTGAAAATGCTGTAAGAAAACCACCAAATCGGGAAAATCGTGGAGCGAGGAGAAAAACAAGTCCTCATACAGACAGGCAAATTGTTCGAGTCTCCAAAAAAGATCCCTTCAAGACGTCTACCAGTATTAAAACTGAACTAGGTTTGGAAATAAGTACAAGAACTATTCGAAGAAGGCTTCAGACAAATAATTTATATGGCAAAATAGCTAGAAAAGTTCCTTTGTTATCCTCCAAGAACATTAAGCAACGTTTAAAATTTGCCCAGGACCATTTGAATTGGGATGGTGAAGAGGGAATAAAAAAATGGCGCTATATTTTATGGAGCGATGAAACAAAGATAAATCTAATGGGATCTGATGGGAGACAATATGTTAGAAGACCACGCAACCAGGAATTATTACCAAATCACACCATTAAAACAGTTAAATATGGAGGTGGGAACATAAAATTTTGGGGAGCCTTTTCATGGTATGGTGTAGGACCAATTTACTGGATTAAAAAAACCATGGATCAACATGAATATGTCCACATTCTTCGAGATATTATGTTACCTTTTGCAGAGGAGAATATGCCGTTAATATGGAAGTACCAACAAGACAACGACCCGAAGCACACATCTAGGAGAGCGAAAACATTTTTAAATGATAATAATGTGGATTTATTACCTTGGCCCTCCCAATCGCCGGACCTTAATCCTATTGAGAACTTATGGACTGTCCTCAAGAATGCTATTGGCAAACATAAAACGAAAAACAAGGCCGAACTCTGGGAGGTGATCAAGACAGAATGAAAAGCAATACCACTAGACGTGTGACAAAGGCTTGTAAACTTTATGCCTAGAAGATGCGTCGAAGTTATTAAACATAATGGTCATACAACAAAGTATTAAGAGTTTAAAGAGAGTTTAAGCATTATTTCATAATTTTGAAACTGCAAAATATTATTAATTATGGCTATATCTTCGGTTGGTTCTATTTTTATGACCAAGTATTCGTGTTGATTTATTCCATTTATTTGTTAAATATTATGTTTATGCAATTTTTTAAAATTAAGCTCGTTGTTAAAGTTTTCTTTCCTTGTTATAAATTTACAATATACATTTATTATACTAATTCAGCGTGATATTAAAACTTTATTTTCCAAGGAATATATTTCTTTGAACTGGCTCTATTTCAATGGCCACCACTGTATATTCAACAAGACAACGTCAAACTATATGTCCATGATAATAATGAAGTTCTATTGGCTGAAAGATCAAAAGATGGATGTAACATTCAGTGCTAATCACAGCCGTCAAATAGTCCAGATTTAAATGTTTTGGATCTTGATTTCTTCAATTCAATTCAATCATTCCAGCATCAAGAACCCCCAAAAACTATCGACGAGTTAATCGAACGTGTGAAAAATACTTTCAATGCGTTAAGTAAAGCCCAATTAGATAATGTTTTCTTGACTCATGAAAAGTGTATGAAGTCTACTTTCATAGCTAGGGGGGACAATAATTACAAGATTCAACACATGAACAAAGAAAAACTTCGCCGTGAAGGACGCTTACCAGTGTCAATAATGTATAATAAAAAGGTTCTTGCCATAGCCCGAAATTTCAAATAGCCTAACAAGTAGACCTATTTTATGTAAATTATGTACTTATAAAAAACAATTAGTAATGTAAAAAAAAATATAAATTCATTGGTTTTGTATGCCATAATTTGGGACAAAATAAAAACAGAAATGTATACCATAATAAGGGACAGAGGGAGTAATTATTAAATAAAGTGAGTTATTAATAAATTGCTAGAAAATATGTGATGTTTCAAGCAATATCTTTCTAATCCCTATATCCTAATACGTTCATACATTTTAAGGATCTGCATATAAACTGCATGTCTTTAAAAAAGTACCCTATAAAGGAGTTGTAGTAAAAAACGAAGTTAAATCTAACAAAATCCTATAATCTAAATGTATACATGTTAGGAACAGTATATTGACAAGTGGCCATAAATTACTCATTTTGATCACTTTACGGGATTAGCGAATTTATTACTTTCAATATTGACAAGTCAATTATTGTGAAATATTTCAAAGAATCATCTCAAAATTCTAACATGAATTCTCTCTAGTTTTAAAACCTTCTGTTTTGATTTATTCAATAAGTGTCCTCAATTTTCTAAATAAGGATGCAATATAATCATTTTTGCCAGATAGAGTACTTAAATTCAAAAGAGTGAGTTTTAATCTTTTTCCAGGGAAACCAAGTGTTTTTCAATGTAATTGAAAAGTAAAATGAGACATATGGAATAAGCAAAAAGACCTAAACCAAGAGGAAAGTATGGAGCAGTTTGTGCATACTGTTCGAAAAGCGTATTCGTGCTCTTACTAATATACATACATATGTATATTGGAATAAGGACTTAAAATAAGAAAATCAAATAAGGAATTGTTAAAGGCAATGTACCTAACTAAAAATAAGATAGATATGTATGTAATTTGTTTTTCACTTTTATATTACTTTTAAGATTGAAATACATTTTTTTTTAATTTTCGACCTCATTAGTGTTATTTGTACATTTTGGCAGTATCACATTACTGTACTCTACTACTCTCCCCAATTTCCCTGCCACATGCCAAGTCTACTTACAGATTAATATGTCTGTAATATGGTGTAAATATATAAATAGTTCTTTAAATTGGCCAAAACCAAATTATTTTATTTTTTGTGGCCATACCTATACGTAATACTGACATATTTATGTATTAAAATTAATATTGAAACTGATATTCCAAAAGGTATTCAAAAATTCGTAGTTGAAAAACAAAGCAGAACACTATTCTTGAAGGGAATTTAAATTGCAGTTTCAAGGTTTTGTTAATCTCAGTCTAAGACGTTATTTTTTTAAGAATTTCGAGATAGAAAATTTACATTACATTGAATCCCCGATGGCTAAGTTCTTGAGATACAGGATATCCAAATAAAAATTTAATTTTCGGCTTTTGAATAAATTTTTGGGCAATAATACCGCATTTTAACGAAATTTTGCATACCTAAAAAATGTTTAATAAGAAACTCAAATATTTACTCAGTTTTTTTATTTACCGTTAGAGGGCACCGCATGCTGCGATATACCGGAACTTAAATAGCCATAACTTTTTTGTAGCTCACTGTATGTCACTGTTTAATTATAAACAAACTTATTCTCACTCATTTTTACTGATAGAAGGGATTTTTAATATTTCTCGTTAACAACGTACCTGAAGTTGAACTTTTAGTACTGTTTACTAAGAGTGCTTTTTGTCTGTAAAAATGAATTGAAAATAAATTTTTTTGTATTCAAAAATTACTTAAAGTGACTTACAAAAAAGTTATGATTCATTAAATTTAAGTACATCAGAGTATGTAAATACTTTGATTACACTTTGATAACCAATTGAGAGAATATTTAAGTCTCCCATTCTCAACTTTCCTGAAATCTAAAATTTGCAAAAACAAATAACGAAATTAAAATTGTAAGTTCAAGACCCTGTGTCTCAAGCATTTAACAATTGCGGAACTAATTTATTAATAATATTACTTATAATAATATATTAATACAATTAATATATATGTATATATAACTTTTAATCTTTCTTGAAAATAAATTTATATTCTTACATTTATACTAACGTTACAAAGGCAAATGGCTAATCGGGAAGGATTTTTATCATTTTCGGAAATGACTGATATAGTTTTAATAATGAGTATGTAGCCAACACAATAAAATTAACAATAGTAATAATTTTTGATATCGTGGTAAAGGATTTTTCATTTATAGGAAAATGCAGTTCTCTAGCGGCTCTATCTAGCGGCTAGATGTTATGCAGATACATTTCCTAATCGGTACCATCCAAAAAGAAAATTCTTCTGCAATTTAGTTAATCATTTGAGAAAATCGGGAAAACTTAAGCAACAGAGGGCAGGGCAATGTGGACGACCTCGCAAACTACAACCAAATCAAGAAGAACATATTCTTTAAATAGCGGAAGCAAACCCGGACACAAGTACTAGACTAATGGCTACAGAAATAAATGGGATTAACGAAAATGCACACGTTGACTTTGTTGATGTCCATAGAGTTTTAAGACAAAATTTATTATACCCATATCATGTTCAGAAAGTCCATGCGCTTCTACCACCAGACTTTTTAGCAAGAGTTACTTTTTGTAATTGGCTTTGCCAGCAGAATAACCATGACGTTAGGTTTCTTAGATTTATTTTATTTTCGGATGAAGCAACATTTACGCGTAATGGATTTACGAATATGCACAATACCCACGTATGGGCAGAAGATAATCCAAAAACTATTGTAGAGAGAAATCATCAAGTAAATTTTCGTTTAAACATCTGGGCAGGAATAGTTGACAATTTTGTCTTAGGTCCGATTTTCATACCTCCGCAGTTAAATCCTGAAAAATGTCTATTTTTTTAAGAAATTCATTCAGAGATTTACTACATGATTTGCCTTTAAATGTGTGTCAAAATATGTGGTTTCAGTTGGATGGTGCTCCACCACATTACGGTCGAAATGTTAGGAACCATCTAAACATGGTTCTTAATAATCGCTGGATTGGCCGGGGACAAGCACCTATTCATTGGCCAGCTCTGTTAAGGACTTTAGGTTATTGCTTCTTGGCGTAGTTTGCTTAGTTAATTTGTTTTGTACTTTCATCTCTTAAGTTACGCCCATGGGCATCGATACGTATTTGAAGGATTCCATCTGGGCGCCAGACCATCGTACCCATCAGGCCATATCGAAGGGCTCTTTATGGCTGGGAAATACGCTACTAGTCAAAGGAAGCTTTCTAAATTGGACCTTTGCCGCGATCCGCAATTCGGCGGATCGCAATACTTCAATGAAAGCGACTTGTATAGGTATTTGCCAGATGGCGGCGATTTTATGGCCTTAGGCGCGACCATTGCCCGTAAGGGATTCTGGTATTGGTGCGCCCCTGGTTGGAGTTCCTCGGGTTTAGTACTTAAGGGATGATCGCAGTAATTTTGCTCTCTTTGACCAGTGCTCGCTCTAGACATGTGATCGTAAACGTAACTCGTAATCTTCCCAACTAAGCAAACTCCCACTTCATACTTAGACCAATACTTTACCATTATTTATATAAGTGAAATTTAATACAGTCCACTTTCGTAAACCAAATTGTTGTTTTCGTGGTTTTCGTTTATCGAAGGAACCTCAACAAGCTCGTTCTCCCGATCTTAATTCATTAGATTTTTGTTTCTGGGGATTTATGAAAGATTTCGTTTATATGGCTCCGGTACTAAATAAATAACATTTACGAGAAAGAATCATAGAAGGTGCAGAACAATTTAAGTTGAAACCACAACTTTTTCAAAATATTCGCATCTCAGTAATAAAAAGAGCTCGGATGTGTATTGAAGAAGAGGGCAATTATATTGAACATTTAATTTAGATTCGTTCAATCCATTTAGTTGTAGTATTATTATTTATTTTTAACTTTCCAAAATCGTTGTCCGTTTGCTGAAATTTCCCAATTTGGATAAAATTAAATAAAATCTAGAAGAAATATTAAGGAAAAGGTCTGTTTTATTTATAACATTTAAGATAAGTATGTGACAATACATCGTGTATTTAAAGATACGTTTCCGATATACTAAACAAAAAATAGTTATAATGTATTGAAAGGCAATATGCTGGAATATCTTCTAAAGTAAGCAGTAAATCAAAATTTTACAAGAATGAAAAAATTAAGATAAAAGAATATTTAGTTTAAAAATTTAAACACGTTCACCATTAGCGCGCGCAAAAAAAAGTTTGGGAGGGGGACGTGTCCGTGACACCCAATTTCCTCTCTCCGGTTTAAAATTTTTTAACCAAAATTATAGGAAAAGAACGCTACATCGAACTGTGCATCACTACAAAATTTCATTAAAAAACGATAAGAAGTACTGAAGTTATTAACCAAATAAATTAATTTTTTAACAACTTTAACACTAGAGTGAGTATAAAACGCCAAAGAAAAAAGTCGTACTAGGAAAGTCTACTTATTTTCGCTCAAGGAATCTGTGGTTAGCGAATTGATATATGATATATAATAATTTGTAACACCCTGTATATATACAATAATATAATAACAATTAATGATAATATGAACGTTTTCTATATATTTAAATTGTTCAAAGATTTATCAATTAAAGTTTGTACACACACTTAATTAACACCCTGTACATAAGTATAACTTACTGGACGTATTTTAGGAGCCTTTTAGTATCACTCCTGCATGGCTATATTTTAATTCAATTGTGTATAGATATTTTCTATTAGTAAAACATTTGTTAGCTCAAAATCAAAATTGAAGAGGCAAGAGTTAACAGCAGAAAATATTTATTAAGATATGTTGTTTTAATCTTGTCACTCTTTTAGAGGCGCTCCTGACTTATATTATTTGGATCTTCGTTTAAATTAAATTAATCTTCAAATATTTTAAAGCGTATAAATTTTTTATGACTCACAAATTTGATTTTAGTCACGCACCTAGAAATCAAGACTTCCCAAAGTTTTCTCCCTAGTTCAGATTAGCGCAGCATAGTTTCTTTGCAAAGAATCCTTGTGTGGGCGGTTCTTTGCAAGGAATCTTTTTGAGAAAATTTAGATATTTTTTTAACTTTTAAAAATTAACATTTCAATTATATTGTTCTCTTTTACAACCTTCAAAAATCATGAAAACCTATTGCATGGCATGTTTTCGCTATGGAATTATTTGTCTGCAAAAAAAAAAAATTTCATTCCAATCCAAAATATACAATTTAAAGATGTATTTCATTTTCGTACTGGTGGCAAAAATCAACATTTGGGATTAATTTAATATACGTAATAAATAACCATAAATATTATACAGTTCAGGAAACGTTTTTTTTTTATCTAGGTCTACAAGTTTTACAACCAAGTACTCATTCATCTGCTTTTATACCGGTCATAAATCAATATATGCTGACAATCTGGCATTACCACTGATATTTTCTAAATATACGAAAAATAATTGATTGGCTTTTAGGACTGGAAATATTAGAAAACATCCAGTTTAACAGGTAATGACTTTCGAGAATTTTCTTGAATTATTATCATAAAAAAAATTATTTTGTGAAAATACATGAATACTTCAATTTTTATGCTTTAAATTATTGTCAAACTTTGTTTTTTCTATGCATGCTTTTGCCTATTATAAACGTACTATGGGATTCATAAAACGTTTCCCATCATAACAGCATGCACTTTATTCCTCTACGACAATTACAATAAATTTACATGAAAACGTCTCTTTAACCTTTAGCCCCTGAGGAGCATTGGACGGTGTTAATACCTGATTCTCAAAAAATTGAAAAAATTAAATTCTCGAAATACATTAATTACAGGTATCTGAGGCAACGTTGCCTCCTTTACTGCAATATCCGAGTTAACCGACAATGATGATAGATGATCAGTTATTATTCAGATATGTAAATACAAATGACAATGCTCTTTGTTTGTTCATATTGTATCAAATTCTAGGTAATTTATTACATTAAGAAATGACAAAGAAAATAAAAGTAGGGAAGCCAAAGAAAAAACAAAAACAAAAATAGGCTAAAATTTAGACACAACACAAAATCGACATCTGCTGGGAAACACTTTCATTATCAAAAGCAGCAATGACAATCTTTTGCGATTTGTTTAACAAATTCAAGGTTACAAAATATAACCGTAATTCTTTGTAGCTTGAATAGTTAACTGCTTCATATCTAATATTGAACGACTCATACAAATACAAATTTAAAATCACGTAGGAACTACATATTTCATTTAATTATTCCAGTTCAGACTTTATTGGATAATTAAAAGGTTGTTAGAATTAGAAAAAGAACTAATGGAAAAATTCTGATTATTGGATGTAGAAATGCCATGTTTTATTTTTACTCTAGAATAATAAACGTAAGTGGAGCAGTGTTTTGGTAAGAATATTATGGGTTCAAACATTATATGTACAAACAAATTGTCCAAAAAATATATTGTTTTAATTTTATTATTTATATCTCTATATGTCTATATTGAAATTTTATTGTAAATTCGAAATAAATCTCACAATCGTTAATTTACAGATTTGAAATTGCCTCTAGAGGGGCTTTTGGGTACCTCAAATTAATTTTTTTTTCATTCAAGCTGGCTGAAAGCCTCATCTACATATTACCGAGGTATAAAAATCTGTGCCGTAAGAATAACCGTGTCTCTAATTAAATATACAAGGCGTTCCTAAATATGCGGCACATACGAAAGAGGGCAATTCTTTAACTTATTTCATGAATAAAAGTTCATATAAACATAGGTCCGAAAATGCTACGTTACTAATCTACAGGGTGTTGAAATTTCAAAATTTGTTTAGTTTTTTCATTATATTTCCGGCAATTTTTGAGTTATCTAAATCAAATTTGGAATATAGATTACCTCATGGGATTAACATAATTGGATGTAGCAATAGTTGTTACATTTTACAGGGAGATATTTTTTCACAGGTAATGCCTCCTTTTCTCCCCCTAGCTTTTTTATGTTACGCCTCTGGTGAATTCTGAAATGTAAAATGAATTTCATATTTTGTTTAGAAACTTTTTTTGTCTCTTTTAGTTTTCTCATATCTGCGACCGTTATCTTGTTCTTTATTATCTTGTTTTTATTGATTTATCAGTTCACATTTGAAATAGTAACTTCCGTATATAGTATATATATGCATACGATAATAAAACCATAATAAACAACATTTTTTTTATTCTTAACAGAAGGAAAAGTACGAAGAAGTAATTAAAGCAACAATAAATAACAATAGCAATTATTGGTAATAGTGATAATGACAAACTGCAAATCAAATATTGGAAATGTCCACCGCCTACCTCAATACGTTTTAAAATACACTTTCTTAGATGTCTCTGAATGTTAAACAAAATTGCCCTATTATTTTTAAATATATTCATGGTTTCTTGTATTCTCTGCCGCAGCTTTTGAAGAGTATGGAAATGAATAAAAAAAGAAAAAAAAGAAAAACATATCATAGCAAAATACATTGAACTTTTAAATGCAAATAACTTAAAAACTGATAGATTTAGACGACCTAAACAAGAGTACATTTTTTCTGTAGAATTGATTGTTCTTTAAAATTCTTGACTTATTTTAAGCATAGTTCAACAGATTAAAAAAATGTCTCAAATTAATTAAACAATACGATGAACCTAGCACCCTCTAGGAGCAACGTCACCATAACCTTAACATTCGTAATTTTCGCACCAAAAAACATAAAACTATAAATTTTCAGATTTATACTATGAAATCTTTCTTAATTATGAAAAAATTTTAGAATAAAATTTAAACTTTGAACACACTGTATCTCTTAAACCAGTAACATTGATATTAGCCATGTTGAGCTCAATCACAACATTTTGGAAACTACTACCTCTAGTTTAATGTTGACCCATTCTTTCTGACTCACTCTGTATATACAGGGCATTTCAAATTCATCATTGTTGCGAAAACAATGTTAAAAAAAGCTTGACGACACGATGCTCAAAGTACAAACTAATTCTTTGATAAAAATTCATTTTTGTATTCAAAAAAACGGCAGACATTTTGAAGATTTGTTATAAGAATCAGATTAAGTTAGTAGTTATTTAGAATTAAAACTTTTTTTATGTTATCGTTTCGACTAAACAAAAGTGAATTGCAAGGTATCGTAAATATTTTTTTTGTAGAGAAACTGTATGTCTGACGAAGATTTTACAAGAAACAAAAATGTTTCACAATAAAGTCAGCTCGTAGCGGAAAAAAATTAAAGTAATTCGGAAAAAAAGTAACAAAAATACAACTATTATTTACGAACTACGTGTCATTTTTAATATTTTCACCCATTAAAAAAAGATCCTGTTTACGTGAAAACATGCCAATTTATGTAATAGCTGTAAGGTCCAAAATTAGTTAGAATCGATAAAAGCGTTTAGTAACTATTTCGAAAAAACTGTATTAATTTAAGAACTTCAGCACTTTATAGCGGCAAAACGAAGCAACATTGGATATAAGTAAATTTGCATACGACGTCTTGTTTTTGTTAAGGAATTTTTGGTTAAGCGTTATACAACCATTTTAGGAATACCCTGTATAATATATAGACATTCCCAATAAAAATCCGACAACATCGCTTCCTGCTATTTGGCCTTGCTTTTCATGTTTGGGGCCACGTCCTGCGTGTATACAGATACAGTTCACTCATTTAATCATTGGCCGGTGAACTGAGTAGTCATCGACGTGCCTTTCAGTAGCTTAACAATATCCTTCTGTAAGTATTCATACGATTATCATCCATTCGATACGTAAGCCTTACAAAACGAAATCAAGTTTATGTTAGTTTAACTGTAGCTAATTGAACAGATATTTTGTAGCTACAACGCTAATTAAAAGATCATAAATATTATCTATTTCACATGTGTTTGCCTTGCTTTTTTTCTAATGTTATGTAAATGTAAATAAAACCGGTATTGATATTGTACTGTTTACAATTTTAACGAATAAATGACTTAATAATTAGGTCAGAATATTCATTTATCTCGTTTTCTCATTCTACACATCCTAGACGGTGATGTTTTCCTTCATTTTTATGCAAGGGTCCTATAATTTTTGAGATTTGAGAGTTTGAAGAACTCTTTTTTTTATAGGCTACATAACTGTGACGTAGATGAAAAAATTGTGAAAATTTACAAAATTAAAATGGCTTGTTGAATTTAGGAAAGAGGAACGTAAAATGCCAATAAAGGCAACACTACGAAAAAAAGCAAAATCTAAATTACATAAACAGACCCCAAAGGACAAACCTACTTCATAGCTCATAATTGAATGCATAATTTGAAGTATCTCAAAAGCTATAGGGCCAAAAAATAAATAACTATTTGATCGATTTACCTATCTATAGCGGCACTCGCAAAAGTTAAAATTTATAATAGATGTAGCATCAAAGTAAAAATTTAATTAGTATACTCCCATATCCATGTATGAATTTATTGTTCGTGCATTTAAGCAGTACACACGTTCAAATATTATAATTATTTACCTTGTTTTCAGTGGAGTGATAACATAAATATAACTTCATTAAAATTAGTCTCATGTACATGTCGATGTTACAATTTGATAGTTTCAAAAATACTAAATTACCTCGATTAAACATTACTAATTCACCTTAACACCCATATCTACAGTGTCCCGGGTATAAATATCATAATTAAATTAAACCGATGATCACGTTATTTTAGCTATAAAATTCTTATGATTAAAAAAATTTAAATGAATATAAGTTGGTAAACATTTCAATTGATAAACCAGATAAGTTCTTTCATGCCTCTAAAATACTCATGATAATCCCTTAATAGTTCTGGATTTCTTGATAATTTTTTAATTTAGAATATTAATTTAAAAAAAAAAGAAAAAAAAATCAAAAAATCGAATTCCATTAAATAGATTTCGAGAGAGAATAACCAGGAACGTACTTGAGAAAATATTGAGAAACCAGATAGCTCAATGTCAAAACACGTACGGTATTCCTGACAATCGTTTTGCAAAGACATAAAATCCTAATTTAAATTCAAAAAATTTTTAATACAAACCGTAAAATTTCATGGTTTTTCACGATCCTGCTGATATCTATTCTGATGAGTCAAAAATTGTTTAAAACAATTTACATATTCATAAATTTCAAATGAGAGGATTAAAGACGGTCTGAGAGACCAAACATCAAAAATAGATGCTGAGAATTCTCAAAACAATCAGGACTTCATACTCCAAGAGAAGCTGGTGTAATTTTCACGTCATAATGGTGAATATCATAAACCGTTGGTATAACTTTTTAGCACAATTTTAATATTTAAATCTTTGAATTTTAGTAGTCTATCAGGAGTCATTAAGACTTAGGAATGTGAAAAATCCTGATTGATTTGAGAGTTTTCAACATCCGTTTAGGCTTTCAGTCTATGGTGTCTCAAAAAGTCTGGAACTTCTGTCATTTAAAGCCTATGAGTAGGTAAATTTTATCAAGCAATTTTTTATTTCTAACTTCCAAATTTTCTGCAGTCAAAAATTATGTTTTAATTCCAAAGAAACCACGATGGTGGTGAAAAGCCATGAAATTTCAAGGTTTATTATGACGAAAATTACATATACTAGGTACCGTCGATATCACTCATCAGTTTTTACTACAAATTTAATACGAACTTTTATTAGTCTTGTATTTCGTATGATCAACTTTCCCCTGCTTTAAATTGCTTCCTATAAAACATTCTAGCTAGATCATATCACGTACCTTAGGAACTTTGATAACGCTTGTCATTACCATCAATAATGGATTACTCCTTTATTGATTTACGAGAGGTTTTACTAAGAAACGACCTAAAAATATATCGCCAAGATAAATTATAAAATATATAACGACAGGTTGAATTTGACCTCGCGCAACTCTGCAATTTTTCAGACAATCAAAATTGCTTGATGCCATAGGTAGATTATTCAACAGGATAGAATATTGGTTAAACTAAAAATACACAAGCGTTTAATAAAGAATCTGTACGTATATTAGTAATAAGAAAAAACTATCAATACCTACGTCATATAGAGTAGATTGCTAATTTAACATCTGTAATAACTACAATAATTATCGTGAAGTTCAAGTCATTTCGCCAATTATTAACACTTAATCGTTATGCTATGTGCCTGACTACAATGAATGATTATTTAATTAGTTATAGAGTTGCTTCAAACCAATCGATCTAATTCCTTTTTCTTATGTTTCAGAATTAACATGTCGCTTGACGAGGTGAGTAGAAGATTTTTTTTTATTTCGTTATTTATCATCGAATTAAAGTATCTCCAAAAATTAATTTAAAGTCATAAAATAAATATATAAACACTCTAAAACAGTACTAACTTGTTACACCGACTAAAGGATTTTTCCTTCTATAGAGATTCAACAAGGCTGCCGAGGATGTCAAGAAGCTAAAGTCAAAACCTTCAGATAACGACCTCTTGGAACTTTATGCCCTCTTTAAGCAAGCAACTGTCGGTGATGTAAATACTGGTAAATATCAATTTACTACCTATGGTCAATAAAACTTTGTTGTTCAAGACTCTTTAAGGTCAAGAATAATTATTTTGCATCTAATCTTGTTTATGTAACCGTTGGAAAGATGCAAAATCAGTTTTTGCTTCTGGTAACAATTGAAGCGTGACCTTTTTTCTGATTTGTTTAGTGATGTGTGAAGAACAAAACTCAATAATTATCATTATTTCTGACATGTTCTTTACGGAAAAAGAAATTTGAGTTTTGCGATTTGTTGCGTACAGCTGAAGAGACCCCACAATGTTTTCATTTTTAACTTAGTATCAACTGAAATATTCTATTGTTCTTGATAGAAAATATCTTTAGATTACTTAATATCGGAAATACATCTTACTGTAGATAATTAGTGGCAATCAAAAAAACGTTTGTATACTTATATATGCATCCCATATGAAAAAACATAATTAATTTCTACAAAATATTGAAAATTTATTATTTTCAAGCACGCACCTGATACTTTCTTAATGACTCAACAAGTCTACCTCACCAAATGAATGATTAGGCACTAATTTAAATTTTTATTCTCATTATTAGCCCGTCCAGGAATGCTTGATCTGAAAGGTAAGGCCAAATGGGACGCGTGGAACGAGCGAAAGGGGCTTTCCCAAAACGATGCCAAGGAAAAATACATTACAAAAGTAGAATCCCTGATAAGCACGCTGGGTGTTGCATAATACCTCAATCGTCTATACCCAATTTTAGGTAATACTAAGAAACAACTACCAAAACATACACATTACTGTATAAGGGTTTTTTATTATTATTTCTTCCTATTTATAGGAGAAATAAGTTTTTTTTTAAATACATTGTGTTTTTGATTTAATTCCACATCCCTGGAGCAATTTTTTTACCTGGCACCTTAGATTTATGTTGCTAACCCGGAATTTACTGCTTCTCCAAGGCACTAACATGTGTGTTCTTATGTTTCTTCATACTACTCGAATCATAAAATCCTTTTCCGCACACATTGCACAGAAACGGCGTCTCTCCTGTATGAGTTCTAATATGAACTGTAAGATTGGATTTCAAGGAAAAATTTTTCTCACAATATGAGCACGAATACGGCCTGAAATATTTATGGCTCTAGTTTTCAAATATTCTTATATTTAATATAAAGCACCTTTCTCCACTGTGTGTCCTCTGATGAACCTTAAGATGCGACACCTGAGAAAACGATTTTGCACATGTCTGGCATTGAAACAATTTTTGCCCTTTATGTTGCAAGCTGTGAGTGACTAATGATCCGCTATGTGCAAAAGTCTTGTTGCATATAGCGCAACTATGCGGTTTTTCACCAGTATGGACCTAATAAAGAAGTGTTAAAAGTAATCTGAACTGCAACTGAGTCAAATAACCTTAATATGTGATTGAAGATCGGCTTTCCTCACGAATCCCTTGCCGCAATCGCTGCACAAAAACTTCTTTTCTCCATGTCGAGTCTCGTGCCGCTTCAAAAGGACTAGTTTCGCAAACGCGTTGCCGCAAATATCACATTTGAACTCCAATTTGGATGATTCGATATCTGAATTAGAACCTTCTAAAGTTGTGGGATGGAGTTTCTTCATGTGCACTTTAAACGCTTTATCTCTGACAAACACCCTTTCACAAACCTTGCAAGTAAACCTATGCAATTCTTTATCTACTTTGTGGCTTTGCGTGTGAATGCGTAATGATGTGACTTGAATAAACCCTGAAAACTTAATTTCCTTAAATTATTCCGAATTTAAAAATCAATCATGCAAAAAATTCTACCTACAGAAGGTATCAAATCTACCATATACAGAAGAATGTGCGGCTACGAAGTTGCGTTTTTTTTACCTTTTCCACAAACGGGGCAAACGTGAGGTCTTTCCCCAGTATGGATCATTTTGTGTCTCTTTAGATTGCCATTAAGACTAAATTTAAGATCACATTTATCACATTTGAAAGGTTTTTCTTTAGTATGCACCCTAGCATGCATAACTAGTTTGTATTTATATGGGAATGATTTGTTGCAATGTGGGCAGGTGTAGTTACTATTGTCACCACTTACTTTCAAGCTTCTTTCACCTTTTTGTCTTACTCGCATTTTCTGTTTTATTCGCTTTTCAGTTTTCTTAAATCTTTTTATTAAGGGCAAATCATCATCATCTATTGAAGCACAATCTGATTTAAGATAAGAATCATTCTCATTGATAGGTGAGTCAGGCTTTATGTGATGCTCTTGGATTAAAGTTTTGAAAAATGTTTCATTGTCACTACAAGTGGTTTTGAAAATATGGAAATTTGTTAATAGGGTAACACATAGGGAACATATTTGCTGTGGTAAGTCAGTATTTTCGATATCCTAAAATGAGCTTAAGTTAGGAACTAAGTCAAAATTGGTAAAAAATATTTAATGCCAATTTACACTAATATGTTTGTAAATGGTCAGTTTTCTCAGCATGCATTCAGAATATTTGAACTAATTCTCAGAATGGTGGTCTATTATTTAAAACATTTTTAAAATCCATTAATAAGCCAGATTAAGCAGTAACATGTCATTTAGGTTATATGTTAATGTTTTAATCACTTCAAGGACTTGGGCTACTTGCTATGCTTATGACCCTAATTCTTTTGCTAGTGAATAAACAATAGTTTAATTCACTTGCAAATTTCAATACCACTTTTAATTGTTTTAATGTAATTTTCAATATAAGTAGTACATTTAGGCTTATCAAGGTCATCAACTACACCTTCACTACTTAAATTCCTCATCAAAAAGACATTTAACAAAAAGCTCAATCTTTGTTGTACTTGCAGTACTGAAGATTAAATTCAAGTTATTACTATATTATTAAAATATAGAAAGGTGCACAAACCACTGAAGGGATGAAAATCCTCAAAATTTCTTGAATTGAAACACCACTCTGCAGGGTACATTTTGCTAGGGGAATCAAGGACTGTCGAGACAGGCATGTACGGCAAAGTTGGGCTAAATCTTTGTATCTTATATCGCTCTGAAGTTGTGCCATGTCGTCCGTGGATTAAAACGTGAAATAATAAATTGTAACTTAAACTATGCTCCAATATCCTTCAAACATGATTTCTCATCTTCTATAGCAGAGCCAATTTATCAATTATTATTCTGTCACCTTGGTACAAAATTATCTAAAACTAAAAAAACAGGAATAACAATTCTTCTAGGTTATGTTAACGTTAAGGAAAGGGGTGCTAAGTGAGTTATCGCCAATGTTGCCAAGCCCCGGTTAAAGATCAGCGTGTTAATATCCAGTCTTGTCAAGTCATTTTCATTTTAATCATTTTACGTTATCGTGTAACCTGTATAGAAGTTGTCGGGGTTATATGTGTGCGTGCGTTTACCGATTAAGATGTCAGTAACAGTGTAGCGTGCACCTGGAATGAACAGGTTCGTTTTGCGTTATAGTTCCCGGTAGACACGCAGGAAGGATCAGTATTCAACCCGACAGAGAAACTGATCCAGTCGATAAAATACGCGCTTTTCTTACACAATCACTTTATTTACACAGGACTAGGATATACACTGATTATCACAGCTTGGTATGTCTAACACTAAGGGTGATGTTGGTTGTGCGTTATCTCGAGAGAGCTGAGGACCAAAAGAGAGCTTTGCAGAGGGGTTGTTTCCCTTTTAAAGGGCAACGACTTTTTCGGTCCGTCCGCTACTGTCACGCGCCGAGTGAGACTTGAGTGACAGTGCCGCTTATTGGCGCAGGTTCTTGGAGCGAACGATTTTTCGAGTGCACTACAAAAGTTGATTTTTTCAAGGAGCCAGCTGCATATTAAAAAGAGACAGAATGTCATCCTGAAAATAATTCAATATTTTCTTTCAATAACAACTGTACATTTAAAATGAGCAGTTATGTCGAGGTAAACAATGTAGACATTTAAAGTTTAATTCGAATATACGTGATGTGGTAACTAGAAGCAGATTTGAATTTTCCTGCATGTTGTAACAGCTAAAAAACACTAAGTTATGTTTAATAACACTATTGCTAGTTTTGAGTCCATTCTTTATGAGCTGTGATCTTCCTGGAAATCTTGACTTAAAATAGCACTTATCTTAGAGGATTCCCTGTAGGAAGCATTAAATCCATATCAAACATGCCCTACCCTAATAAGGCAGCCTTTGGGAAATTAGGAGAGCCTTTGTCTAAAACTGAGGCCAGTGATGAGGATGAGGATACAAGCCGGTCTACTTCACTCACAGTGGCAAAAAGACCCTTTAGGTCAACACGAGTTAGTTTACTAATTGAAGCCCTTGTGAAGAATTTAATTTCTATGTATGAACCAGACCGAAGGGTAGGTAATATTACATTACAAGAATATTGTGGCAGAAAACCTTCACATTGTAAATGTGCAAAAAGAAGTTCAAAAATTTATTACGTTCTTGCCACACACAACGCTTTCACCCAAAATAATGAGGTAAAGTTTTGTTTCATGTAGCTTATTCTGACACCTACACTAGTGAAGACTAACTAGGAATTTTCCTAGTCCCAAACATCTTTTCATATTTGTGAATGCTAAAATTTCTGCTAATACTGTTTTTCTTATGTATGTCTTGTCTTTCTGGACAGGATAGAACTAAATGTCATGTTTGAAGACCCTAGTGCAATCTATTGGAGTTTGCAATTTTTACACTCAAAATTTTAACAGTGCCAAGTTATGGTTAGACACATAAAGTTAACTGATATGTTCTGAATTTTGCATGTACACTCTTAAAATAAATTAGAACAGTGCCATTTCTGTAGTCTCACAGGACTGCATGGTGAATGTTGGAACTTGGAAAGGGCACAAGCCAAATTTGGTCTCTAAATTTGTCATTAGTGTATTAGGGGCTTTGATAGTGTTAATTTTCTTGAAAAAATGAGGCAACATGTCAAGAATATGGACTCTTTCTGTTTTATAGGTTTAAAATAATAATTTTCTTTATTACTGATAAAATGATACAACATCACACAGTAACATCAAGAAGCATATAAAATGCTTGTACAATGACTGATAATCTAGAAGAATAAAATAAAAATTATAAAAACCTAATAAAGTAAACACACTGGTCTACTCCACAAAGTTAAGAGAGTGAAAGCATCTCAATTTTGAGAATAAAATATTGTTCTTATAAAAATTATCAAAAATTACACAAATATACTGCCAAAGTAGATTATATTCTTTTATAACTCAATATAACTGACCCTTTTACAAAAAAGATTAACATTGTGATGGAATAGATAGATCCTCCACATCTGTGGTTTTAGTAACATTTAGCACAAATAGGTATCATCATTTTGAACAATCGGTTTTAGATTTCAATAAACATACATTACCACGGACAAAAAATACCATGATGGAACAATAAAAATACCCAAATAGCTAAATTAAAGCCTGCATCTAATTCTAGGACTAACCTCTATTATTAACTTCAACACTCGCTTCTGACGCTTAAAAAACAGTCTCTCATTCAATTTACTGTAGTTATGCAGCCAGATAAAAAATCTGTGATAGAGATGAAAGAATAATTGAGGTGTCATCAGTATATTGGCAAACCGACTCATTGCCAGTATTATCTGACAGGCGATCTAGATAGAAATGAAATGATAAGGAGCCCAAAACGGATCCCTATGAAACATCTCAATTAATTTCAGTCGTGGTTAAATAACAGGATCTTCCATTCTACAAGACAGAAAGTATTTACTTTTTGAATGTAGCTTCATTGAAATTACTGTTCAACTTTTGGTGATAATATTCATCCCTTATTTACAACTCCTTTATCCTCAGCTACAACAACTTTTTTTTCAAATGGCAACCTAGGTCATATGGGGGCTGCATGAAAAGGTCTTCAAAAACTGTATTTGGTGATACCAAAAAATCTGAATCTGCTCATTCCGTTTGAATAAAACAAGGGCTAATTATTTTTTAAAGATAATACCCTTTTTAATAAAATGAGTTATTCTAAATAGATAATTATCACTTACCTAATTTGATTTATTGTAGTAAATGTTGAAGATGACCTCCATCTTTCACCTGACATGACCAAGTCTAGAATAAATAGTATCTACTGCACTACAAATATTTTTGGCTGGAATATTATTTATTTCCATCCTTAGAATAACTAATTTTATTAAAAAGGATATTGTCCTCAAAAAATAATTAGCCCTTGTTTTATCGAAACGAAATGAGCAGATTCAGATTGTTTTGGTACCACCGAATACAGTTTTTGAAGACTTTTTCATAGAGGCCCCATATGAGGTTGTCATTTAAAAAAAAAAGTTGGGGTAGCTGGGGATGAAAGGGTTGTAAATAAGGAAGGAATGTTATCACCAAAAGTTGAACAGTAATTTCAATGAAGTTACGTGTTTCAGCCTTTTTTGAAAAAATCATTCATAAAAAAGACATGAATTTTATGCGAGACATTTGAATAACCTTGTATATATTAATGAGGCATTTCCTACTACCTAGTAGATATATTCTGAGAACATGCACTATGGATAACAAATTAGTCAAGTGTCTTTTAAACACTTATTACGCTATTTCTGTATAAATACATATTTTTTTAATTTTGATGTGATACAACACTGATTATTGTAGTTTCTATAGAATGGTTGTTGCTTGTCCTAAGTATCAGCGGTGTTCCGTTGAACTCGGCACTGGCCAAACCTAAATCTGTATGATCTTGGTTCTGCCACTATAATTTTGTCTCATTAATAAACGTGGCATTCCAAAGATAAAATTTAATTTTAGAGGATTGCACATGCCTATAAAAAAATATGTCGCCGTTTATTCCAAATGGGACTAATCGACGAGAGCTGGCAAATGACCGAGTTAGAAGGTGCTCGTGTTCAGTTTGAACATGTTATGTTTCAATTATTCAGCGAAGGCATTACGAGTAGTCCTGCGTCTCCCATAATTATACAGGGAGCATATTATACCTCCCAATACAGAAGAGAATTTGATGAGTATCAAAAAATAGGAGGGGGTGCTTTCGGAAAGGTATCGTAGGTCTAGATTTTGCGATCTAATCGGTTTTGTTTGCAACAAGACATTTTCAAGGTGTTTCGCGTAAAACATAAACTTGACGGAACTGAATATGCAGTTAAGAAAATTCCAATCCGCTCCGAGAGAATAGATTCGGTGAAAAAATATCTGTCTGAAGTGAAAACTTTCGCCATTTTGAACCATCCTAATATAGTCCAGTATAAAGCCGCTTGGCTCGAGTTGGGAGCACCCACAGATATTAAAGCAATCACCCATACTTCATGGGATTCAGCACAACTCAACAAACTCATTCCTAGCAATTCCAATACGGATCATAATATCTTGAAACATAGAGATTCATCTTCTAGTCCTGAACTGCCAAACGGTAGTAGTGATAAATCTAGCTCAAGCACTAGCAGTACTTCTAATAACAATGGCAGGTATATTTTTGAATTAAGAAGTTTCGTTAATTGTTTTACATTTATTTTCTTTAAGGGTGCGAATTCCTAAGCAACAAACTGGTCGAGTTAAATTAACTCCAGTAGAGACTGAACTTTTTCTGCCAAATCATATCTCTGAGAGTTCTTTAACTTGCACAAAACCTCATGAAAATAGTTCCAATTTTGAAGTAGCATTTGAAAACAGTAGCACAAATAATCAGTCATTATCAAAAGTGGATAAGTAAGTTCCTTGTGTTTGCTTCATTTGTGGTGTAATGAATGACACAGTATTAGGTCTACTAAGAATGTTTCTCCCACGGAAAACCCTATAATTTTATCCCCTGCTGTTACCCATCGAAATGATTCTAAACCCAAAATCCTTTGGGCCACTCTGTATATCCAAATGGCCCTGTGCCATGGCACTCTAGGCCAGTGGTTGAGGAGAAGAAATGAGTCATTCAATGCCGATGTGGCAGTAACATCCAATGGGGCCGAAGCTTTAAGAACCAAGGCAATTCGACAAATACTTATTCAAATTTTAAGGGGTAATTTCGCGTAAATAAAATTATACTTTCGTATATATAGCCTATAAATTTCAGGTCTCAAATACATTCATTCTAAAGGGATAGTCCATCATGATATTAAACCTAGCAATATATTTGTATCAAATGAGGGGGGCTCTTTATTAGTTCAAGTAGGCGATTTTGGTCTTGCGTGTCCTCTTCAAGCTTCTAGTCATGAATTTGCTCGAGGAACCCCGTTGTACGCTGCTCCAGAGCAATTGGCAGGGCGTTGCGATCCTAAAGTCAGGTTTCTGTTATCTCTAACGATAAATTATAATAAAATGATATATTTTTAGAGTGACATGTATTCATTGGGCATAGTCCTGTTTGAGCTCCTCGAGGATTTTAGTACCGAGATGGAAAGAACTAAAAAAATTTCAGAACTTCGCAGTCGCAGAGATCTGCCGGTTCCTTCTGAATTGTCACTCTCAAACTTAGTTTCCGCTTTAGTGAGACATTCCCCAGGTGAGCGACCCGACGCAGCAACTTTACTCACAGTTTTGGAGAATATTACGAATGCATCCCCACCTGATCTGGAAGCTTTGGAGCGGCGTTTGCGAGAAAAGGATTTGGAGATCGAGAGGCTTAGAGCGTTATTAAGGAAACACGGGGTGAAGGAAGTTTGATTAAGTATCATGTTTGCTGAGCTTCTTAATTTAATTTGCCGTTTGTATGACGTTGCTTAATTTTTTTTGCTGAAATATGTGAAATGGAAAAGTAGGTTTTTTTGATCATATAAAATTATTCAGGCCAGAGAACTTAAGGTGATTTCTATATTTTTTACGCAGGTGGAAATCACCAAACTGCAACCTAAAGTGTGAATCGTGAATGAAACACAAAGGAGAATTTTCTTATACAAAGAATAGTAAAAATGTATATTTTGGTTTGTATGTAAATTAAAACTGAAAAACATTTGTTAGACATCGTTTTTGCAGCAGCAGATTTTCTTTTCAAACTTTTGATCCATTCTCTCTTTACCCTCTTCGCCGTATTGCAAAATGTGTCGAGAAGTCACCGAATTTAATAAGTTATAAGTCCATTCTTTCGTTTTTAGCTCCTCAAAGTTTCGAAACAGACATAAAGATGCTTAATGCTCAATTATCGTTGAAAATAATGGCTTCTGGTTTTGATTATTATATTTGTTTGGCTCAACTATAATAAATGTTGGCCATAGTATAAGATACTTTTAGTTTGTAAATTTTCAGGCGTCGGTTGTTTGGAATAATTATGATAATTCCTTTTTATGCAATTATACGTTTAAAATTATTCATTGTTCCAAACGACCAATATTTTATAAACAAGTTCGACTGATGAAATGTTTCTATATTGTTTTCTAGAATCTTTACCTACAGGTGATATTTTATGTAAGATATTAATTTTTTTGTAAATAATTTTAAAAATACCCAAATGAACGTTTACTTACACTTTTTTGTATTTTTTTTTGCCTAATACTATTATCATTATTTTTCGCAGTTTTTGCATCTAAAGTTCTCCATTATATACTCCTGATGATACAAAATTAGAACAGAACATTAATCAATTTCTCTATTTCCATAATAGTGATCCTTCAGGAAAAGTTATCAAGAGCTTTAAAAACTGAGTCTAAAAGTCAATAATCAACGTTCTAGCATCGTTTTAGAGAAGATAATATTCATTTAACCGTTGAAATAAAGAAATTTAATATTGATTAGTTGCATTGTTTCCATAGATCCTCTGGTAAAGATGTCAGGACTTGCTCTATTAGCCCTAGGGACTGGTTAATATGCGTGGATATTGCGAATTCTACTTTAAACACACAAAAATATGTGGACAATGGGGTTAAGATGCTGTCTTTTACCGTCACCACTTTTTGTCGCACGTTGCTGACCGTCTGTTCTCCGAAGCTTGAAATCCCTGATTTTCAATTTTTTAAAAATCTCCCGATTTGGTAATTTCCACCTTATGCGCTTCTATCATGTGATGCATGTGAAAGCTACAATTCTTAAATAAAAACTACAGCATAATTTTTCCTTATACTTTTTATTAAACATAACATTATACTTAATAAATTTGATTTATAAATACCTAGATGATATAATTTAAGTCAAATATGGTCCAAATACAGCGGTCAAACTTTTCTTTCACCAACAGTCAAACAATGCTTAATTCCTATAGGCCGCAAAAACTTCTTCATTTGTTGCAAATATTAAATTTCACTACAACTTTTAAAACAGTCTTTATGGTAGCAATTACAATCTTTTAATTAAACAATTGCACACCAAATTACATACTTCTTTAACTAAATGGCAGGACTAGAAAATAGGGCACAACTCACAACTTGAACCTCGCTGACCATGCAATTAGGTTCTTATTGCACAGAACGCCCGCTAGCACCACACAAGTAATACTTAGTAAACCTGAAAAAATAACTCTTGAGGTTATTAAAAAACGCAATAATTCAATTCCCAAAAGTTCGACCAGTGTAAACTTAATGCTAAAATGCCCGAGAATGTCACTTATCATCACGTTAGATTCGGATTGTCGCTAGGATCCTTGTCCATGTCTTTATCGGCCCCATTGTCCCAACCCATGCTGAACATTTCTTTGGCTTTTCGATCCCAGTCGTTCTTGTTGCGCTGGATGTCTTTTGTCTTTTGGGCCACCTAAATTTAATAACACAATCAGAAGAACAGTGAGTAGTAAGAAAAGAGATAACACAAACCTGATCGTCAGGTTTACCATAGTTCGGAGGGTTCGAATAGGGATCGTACCCCAGAACAGAAAGCATTGGGGCGATTTCCGCCATGTCCCGCACTACATCATCGGGAATGTTCCCCACCCACTTAGTCAAAGCCTCCAAGTTTACTGGTTTGATTACTTGGTCTGACGATCGCTCTACTCTGTAATGAAAAACACATTGTACAAGGTGTTTTAGAAAAAGATGATTTTTGACCGCTTGTAGAGCAAATCAATTTGTGATGAAAATTTTATCGAAATATTTTTTGAAAATTTGCCCTTATGGGGTATTTCTCCATAATCCTTATTATCTTCCCCCCATAATCCTGGAAGAGAAAATTAAACAGAAATGACCTAATCAGTCAGTTACCGATCTTCTTGAAGATCGACTTCGAGAATTTCTGTTCAGTGACTTAAATGTTACTCCTTAAGTTCTTTCTCGAATTATACAGGGTGGCCCAGTTTTGTACAGTTAAATTTAAAATTTAGATTCTACTAATCAAATTAAATAAATTTAATTCTATAAACTTTAGTTTAATTCTTCATCAATTCCGAGATGTTGATGTTAAAAAAAATTCTAATTTCTCCATACTGCAGTTGTTTTTAAGAAGTTACAAACAAGATTTTTGCTTTTTTCAAAATACATAATTTCCTTCATCAATGTGATTTAGTGAGTGAAGTATGATAATAAAATTTCTTCAAGTATTTGCTGTGTTGAAATTTTCACCTCCAAAATAAAAACAGGTTTCTTATCATGACTGAGGAAAGTTTTTACTTCAAAAAATGTTTATTATTTTGCAGATTCATTTATAAATCAATAATTTCAGTTGTGATTTGATATTGTTTGGTGTTAATTCTTTTTGAAAAAAATTTCAAATTTTGAATTCAAAATGCCTTACGTATACTCGAATGAAAAATATGCCGACATGCTTTTTATTACGGCCGTGTTCGGGATATTGCGAGAAAACCCCGAAAATTGTACATAACTGTATTTCCTCAAAAACGCCATCCTAATCGTGAAGTTTTTGTACGACTTCATAGAGTTCTTAAAGAAACAGGATTGATTAATGTTATGAGATCATCAGCTTGCTCTTGTGCCTCAACAAGATAACGGTATCCTCAATCATTTCAACCATGATCCTCGTACAAGTGTTAGACGAGCTTCCAATGTGTTAAACATTCTTCGGTAGATCATTAGTCGAATTTTAAGAAGAGACGGTAGACATCTTTTTCATATTTGTTGAGTGCAAGAACTTTCAACTGGAAATTTGGAATGCATATTAGATTTTGCAGATTAGATTAATGCTGTTCACCTTGATAGACGACAATTTCAAGTGATTTTATGGATCGACGAAGCTACATTTACTCGAAGAGATCTGTTGAATATGCACAATGAGCATGTAGTTATATGAAAATCTTTACGCCACGCAAGAAGATCGCTTTCAACGTCAGTTTATCATAGTCGACTCGTTCGAAACTGGCTAAACAACAATTACCTTGAACACTGAATCGAAAGAAATAGATCTGTAACCTAGCCTGCTAGGTCTCTCGACCTTACCTCACTCGATTTTTTTTGTGCAGAACTTTGAAAGTTCCGGATTAAAGAAGTCCTGCGGGAACAAGATGTTAGAAATCACAATATTAAAGATGGTTTATGGGAACAGTCTCCCATTTTCGGTAATAAATACTTAATATTGATTACCTTTCGTCTAGGGAGATTGTTTATGTTTATGTCTGATTCTTTTTTCTGGCTACGTTATGTTTTATTCTTGGGTTCTAAGTACCGTTTACTTCTTTGCATATGATATAGGTATACAGTTAGTCGTCGTCTGTAAGAGGTTACGGAATCACTTCAACCAAGCACTTTATTTCTTATATAATATACTAGTAGTTCATACTATTAACGTGTATCATTCTGGTCGCCCACACCCTGTATGAATTATTTTTTAACCGACACAAGAGAGGCAAATTGTTTCAATCCGAGCTTCCTGTCAATTAATAACACTATGTTAGATATCAGCTGCAACGCATTCGGTACTTCAAAGATGTAGAAGTTGTGTAGCACATAATGGAGGACTCTTTGAAGCGTTTCTCTGCTAATTTAAGGTTACACAAAGGGCAAACCAAAAATATTAAAAACGACGAAACTGACGAAAAAAAATTGTGTTTTGAAGTAACCAAAAATCTTATTTAGCACTTCTGGAAAACAATTGCAGCGCAGACAAATTAAAAATTTTTTGTATATCAATATTTCGGAATTGATGAAAGGAATGATGAGAATGATCAATATCTAAAGAATTGAAGTAAAGTTTATAAATTAAATTTTTTTACTTCCATTAGTAGAATCTAAATTTTAAATTTGGCTGGATAAAACTGGGGCACCCTGTTTGTAAATAAGAGTTCAGTCATGTTCTACAAAACTGAAAAAGGAAGAATAAAGCAACTGCGAGTGTTTTTCTGAAGCGTCTTGTCTAACCGAACACATAGAGACAAATTTCAAAACTCATAATCTGAACAAATAAATTAATTTACCCCAAACCTGGCAACAGAATCGTGGCAAGTTTGGCGATCTTAACGCTGAGGTTCGCGATTAAAACCCACAAACAACAAAAAGCTAATTTGTTGCCTCGTACAACTTCATTTGTGCGCTCCTTCCACCTTAATGGAAGCAGTTAATTCGTTCCGTTTTCGGTCTTTTTAGACCCGGCCTTGTATTAAAATGCTGACTATTCCAAATTGAGGCTATTCGTAGATTAAAGTAATAAGCCCCGGAGGTTCATTTAACAAATTGCTTAGTGCAGACTCTTAGAATAAACACGAACAAAGATTATTTCATTTCTAAACCCATACGCATGTTCGGTCGGCAAGTCTCTATCGTTAATCATCCTGAGCGATGGGTAATGGCAAATTTCCCAGCAAATTTTCTTTCAAACACTCGGGAGCTACTTCATCTTCTTTCATTTTTTATCGGGTTAATCATACCGGTCTTGTAGACCAGTACGTGCAAAAACAAGGGAAATGGATTCATTTTTGTTTACTTTTTTTGAGTGGCTGAGAAAGCACTGCTATTGATCAAGACGACTTTAGAAATGACCAGAAACTTCGAGAGATCCTTGCACAGGCACGTAATGTTTCAGATGGCCATTATTAAGGTCACAAAGGGGGGGGGGGGCAACACAAGAAGTATCAGGTTCCAAGCAGAAAGTTAATAACCCAGGAATACGATTTGGTGTCAAAGAGGTAGAAATTGTTATTGAATACACTCACTTTCAAAAGTCTTTTACCCTCATGTTAATTACACACATAAATTTAACAGATTCTTAATAGTATTGTTGATAAAAAGAATATTTTATTTACAACAATTGGCAATAAGAAATTGAAAATAACATGTTTACCTGTTAATTTTTTTTTGCACAAACCATTTGTTGTCTATCAGTACTGGTAAGAATTCGGTGCAAGCAACATGTCATCATGCCTAAAAAAGAGTTGTCAGCATTTGAGAGGGGTAGACTTGTTGGACTGTGACAAGAGAGTTTGTCTCGCTACCAGATGGTCAACAGGTTGAATTTTCAGAGAAGTATCATTAGCAGGACAATTCAACGACATAAAGAGAATGGCGATGTGCGAAGCAAACCTCATACTGATCTCCCTCGTGTTATCACGATTAGAGAAGATCGTTATATTGCTCAATCAGCCTGTATAGATCGACTCTAAATTCATACTTGTCACTAGAAATTTAGAAAGTTTTACAAAACTTTGCTTAAACCAATATAGACAGGGGGTGCAAAACTTTTGAAAGTGAGTATGTTATGATTGTTCTGCTAGTTTTAACGCTGGATAGTGTATCCAAGATAAGAATGCACTCTTGGACTTTGGGGGAGCAAATCTTTATTTGAACACAGTGTACCTAAATGCAGTGTGCGTAAAATGTTCGACAAAAGTTCTACCGTTCTGTAATCCGCAGAAATATATAGGGTGAGATACAAATCAACCATAAATTGAGGTTAGTGCAGTAAAGTAAGTTAGTACAGAATGACAAACTTTTTATGACATTTTCTGAATAATTTTCACATTCTCATCACATTTCATGGAACTTGTAACGCGACTAATGCTAATAGTTTACCAGCTACTATTGAAGAAAATCATGTTTATGTGTAAATAAACAAATTTATCTTTTGATGTTTCTGTTCCTCACTAAAGAATCACAATTATCCGGAAATTTATTAATATTCGATCCGAAGGTAAAATATGGCAAAAATGTTTTTATGGGTCTTTATACAGTTCAATATTGAACTTCGATGTCTCGATTGCGGTCCTGGACCTGTAGAAATTAATTTTCGGGCACCTTCACTTCAGAGCATTTTTCAGAACTACGAGAATAGATACCAAAGCGTCTCTATATTTAAGAAGCTAAGAGGTATATTTCAGCACGATTTGTACAGACTTAAGGTCGTTTTATACTATAGCCACGATAGATTCACGCTGTAAAGCACCCCAGGTTACGCATATGTATTATTGTATTATATATGTATTGACCTCTTATATTGTCACTTATATTATTTTCTCATGGAAACCTAAGGACAATATTAGAACTTAATTAGAATGTATGTTTATGTAGAAACACAAATTCCTTTATCTGATATAACTAACCCATCAAATTGTAATTAGCTGAGACTCGAAGTCTCAGTACTGTTCAGGGTTCAAACCACCCTTATTAATGTACTTTGGTAAAGTCCATGTAGATATCATATATATAAATAAGGTATGTCTACACAGGAAGTCAGTCAGTCAGTCAGTCAGTCAGTCAGTCAGTCAGTCAGTCAGTCAGTCAGTCAGTCAGTCAGTCAGTCAGTCAGTCAGTCAGTCAGTCAGTTAGTCAGTCAGTCAGTCAGTCAAGCAGTCAAGCTCAAGTCCAGCAGAAACCTTCACGACTCATCTTCACAGACACGTACATAAAAGGGTCTTTACGCCTCGCTTCTGCTCTTGTATCATCGAGAAGTTAGTTTTTCCAACCCGGCACATTACAACGCTCCACTCAAACAAAACTCAAAATTTAATAATTAATAAAAATTTTAAACTCAAAATAATAATAATTCATAAATTTAATAAATTTAATACTTTGAAAAGTGTTCGGTGTGTTCACTAATGAGCGTTGCTTGACTTATAGTGTGAAATCAACTTTATAGAACTCATCATGATGATTAATTTGAGGTGGTCTTTGAAGGTAATTGTTTTACGAATTCATGATATTTCGACTGCGTTAACTTAAATTCTTATTTGCAAAATCATATTCGAACGCCTTTATCGCCTCCGTCTAGTACTATATGGCATATATTGTAAATATAGCTGTTTATTAGATTTTCCACCTAGTACCAAGGGAAATATAGGAAAATTAATAACCTACCACTACATCAAAATTTCCCGCAATTTTCCACGCAGCTCACAGTTAATTTCCAATTAACTGAACTGGAAAATTTGGCCACTTTCCTGAACGCAATTCAAAACAATGACAATATGTTGGGTTTGCCGAAAAATCAATAAAACAGAGAGAGCGTTTGCTATTCGCATGTGGTTCTAGCTGCGGTTAACAGAAATTCTACAAGAATGTTGACATCGATGCAAATTGATTTCGAAGCGATGGCTTGTTAATGACATAGCAAGTTCATTAGTAATGACTACTCATGGTTCTGGTTCTTCTGTTTTGCTTTGATACACTATTTAGGAATTTTTTTAATGGTTTCATGTAAAGTAATACATCACTCAGTAAGTCTCTGATCTAATACATACAAAGTGTTATTTAAGTATGTGGCCAAATTTCAAGGGCTGATAGTTTATACATATAAATATAGTGTTGGAAAAACACACAACAGTGTCTATAGGTGATATAAATCTGCTTGTTGAAAGAAAACAAACCCAACACCATTTACAGTATAGACAACCAATGAGACTAATTTATTGCTTAGACAAAATAAATTAGTCATAAATCTTCTCTTTATGATGACACAGTGGGAAGAAAAAAGGGCAGGCGGCTTGAGCCTCTTCAAAAACACAAGACAGATCTCTCTCACATTTACTAGGTCTTAGTCGACAACCCTAGTAAGGTCCCAATTACTCGCTTTTACTACTAATAGCTAACGATTCTCCCAAACCTTAACAAAAGGCAAAAATTTCGAAGTTTTTTTTGGTAATAGATGGTCACTAGTTTTTCTCGCAGTAGCGTAGTACTATTTTAGAAATTTAGTTTAATTATGCAGTGTATGTTTTTCGTTTTGTTTAATAAACTTAGAGTGTAATTTAGCCCCAAGTGTCTTTCTTGTGTCCGTTCAGCGCAGTATAAGCTGTGGGCCTTAGATAAATCATTTAAGGTATAAAGACATACAAAACCAACCATTGGCATTATTTTTTAATTGTGCCCCCGCCTTGTGTTTGGGGTGAGACATCGAGTGCAGATAGACTCATCCCGATCATATAGATAGGCCCGGTAATGTTTCGTTTCCAAGATACAGGGTGTCAAGCTTTTTTTTTCAAATCGATACATATTAACAAACAATTAGAAGTGCCCATAGACAACACCCTTTCCTTTACCTCGTCCCCGTATAAGGGCTCTCACAAGGATCGCCACTATCACTATTTCTTTACAACATACAGGGTGTCCCGAAAGTCAATGTCAAAAATGGTATCATCAGGTTTTTTAGGTCAAAACATTAAGATTTAGTTTAAAAGTTATTAAAAAAAAACATACTTTTTGCTATATCTCAAGAATGCTTCAATGGATTTTAATGAAACCCATTGTGCATTTATTCATTAGTATAGGGATTATTTTTATGTAACATTCATGTCTTTTCGCAATGTGAAAGTGATAAGTTCTTAGCCATTTTCATACAAAAATTATCAGAACTTTTTATTGGGTAACTGCATCGTATTGGTTTTTTTTCTGGTGATACATTAACCCTTTCTCCAACTTTTCTATCTCTTGGAAATTTCTCGTACGGTTAACATTTCACGTTGAAAAAAATTATTTTCTTTTCTCATACAGAACAACAACTTGCCATTCCTTCGATAATTATCGACGTTTGTCGATGTGAACGCTGACGTCACTTATGGAAAATGTCATAAAAATTAATCTAAATGTTTTGACGTTTCTTTTGAGTTGTTTTTTTTATATTAAGAACAATAATAATAATAATTTCTCGTTTTTCATAATTCATTTAAATTGTTTTTTTATTTTGTTTCATTTTTTATGAGTTCAATCTTCACTACAGATTATAGTACAGATCACAGACTTGACTGGCTATTCAAATGAAACATTGACAAGTGTCAATAATTATCGAAGAAATGGCAACTTGGTGTTCTGTATGAGAAAAGTAAACAATTTTTTTCGGCATAAAATGTTAACCGTACGAGAAATTTCTAAGAGATAGAAAAGTTGGAGAAAGGGTTAATGTATCACCAGAAAAAAAAACAATACGATGCAGTTACCCAATAAAAAGTTCTGATAATTTTTGTATGAAGATGGCTAAGAACTTACCACTTTCACATTGCGAAATGACATGAATGTTACATGAAAATCATCCCTGTACTAATGAATAAATGCACAGTGGGTTTCATTAAAATCTATTGAAGCATTTTCGAGATATAATAAAAAGTATATTTTTTTCAAAAACTTTGACCGCCAATAGCATCTAAATGAGACACTTTTTTCAAATAACTTTTGAACTAAATGTTAATGTTTTGACTAAAATAATCTTATGATATCATTTTTTACATTAATTTTCGGGACACCCTGTATATTACCATAACATGTACAACCACAACTTGCAAGACAGAAACTATATAGACAAAACAGACTATATACTGCAATACGCAGAAGATGCGGCTCTTATCATACACAACAAAACCACCAGGAAAACGGTAGATAAACTTCAATCACTAACGGACAACACAATGACTTGGTTCTACGGATGGAGATTAATACTTAAGGCCACCAAAAACCAACTCTTACTATCAAACCATCAAAGTAAAGAAAACTCCCCAACAATAATAGCAGACGGTCACCAAACTCAAGCAAAACATGACGTAAAGTACTTGGGGATAATAATAGACAACAAGTTGAAATTCACCAAACACGTACAAAAGACAAGAACAGAAATTATTAAAAGGCCTTATTAGATTTAGGTATCTCGCCGGTTTAGATCCAAAAAGGAGTAAATAAATAAATATTAGGTCTCATTTTAGAGCAAATGTCTAGACTCATTAAGAATATTGATGATTAAATAAAATAAATACAAATGTGAAATGGGAGGTACGTATACTATACATATAGAAAAGGTTCGTGAGTTAGTCTTTGACTAGATGTTGCCCTTGCAATTAAAATAAAAGTAAAAGCTCCAGCTTATATCAACAGCTAGTGCCGTGTTTTTATTAAAATATCCATTTTCTTATAAACTCCAATAGGACTAAAAACTTTAGAGCACTAACATATAAAGACAAAGGTATTAACATAAAAACGACCATCAAAATCTACAACTCCATCTGCAGACCGTTACTGGACTACGAACATATACTGAAAGCAAATACTACTGACAAAACAAGGAAACACATACAAACTACAAAACAGATTGCACTGAAACTAATTACAAAAATAAGACACCCCGGAAACCCTCTTCACAACCCATCCAACGAACTCTTATACGAACGGACACAAATGACTAGAATAACAGAAAGTCTACTAAAATTACAGACAAAATGGAAAGACAACCATCATAACTGGACTATACTTAACCGCCTTTGCCTAATAAGACAGGCAAAACAATCCCGATACCTCTTCTCTTCCACGACCCTGTTGGAACATTATTTAGATTGAAAATGTACTCACCTCTTTTTGTTCTTTTTTTTTTTAGATGTGGGGATTTAAGAACAATGTTGTAAGATACATTATTAATATTGTGACATAGGCAGAAAGGCCAAGTGGTCGATAGCCTGTTTCTAAGGAAATAAAAATTGGTATATACATATGCAATTAAAAAAAATCCTAAATAACAAGACGCAAACTAATGTGACGTTAAAACTTGGTGACAATTTTTAATGTAGTACAAAGAAACCTTTTAAGCTAGAAATTGTTTGTCTCGTTTTGCTGCGAGCGTACGCAGAGGTAACACCGGAAATTAAGAAAAATTAAACGAGAAAAACGTTTCATTTAAACTACACTTAAACAAATGATATGCAGTTTTTTTAGTAAAAAATATTTAACAATAAGTAACACGAAACTTACAATAGCTGCTGAAAATGTCCTCCTTCAATTTCAATGCAAGTTGCATTGCATGCATGCTGCTCGTTTTAACATCGATTGCCGAACACGTTAAAATATTCTCGGCGTATATCTTATCTGATTACATGAATCCTGTATCCATTGAATTAATTCTTCTTCAGTGTTGAACAGAATTCTATAAACGAAAGATTTTACATGCCCCCAAACGAAAAAATCTAACAGATTTAAATCCAGTGTCCTGGGTGGCCATGACTGCGCTTAAAAAAATGTAAAAGTTTAAAAAAGTCAGTAGCGCATGAATAACATTAATACACATAAATGACGCTGCTAAATTTCAATAAAATCGGCTAAAGGATTATTAAAATTTTTACGAAAAAACGATTTTTTAAGAAAAGTTTGACACCCTGCATCTTGAAAACGAAGCATTATCGGACTTTTATTTATATAAATCTTTCGTCTTAAAATCACTCAAAGAATCGCCCCTTAAAATTTCACCACATACTTAAATATATACCCTGTATGTAGCAATACTGTTGACAGACCCATTTGATTTTTGGATAGTACTAACCTTCAAACGGTACGTGTCAAAATTTTATCCAAAGTCAAGAAAGTCGTCCAAAGCGACCAAAAACTCAGCAGTCACCTGGCAAAATTATGGCATTCGTATTTTGAGATGCCCATGATATTTTATTCATCAACTATTTTGAAAAAGGTAAAACTATCAGTAGCAAATATAACATGGTATTATTAAATCGATTGAGTGTAGAAATCTAGAAAAAACAGCCAACATGCAAAAGAAAAAAATGCTGTTCCACCAAGATAATACCCCTTGTCATAAGTCGGTAAAAACGATGGTTAAATTAAATTTATTACTCTTTGAATTGCATTCTCACCCACCATTTTTTCCAGATCTGACCTCCAGTGCCTACTGGCTTTTTGCAGACATCAAAAAGATGTTGAAAGAAATTTGGCTCAAATGGAAAAGTGATTGCCAAAACCGAGGCCTATTTTGAGAGTAAAGACAAATCGTTTTATAAAAAAGGCATCGGAAAGTTAGCGGAATATTGAAATGAATATATCACTCTTAGAGGAGAGTATGTTGATAAATAAAGTCGAATTTCTAAAAAAAAAATTGTTTTTCTTAGTTAGACCGAAGACTTATAGTGTTATACAATTTTGTGAAAAAATCCAGTGGAAAGTTCTGGTCCCGAAAAATTAAAACCAAATTACGTCGCCGACGTTATCGTTTTCAATGGAATGGTTAGCTCTGTTTGGGTTGTGACTGGTTCGCACATTTGATAAAAAGAAGACGCTCAAAGGGTTACAATAGTTGTTCTTGTTGGTTGAATGTAAAAAAATACAAAAGTCGTTGAGAAATTTGTGTGATGTCAATTGAGAAGGCAAGACAAGGGTGAGAAGAACATTGTTGCAGCACATCCCAGAGACGAATTTACAGCAATTTTATTTAATTTTTTGCAAATTGCAGGAGTCTCAGTCCTGGAAACTGCTAGATGCATCTTAAAATCTCATAAGTAATTCTATTTCCATTTCAAAGTTATTGTAAAGTTAGTTAGGAGCATGTTTGCTAGGTCATGACCTAACTTAGAACAGTTTTGGTTAACTTTTTCGCAATTTTGGTCAATTTTTTAATCAGTTTCCTTTATATATCCTTTGTATATCTAAATTAGGAGCAATTGTTGTTCGGGGTTTATGTTTATATCTAACTTGGAAATATCCCTTGTTCGTTCTTGCACATTCATCCAAATGAAAATTTAATTTCCGGTTTTTGTTATTTTATAACCTTGTGTTATAGTGTGCCTCAAATTTCTGTTAAAACAAGATAAATAATGCATCGAATTTACTATGGCATAAAAGAAAACTAGGGAGGCTTCAAAGTTTCGCGAAACAAATTTACCCCTGGGAGTTGGAACCATATCGCTAACTTTCAGTTTGCTTTGTTCTTCAGGTAAAACCATTTCAAACTTCCGTTTGAAGTTAACAATGGGTGCGTAGGCTTGAGATAAGAATAGAAATGGATTTAATTTTACAAAGACTTAATACCAGATAAGACAAATCTTAGTTTAACTGAGGAATTTAGTGAAGCGAGGACGTCCCAAATTCCTCAATGGATTTGCTATCTTGTCGAAGCTAAACTAATTTAACCCGAATCAGGAGTAGGGAATACATATTTTAAATTAATATTCCATTAATTCTCTCGAGAAAATCGAGCTAATCGCGGCTGAAAGTACGCGAGTAACCTCTGAAAACTAATTTAAACTGTTCAGCTGCGTTTTGTGCTGACATTAATAAGGCCGTTGGACTTTTGCTTCAAACTTTGTCGATTTTGCAAGTTTTCCAATATTGCGTGGGATCTGATACAAGTTCATTAGTTAATAACGAAACTCACTTGCTAAGACTAATCCCGTTATTAATAAAGTCCTCATGGTGGAGCACGGAATCGTTCCAGGGAATGTCCAGAAATTTGAGCACCTTCTCCATCCACTCCTTCGGATGCAGTACTAACTGTTCGTATGGTACCCGCAAACACTTGTCCCTCCCCATTTCCCGGCACTGGTTGTTCATCGCCTCCACGGCGCTATTCCACTTTTTCAAGCACTGCCTATAACTAGTCAAATCGAACCCGGTAATAGTCACTTTGCGCGTGATTATAGAGTGGGCAGTAGCACGTCCATCGCGCACCATAAAAATGAACTTGGCGTTTGGGAACAAGTCCAGCACGTAGCTACCCATTTTGATTAGTAATGGATCCTTGTTACACAGGCGTGCGGCAGGTTCGCCATGTTTGGCGATGATTTCCATGGTGAAGGCTGCTATGGCTGAGTTGAGCACGTCGCTGGTAATTCCAGCTTGTTCGAGACGCATCGATTCTTTTTCTGATTTAAGCCAATGGAAGCGGAGTTGCAATAGGCGGGGAATTACTCGAGTTTCTTGACCACATCTGAAATGAAAGAGAAAATGTAGATGCAACAGTAACAGTACGAACTATAGATGGAAGCGGGAGCAAAAATCCATTTACCGAAAACACATAAAACAGTTTCAAATTTGATCTACGTTGTTAAGAGATCGGAAATTGAGAATGCAGAGTACTGGGGGAAAGCTGTAAATCGATAAAATCTTTCTTTCAAATGTTGAATGGTTCTAGAAATATTCGAAATAATGAAATATTGCACATTCTTATTCACATAAAAATATGGCTTTTAAAATCCTTTGAAATTATTGCGGGCAATTGAAAAGTACGAGCCGTTATTTCAGGGGAGTATTCTGCAGATTAATATAAGATAAATTCCTAAATACTTTTGTTTCTAAATTGTTTCTTAAGAAAGTTATAGCGATTTAAAGATGGGATTTAAAGAGGGGTTTAAAGAAGTGGTGTTTTGACCCTAATTGGTGAACAGTAAGTCACAGTGTGTTAAAATTTGATAGGTAGTCATAAAAGTGGATATAGAATACTTTTACAAAACGAAAATGTTTAAATAATCTGTGCTCCGACGTTGGGGGGTAGAAATACTTATTTTCGATAGAATTTTTTTGAAATATAAAATTTTGACAGGAAAATATCGTATTTATAAAGAGCAAAGTTTTTTACAATAATGTAGCACTCTTTTTTAAATTCGTTTAAACTTAGCGTTTTCCAGAAAAATTAGTTTTAAAAAATCACGTCTGTTAAGGACTTTAGGTTATTGTTTCTTGGCGTAGTTTACGTAGTTAATTTATTTTGTACTTTCATCCCTTAAGTTATGCCCATGTGTATCGATACGTATTTGAAGGATTCCATCTGGGCGCCAGACCATCGTACCCATCAGGCCATATCGAAGGGCTCTTTATAGCTGGGAAATACGCTGCTCGTCAAAGGGAGCTTTCTAAATTGGACTATTGCCGCGATCCGCAGTTCGGCGGATCTGCAATACTTCAATGAAAGCGACTTGTATAGGTATTTGCCAGATGGCGGCAATTTATGATCTTAAGTGCGACCATTGCCCGTAAGGGCTTCTGGTATTGGTGCGCCCCTGGTTGGAGTTCCTCGGGTTTAGTACTTAAGGGATGATTGCAGTAATTTTGCTTTTTTTGACCAGTGCTCGCTCTAGACATGTGATCGTAAACGTACCTCGTAATCTTCCCAACTAAGCAAACTCCCACTTCATACTTAGACCAATACTTTATCATTATTTATATAGTACGTGAAAATTAATACAGTCCACTTTCGTAAACCAAATTGTTGTTTTCGTGGTTTTCGTTTATCGAAGGAACCTCAACAACGTCCAAAATTTTATAGTATATTGTATATACGAGGATAGTCCCAGAAGTACCCGACTTAACACTTAAAGAAAAAAAATTGGAAACTACTACATTATTTCTCAACATAGCCTCCTTTGAGATTAACACACTTTTCCCAGCGATGTTTTATGGCTTCTCTACCTTGTTTATAGTAAGAAGCTTCGAGTATTTTAAAATAGGCATCAACCTCGGACTCCGCTTCTTCATTATTGGCAAAGTTCTTTCCGTCGAGGTATTTTTTCAAATTTAGAAATAGAAAGTAATCTGAGGGGGCTAAATCTGGCGAATGGGGTGGGTAAGGAAAAGTTTGAAATTAAGTTGATTGATTTTGGCCATAACGCGATGATGGAAGTATGGATTGGTGCGTTGTCTTGATGAAATAAGACTTTTTTTCTCGCCAAATACAGTCGCATTTTCCTAATTTATTCGCTCAAACGCAACAATAAATTTGTATTACATTCTCTGTTTGTTATTTTTTCTTTAAGGAGATAGCCAATAAATATTATCCCACGTGCATCCCAAAAAACTGACGCCATCACCTTTCCTGCAGATGTAACGGTTTTCGCCTTCTTTGGAGCCGATTTTCCCTTTTGAGTCCATTGTTTTAATTGCTCTTTCGTTTCAGGAATGAAATGAAGAACCCATGTTTCATCCATGGTTATGAATCGACGCAAAAACTCGGCTTTATGACTGCGAAACTTTGCCAAACACTCCCTCGAAATATCCTTATGGCGCTGTTTTTGTTCAATTGTGAGTAATTGCGACACCCATCTTGCGCACAGCTTTCTCATATCCATTTGTTCGGTCAAAATGCGATGTACAGTACTTTTTTTAATGCCTATCATGCCTGCTAACTGGCGCAACTTTAGCCGACAGTTTTCCAATATAGTTTTGTGGATTTTGACCACAATTTCTGAAGTGGTCACCTCATTGGGTTGACCACTGTTGGTTTTGGCAGCTTGTACGACCGCGTTTGTACTCTGCCACCCAATATTGTAGAGTTGTTAACGAAGGACTAGATTCCCTCAGAGTAGAATCTAATTCCGCTTGGATGTTGGATGGATTAAGACCTTTCAAATGAAAGTATTGAATCACGTATTGCTGGCCAATTTTTTCCATGTTCACAAAATCTCTAAAAGCGTTCCCTAAAAACGAATCCAAAACGAACATAAATCAACGGAGCCCCTCAAATTTAGACCTAAGCTTTTTAGGTTACGTCTTTGTAATGTGGGTAAACTTTTAACAAAGAAATGGCCATCTATGTGTCAGGTCGAGCACTGCTGGGACTATCCATATACAGGGTGTTCCAGTTTATAGTAGCAGGACTTTAACAGTCGATAGAAGACCTTTTCTTAAGATGAAAATGTTATATAAATATATATTGAAAACGGCTCGGTTTTTGAGATACAGGGTGGCAAACTTGACTTTTTTTTTCATTTTTTTAAAATAATTCACTCAAATATTAAAACACAGCCATGAAATTTGATACTTTGGGATTTTTCGCAGTGCCAAATTTATATTTATTAAAATTTTCGTCAAATTTACTGAGGGCGCCATATGAAACATACTAGTGAATATTTAAATTATGATAATTTTTTTGTGCCTCCTTGTAGCAACTTTTTTTAAATCAAAATGGGTTCGCCGTTCATTTTTTTCTAAAAAAGGTACTCTTGTTATAAATTGCTAAATGTCAATGTTTTCGAGATATTTTCAATTTGGTCCTTAGCAGTACGACTGGCTTCCACAAGGGAGTTGTGATTTGATAGCAAATCATTTATTTTGCCAATTTTTATATGTTTAATAAATGCTAAAATATTTTTTTAATTCATTTATCAACGTTATTAATTATTATGACTATTACATTTAATATTATTTATTTATTAACATTTTAATATTTTGGAAAAAAATTAATACTAAACACTTTTTAATTGTTAATTAATACAAAACAAAGAAGTAATCATATTCCAACTAATCTGAAACTAATTTGGCTCTAATTTAAAGTAAATGTTCAAAGTAAAAACTTTCTTTGTTTTGTATTAATTAACAATTAAAAAGTGTTTGGTATTAATTTTTTTCCAAAATATTAAAATGTTAATAAATAAATAATATTAAATGTAATAGTCATAATAATTAATAACGTTGATAAATGAATTTAAAAAATATTTTAGCATTTATTAAACATATAAAAATTGGCAAAATAAATGATTTGCTATCAAATCACAACTCCCTTGTGGAAGCCAGTCGTACTGCTAAGGACTAAATTGAAAATATCTCGAAAACATTGACATTTAGCAATTTATAACAAGAGTACCTTTTTTAGAAAAAAATGAACGGCGAATCCACTTTGATTAAAAAAAAGTTGCTACAAGGAGGCGCAAAAAAATTATCATAATTTAAATATTCACTATTATGTTTCATACGGCGCCCTCTGTAAATTTGACGAAAATTTTAATAAATATAAATTCGGCACTGCGAAAAATCCCAAAGTATCAAATTTCATGGCTGTGTCTTAATATTTGAGTGAATTATTTTTAAAAAATGAAAAAAAAAGTCAAGTTTACCACCCTGTATCTCAAAAACCGAGCCGTTTTCAATATATATTTATATAACATTTTCATCTTAAGAAAAGGTCTTCTATCGACTGTTAAAGTCCTGCTACTATAAACTGGAACACCCTGTATACTATTCATGTAACTTTTGGCCCCATTTTTAAATCGCCTTAACTTTTTTAAAAAACGATTCAGGAAAAAGAGTATTTAAAATTTTATCTTATATGAATGTGTGGAATACGCTCCTGAAGTGGCGGCCCATACTTTTTAATCACTCTGTGTACAGGATTTCCGTTTCTGGAGATCGACCATGAAGATCTCGGTAGCTATAAAAGATACGATGTTTTAAAACGGCATATTGTTGAACTTCGAATTGCGGAACTTTGCCCCAGTTCAGCCAACTTTGTATCTTTTGATGGTTAACGAGATCTCCATGGTGGAACTCCAGAAACGAAGACCCAGTGTTAAAGGTATCCCACCTATTCCCCAAAAGACAAAATCACATCGAAATATTCGATTTTTTACGTCTTCATCATGTCCCTTTCAACTGCACGACAAATCCCCAAGTTTATTCAGTTCTAAGCTAAAGAAAGTCGGAACATCCAATAAGCCATGGCATGTGACAACACTTTTTCCTTTCAAGTCGGGGTTTCTTGGTTTACCGATTTCCGTCCTACTTGGAGGAACTTTCGAACTGAAAAGTGTCGCAGGCGTTGAACTTCATGTGACACGCTAGTAGCACTGAAACTTTCGAAACTGTGAATCCCATTTGAGAAAAGGGGGCGTCTAATTACAATTGAAATTACGGTGAAACGCGTCTAATGAGACACTTTGAAGTTTCAGTGCGTGCCGCAACAGCCTTGTGTTTTAAGTTTCTGCACTTAATTACTGAAGTTTGTCGGGCAAATATTATTCCTTGAAAATTCAGCGAGCTTCGCCGGGGAATTAATTACCGACCACAATCACGCTTTCACCGGAATATTATTTATGCATTACCGCTAGACTGTTTTAAGTTCCTTCGAGGTACGTTATTAAGGGCACAGCAGACATAGAGCGCAACAAGTACTTGCGATGCAACCCCTCCTTGGTGGCGGCGAAATGGAAAATTATCGTAAACGAGGCAAAGAAAATTATTTATCCAAACAGGGGGCCTAATTTATATTCAAAACGAAGGACGGCGCCCCCGAAACTCGATTACGCCGGTGCTGAGAACTGGAGGAATCTTTGAAAATTGCGAACTTTGTCTGGGGCTTGTTTTTTTTTTTTTGAGAGGCGACATCAACGTTTTAATTTTTCATCAGAGAAGAAATTACCGAAGAAAAGTTTATCAAGTTTTTTGGTCCGATAAGGGAAATGCCATTTCAAAGCCAGAGCGAGTTCTCGGCAGGTTTTCAATAAGTTTCTAACTTTCGCAACAGGGAGAGAGATATATAAAGGAATTTTAGCAGAGCTTTCGCTTTTCTTTCAGACATCAAACAGGCCTGATGCCATACGACTTTCAAGGAACATCCATTCAAAAACTAATTTCAGTTACCGATTACGAATGAAAGCTATAAATTTCAAAGTTTGCAAAGCAATTTAATATATACTTTGATCGATATCAATGACTAGTCGTCTCAAGATTTAATTGGGAATATCTAATACCCAGTTGAACTTAGAGAGAAACTAATCTCAAATTGAACTTTAAAAACAATAATTCTGTGTATGAAAACCGAGATTTTGAAATTAATTTCATGACTTTTTTTAATCCAGGAAGGACCAGATAAGTTTTGAAAGAGGTTTAAATCTGCTTTTGATTTTTTTTGCTTTCTTTTCCTTACATTCTTCAGAATTTACATCTTGCTCTGATTTTTTCTTTCACTACATATTTTTTTATACGTTCACTCTCATTTGCTCTAACGGGAAAGTTTCTCACTAAACATATTTATATATCTTCCTTTTCTATCTATGGAATATCAAATATTTCCTTACCTACAGGGTGACCATAATTTATCTCTCAGTATGGGTAACTTTTTCATTTGAAGAAATAGAAAATCAGTTAAATGGGCAAAATTGGGCAGAATTTCATGTGTAATGTGATGCCGGTTTTAAATATGACAAATTACATCATATTTCTGAAATATTTGCAAAAAAACTGAAAATTGCCTAAATCTTTAAGCTCAAATATCTTAAAATCTATTAAAGTTAGATCAATGAAATAAATTTCTTTTACAGATGTTTTTGCGTAAAATTCAATGGTGTTAAGCAAATTTTCAACAATTTTCAGAATGATCTTGATTTTTCAGATATGACATAAACTTATGTTTTTTAAATGGTAATCATAATTGGCTATGGACGCATTAAATAGCTTTTTTCTTAATTTCACTGATATAGTATGTCATTGCATTATTATCTTTTTGCAAGCATTCAAAATTATCAAAATACGCTAAATTAATTTTTTCCTAATTTTTTAACTTTTTTAAATTTTGATTATCATTTTCGTGTTGTCACTTTAATTTCTGTTAGTCGTTTTTGATAAATAAAATTTGTTTCAAATGTTTAAATATTTTATTTAATTATTTGTTAAAAAAACTAAAATTCTATAAACTAATTTGGTTGATATTTCATCTTATTGTTAGTTTTTTATTGTAGTATAACTTAAATTATTTTGTTTTCCATGGTCATCTTGGTAAAAATATGAAATTTGGCTTATTTTGATGATTTTGAATGCATGCAAAAAAATAATGATACAATGAAGTATATCAATAAAATTAGAAAAAAAGCTATTTAATGCGTCTATAGCCAATTATGATTACCATTTAAAAAACATAAGCTTACGTCATATCTGGAAAATCAATATAATGTATAAATTCTGTTACCGTTTTTTTTTTCTTTTTGCCGTTCAAAACCTCTCTTTTTGAGTAATATATATATTTTCTTTCTTCTTGCAACTAGCAATCTTTCGGTTGGAATCTCCTAATTTTTCTTTTGTCCGCAATTTTTCTCCTATAAATTATTGCGTCATTCCCTTCCTGAACTGTTCCTTATGGTCGCCTTTAAATTTTGTCTCTCTGAAATTGTGAATATATATCGAATATTTTTCAGCACAATGAACAGAAAATCTTATAGAATAGAACTTCGAATCACTATTTACGTAGACATTTCTGAAAAAGGCATTTCTTGACACAAATTTTGTCTTCATAGAGCACAACTTAATCAGTGATAAAAATGTGTGCTTAATCTGGGTGTGTTTATTATCTACAGAATATTCAATTCTCTTAACCAAATTCTGCCTGGTTGCCCATGTTAATCCGAGCTCTATATGACTTTCCTCTTATTCCAAATTATCAAAAACAACCATCCTCTTTTATCTACAATCAACGTGAACGAAAAAATTACGACTGACAAGCTTTAAAAACATCTCCCATAAAAACCTTGTTCTGATAATTGGCAAAATTCCATCTATTCCATAATCAGCTCTAAAATGATTTGGTCTGTTTGCTCGTCGAGGCCGATAAAATGGAAAAATCGAGGAAAATATTGGATCCACTAGGGAAATATTTAATTTGTGTCCGACAAACATTATTGGGACGTAACGAACGGAATGGACATTGTTAGAACGAAATGAAAGAGAACTAAAGCCGTGTACGAGCTCAACGTCAATTACGAGCCTTAATTAAATCACTTGGAAATCAGTGCTTTAAAATTTCATTTCCGCATTCGTCTTGTTTAAACAATGGGCAAATAAATCAACCGGAAGCAAACTTTTCGAGCTGTGTTAGGAATAGAAAGTATTCCAATGGGAATGCTCCTTACAAGTCACACATACATATTTACGAAAGACCTGGAATTGCATTTTCGAAGCTGTCAATGCTTTTCGGATAGTTCGCTCTTAAACCCCGGAGGGGTCCTTTGTCACCTTGGGTTCTTTGCACCTGCCGCGGACGCCTCACTGGCTCTCAAAGAGAGATGGCTTTTGTTGCAGTTTCCATACTCTATTTCCTTTTTGAATAATCGCCAACCTGGTATTATGTCCTCTGCTTTTGACGCGAGAGCACAACAAAGTCTGAATCAGAGGAAATTGATATTTCATATCCTATTTTCTTCTCGCGACGGAGCAAAAACGACAATGCTGCTCACCTATACTGAGTCGCGAGCACTTAAAACATGGAACAAATGTTTTTGTTTAGTTCCTTTCCTTTGAAGCTCTCCGAGGGAAGTTTCTTAAGATGCACTTCACAAGAAGCATAACCTTATACAAGTTCTTGTACGGACGCTTTCGGAGACAATGGAGGTTGGAAGTTAAGGCGAAGCCTCGAAAATAAAGTTTTCTCTTTGACATTGAGAGGGAGGTGTAATAAAGATTTGTAAGATAATTTGCAATTGAAGGGTTCTAATTTTAGGTCAGTAAACCCATATCTCATAAAGACCTGATCTCACATCATTTTTGTTAGAATTGGCAACAGTTGGCAGGAAAAAATGGAGATTGTAATGTGAGCTGATCCTCCCACTGTTCCAATCTTCTGAAATAGAGGAAAAATAATTGAGAGCCCTATGACCAGTAATTAGGAGTGCGTTCTAGTATCTTCCCCCTTAATGATAAACGAAATCAACAGTCCACCACACATTAGCAACCTCAGTTTATCTTTTTTAAAGATCTAATTATTGATGTACTGTTGAGTTTAACATGAAGCTAATTTTCCAAGGAGCCAAGAATCCATTTCTTTGGAAATATAAGTAATCTGTAGTGACTTTTATTGAGGAATCTGAAGGTAAAGAAAATACTCTCTGATTTTGAATATCTTGGACCGTCCTTCTAAGCGAAAATCCCGATGCAGATAAATTTGGTGGTATTATCGCCTCACCACTTTATTGCAGTGTACCTAGAAGTTCTGATTTTTTAAACAGCGCAAATCATCATCAGAGATATCGAAAATAATTTTATTCGCTCGGTTCTCTTCACTTACTTGACCCCTTAAAAAAGCGTTTATTCTTAAACATCAACAAGATTCAACACGAATTCCTTCTACATTCCCCATTTTATGCTGATAAACAAAATCGATAAGTAATTTTCAGACTTGATTACCTCCACTATAATACACTTTTAAAACGGATTTTCTCCTCTCAGCCAAAAAATTCCACTCACCAAACGTAAAACATTAATTGTCTGGCCGTTAAAAACAAATAAAACTAATGACCTGCAATTGGCACTGCTGGCGAGAAATAGTGTTGTAACATGGGATTTGGAGAAAAAGAACTTTGCAGAGAGTTGTTCGTAAAATTTTATCGTGGTATTTCCTGGTGGCACAGAAATAAATCGCTTGTGCGTCGCTCGACCCGAAAACTAACATCTATTAGTTTTATCGCAGTTCGCCTTTCGGACAAATTCTTCGTGAACGAAACTATTTGTAGCCTCCTCGAGGGATAAAACTTTACTTCAACTTTCCAAGAACCCCGCAATGGTAGCTCGATGTATTTTAAGGCTCAGGCAATCGCGTAACAAAGCTGAACTTCTCCCTTGCAAATGGAGTTTAAAGTCCTATAAAGGAACACTCTTAGCTAAAGAAAAACCCCAATAACAACCCTCCCTTAAGGCGAAATTTGGGCAATGTAAATGCTTGTTGTTGCAACAATTCCGCACTTCTTTTTTTATTTTTTTAGCAATAACGCCTCACACCAATAGTTATTAGAGCGGTGGAATTGCACATTGTGTTCTCAGTTAAAACTAATTGAAACTAACATTTGCCCTTTACTAAGGGTTTGGACGAATACTTTTGTTTACATTTTCAATACAACATTAACAAAAAAAAACTGCAGGAAAATAAAAAACAAAGGTTAAAGTAAAATATATGAAAGGTGAATATTTAAATTGCATGAAACATTTCGAAATTTCTCTTCTTAATGGCCGAGGAACGAGAATGTCTTTAACACGAATCATATCATCATTTCAAAAGGTTAATTTGATATAAGTGTTTGCTGCCTTTTTTTAAATTTGATTTCCTGTGCTCTTGCTTATTTTATGTGGTATTTGTTACTCCTCACCTCCTTCTTATGTGCCTGAGGTTGGCCTCTCGTTCAAGCTTAGGTAATTAAATGTTTTCCAGGTTTACGCACCAAGCGGCAGGCAACACATCGGTTTTTATTAAGAAAAATACACTGCTCAAAAAGCCTAAGGAACAAGCATGATTTTGAATATATCTCACTTTCTTGATAAGCCAATATACAGGGTGATTCACAACTTATCTATAAAATTTTAGGGGTCGATTTGTAAGAAAATTTTTTGGAAAATCCTTATAATTTCCGCGGAAAAAATTGTTACAGCTTAATCATTGTATAACTGGACGACTGTAATATTTACGTTCTTCTGCAAAATTCCTTTTAGGTTCATAAACCTTACGTATAATTTATAGTTGGGTCTCCCACGTGTCAATGGTTGGGAGCTGAAGACATGGGTGATCCGACTTAAGGGTAACAATTTATGATGTCAAAATTGCTTACACATGTAAGCTCGCTTCTTTTATTTCGGGTGAAACAAAAGTACCCTTAAATCGGATCACCCATGTCTTCAGCTCCCAACCATTGACACGTGGGAGACCCAACTATAAATTATACGTAAGGTTTATGAACCTAAAAGGAATTTTGCAGAAAAACGTAAATATTACAGTCGTCCAGTTATACAATGGTTAAACTGTAACAATTTTTTCCGCGGAAATTATAAGAATTTTCCAAAAAATTTTCTGACAAAATCGACTTAGTATTTCATGACACACCTACCCCTAAAATTTTATAAATAAATTGTGAATCACCCTGTATATATGTATATACCTCTTGGAAATACCTTTCTTGTTTCAATCGACCTGCCACCTGCCAAATGCGTTGTATTCGTGTATCAGGCTAAAATCCAAACCTAGACTCATCTGTGAATAGCACATTGACCCATTCTGCTTGGCCCCAATATTAGTGTTGCTCCGCCCAAGCCAAATAAAGAGTGCGATTCCTTGGTCGTAACGTAGGAGCTCTTATGGGATGGCGAGAGTGTAGACCAGATTCATATGTCCTGTTTCTCGCAGTTTGGTCCGAAATTAACACCCCGTGAGCCGTGTGTAGATCTCCAATCAGATTCCTAGCTGTAGCAGTTCTTCTACGTCTAGCTTGCAGTGTCAGAAAACGGTCTTCTGCTGCAGTTGTAATGCGCGTACGGCCACTGTGTCTTTCAGCTACGTCTCCAGTTTCCTGGTACCGCGCCCACAATTTGGAAATCACCGACCGAGACACAACAAACTCAGCCGCAACATTGATCTGCAGCTGACCACCTTCAATCATTCCTACTGCTGGCAACATTTTTTCTCTTGTCAAGTGCCTCCGCTCCATCATTCACAAGAATACAATCCACTAATTTAGTCAACAATAGACTAAAAAAATAATCTTTTTTTGCCAAAAAACGAACAAAAAATAAAAATATTGGTAAAAATGTCGATACGCATTTTTGGGTTTTTTGTTTGTCTGATAAAAAGGCCGACAGGCCTATCAGTTTTTTTATCACTATAGGTTGCAACAATTGTAAAAATAAAGTATCGACAATTTTTGCTTCATAGGCGAATTAAAATTTACAAATTTAGCCATTATTGCCGTTGTTCCTTAGATTCTTTTGAGCAGTGTATATGCACTTTCTTCAATTTTACGCTTCTATTAATAATAATTCCTTGGTAACGATGCCAGCATCGTTCTATTTAATTCTGTGAGTATTATCAAAGGCATGCTGGCATACACCTGATCCTTGAAATTTTCTACATTTAATGTAAGTTTAGTGTAATTTACTTTTCTTTTTAAAGGTCTAGATGTCTAAGATCTACTTAAAGAAGATTTTAGTGTTAGGTTTTAGGACAAAACCAGAAAAAATATCACATAAACTTTCGTTCCGGTACCGTACTTTGAACAAACTTAAACAACTCATACACACCAAAATTAATTAGTTACCTGATTGTCAATACTACAACAAACACCCTACAAACACCGTTAACTGATAATCTGCCGAAATTTATGGACATATCACACAAACCCAGCAATTCCAGTTCATGAATATGAATCTTATTTTTTTACCTCTAGAGGGAACCTCTCTAAGATATACAATGTGTCCCGTTTTTCAAAAATCTACCCTAATAACTAAGTTATCAATAATGCGATTTTCTTCAATTTTGGGTGGTAATTGTATGTTCAAGAAACGAATTATTTGCCATAGTAAAATTTTTCATTTACCATTGGTGTGCGGTGTTAGGGGATAAAAGGGTGTCGATTTTTCGATGAAAGGATGTTAGGACTTATTTTAGACAATTTTTTACATAATTTTTAAATTCTCCATCCCCAAAAGCCCGTAAAGCATATTTTTAAAATCTCAAAAACTGATTGTCGCAGAAATGACAAATTAATTAATTTGAAAGTATGTTTTATTTAATTACGATAATAAACAAAAAAAGTATATTTCTTTTAAATTCTAGTCTCTTCAACATATTCATCTTCCAAGATAATACACTTTGTAACAACTCTTCTTAAGCATTCATTTACTTTTCTTAAAGTTTGGGGAGTAATTTTTTCGCAGGCTTACCTAATCCTGGCTCAAAACTGTTCTCTGTTACACGGCCGAGTAACATACATTTTATTTTTCAAGTATCCCCATAGAAAAAAGTCACAAGGGCTAATATCAGGTGATCTAAAGGGCTATGGTTCTAAATGGCTATTTTTACCTATACACTTCATAGGGAAATTTGCATTAAATTTTTTTTCTTTATCAAAGAATTATGTGCTGGAGCACCATCTAACTGGAAGTATAAATTTTCTCTCTATGTCAAAGGCAATTCCATTAAAAAATCATAAAAATAATTTTGTAAAAAATATAGACATTTTTATCAGTTGGGGTTATTCAGGAAAATGAGCCAACAATTTGTTTGTTTAATATGCCACACCATACGTTAACTTTTTCGCTGTATTGGCTTTTACAATTAATTACATAGTTGGGGTTTTCGGCTGTCCAATGTTCACAATTTTGACTAAACATCACACCGTTTATCGTAAATGTTGCTCCATCGGTAAACATTACGTTCTTTAAAAAAAATCTATCGTTAAAGTAATTACGTTGCAACCATAGGTAAAATTCAAACCGCCGTTCAAAATTACCATCTAGCAGAGCATGAAGAAATTTTGGCTTAAATGCCCTAATCCTATTGCGTTTTAGACACCTCCAGATTTTATTTTTGCTTAAATTTAGTGTCCTCTCAACTGCCCTTACACTATTATTTGGATTGTTCTGAAATTCTCTTAAGACATATTCACCGTTTGGATATTGTCATCCATTTAAATTGTACCTTTTTGGTCTTGTCTTGAAAACTGCTCCGGTAGTTGCAAACAATTAGTTGATGTCACCAACGGTTTTATGCCAAATTGGAGATCGATCATGATGACGTTGATTAAATATTCGAGCAACCTCACGAGTAGATCTTTCATTATCACCAACTAAAAGGATAATTTCAACTTTTTCTTCAATTGTAAGAACTACTCTCCGATCGTGTGCCACTTTATTAATAAATATATCAATAATTGACCATTTAACTTTTGACAATTCGTATGACAATGTCAACAAACACTTTTGTTTCAAAGCACTCTTTGATGAATTAAATTGTGTATATTGCTCGGCCGTAAGAGAACAACTTTGCGCCAGGATTAGGCAAGCCTGCCAAGAAATTACTCCCAAAGTTAAAAAAAGAAGGTTTCTGGGGATGCTGAATTTAAGTACGTTTGAAAAGATAATCTAAAATAAGTCCTAATATCCTTTCGCTGAAAAATCGACCCTCTTTTACGCCCTAACACCGCACGCAAATGTTGAATGAAAATTTTTCTATGCCAAATAATTCGTTTTTTCAACATACAATTACCACCCAAAATTGAAGAAAGTCGCATTATTAATAACGGGGATATTAGGGTGGATTTATGAAAATCGGAACACACTGTATAATAAATACTACTTTTTCTCGTGACTAAAACAGATCAACTGCGTAATAGACAAATTTTCCTATAACTCAATTTGAATTAAATTAAACTACAAATTAGACTTTAATTTCTTTAACTGAAAGCTGCTGTAGCGAGCCACCTTTATATGTTATTTCCGGGTATTTCCTGCAATAAAACTATTACTCGAGGCAGTTTCACACGTGAATATGGCCTATTTAATGTAGTATGTGCTGAAAATTACCATTACGAAATGAAAAATATATCACACGTTCCAGTTACAAAATTATCCCGGTGCGACTTCTAAAATAATATCATTCCAGAACTTTTATAGTGCTGCGCAGGCCACTAAATTGGTATCAAAAACCGACTTAGTTTCTCCGGTTTGCAAGTTTCTGGCAGCGTCGTAAAATTGCTCCTGATGGATATTCTTTCGTAACTTTTCTTTCACTGCAATAAAAGCAGTAAATTATTCAGATATATTTTGTAGGTCAGTTAGCAATTTATCACAGCGAAATTTGAATACCACCGCTTCAAATCCTAGTTTAACCTATATTTCTGGATATTTGGATTTTCTTTATTACTCCTAGAGCAGGCTTCACGGTTGTTGCAGATTGCGTTTACGGATTTCACATGACCCGGAAAGTGCCACTTTTGGACATTTCCTTGTACCGCGAAATCTTTTTCATCAGATCGGATGAACTTTCAATCGTATTTTACTAAAACAATTTCAATGTAGCTCTAGCCAAAGAAAAACAGAAAGTAAATTCTTTTCGTTCCCAACGAGGGTTTTCCTGTTTATCAACCTACGTTTGAAGACAGTGAAAATTGATGAGCACAACCTTTAGAGGAATAGGTGAAGCGAAATTCTTGCAAACCGAGCTTGAGGAAAAATTCAATTTAAACGTGCCGCTTATTTAAAAATAAATTCCAAGTTTCTCCAGAAGAAACCGTAATTGAATCCCGATTCAAATACTGTCCTACGAAAGTTTTTAAATTTTTAGTCTCTGGGAGGGAGCGAGGCAACTCGAAATCTATAATTGCTTCGGGCTGAAATCCCGAGATTTCTATATTGGAAGCCAAAATCGATTTTTTTATCGGGAAATTAAAGTTTTTACTGATAAATATGAAATCCAATGCAACATAATATGTTGGAGCTCTTCTAAACTGCAAAATCTATCTCTGAAAAGGGAAATGTAATCCGTCGTGTTTTGATTCAAAATTGCTTTTAGAGAATACTATTGCTGATGACAGGAAACTGCCCGAAATCTGAGTAGATATACTGAGAAATTTGATCCTAAATTGCTCCCTTTATTCAAGTTTTCAGTTTGCATCTGGGTTACTCAGTATTTCTCTTTGCAAGAATTTTAAATCAATTTGTCATAGAACAAAACCATTGCCGAGCAAATATAAGTTCTATGTTACCTAGGAATAATATTACAAGTTACAACCACAGCGAAACAGCAAAAACGTTTAGGGCAGTAAAATGCAGCTTAACCACTCAAAAATTACTACCTGTGTAGTTTCACAGCCACTTTTAAAATGTATAATGTAACGAGCAGCACGTGTATACCCTTGCTACTTTAAATCACAAAAGCTGAAACAGCTGCGAACTGAAACCTACAAAAACACAGGGTGTGCCAACTAAAACGAAACAAGGCTGTTTTCTTGGTTGATAAAGACGTTATGCAAAAATCCTCGGACACGCCAGGAAAAGAACCACCTCCAAAATTTTGTTTGGCTTCTCTTCCTGCCTAGGGGACGAAGGATATCACCGTCAATTTCTAATAAAAAAACCTTCCCCCTACATATTAAAGTTGACGTGTCCGAGGATTTTTACGTAATTTCATCAACCGAGAAAATAGCTCTGTTTCGTTTTAGTTGGTGCACCCTGTATATAAATTTAACATCCTATATCTCACACCCATTTATGTCATTTCTCCTTAAATTTATGCTAAGGTGGATCTTAAAATTGTCTAAACAATTTGCTAGCAGACAAATCCGTTACTTAATGTTTTGGTGACAGCAATATATGTATGTAACATCGGGTTTGATACTGCTGTACATATAGGATGGTGTTTATACCTTATAATGAAATTACAGGTTAGAAAAGGGATTATAAATGTGCGTTTATTAATACAAAGTGAACAAAGCGGAGGATAAAGTACAATAACTTATTTTGCGAGCGCGGACGCGACTTCTGAGTTGCCAACGGTCAACCGAATCCAGAAGAAAAAAGCTTGTACATGCCCAGCAAATCCTTAAATACTAAAACCCATGATGATAAACCATGGGCATATCCTGGCTAGGGTGCCATCTGCATCACCCGCCGCATTAAACCGTGGCATCTTAGCTGGGAATCGCAACTGAAACTATAAGGCCAACGGAATCCATCACGGGCAGTTCAAATGCCGACAAAGTATATTGCAGGGATTTCCAATGCCGACAAAGCATAGTGTGGAAAATTCCCATGCTCCAACTAATGCCTATCAGGGTCGTACCTCAGGGGTATATCAGTCTTAAAGATAATACCTATTATCTAACATCTGCCAAACGTAAAAGTAACATCTATCTACAAGAATACCCCAATAGTCAACTGCGATCCTTCATACAGGGTGTTTCAGAACTGTGGTGACAAATCGATACAGGTAATAGATTATCGAAAAATAAGTATAGTTTACTTAATAAACGATTGTCCTAAAACCCGTCGTTTATGAGATACAGGACGTTAAAGTTCAACTTTTTTATTCTTTTTTTTAGTTTACTTCAAAACTACTGTAACTATTGAAATAAAAATCGGTGTACCTTTGTTTCTTAATCCGATAAATTTGATGGACATAATTAAAATTTTGTACATTAGAGAGGACGCTAGTTGTAAGTGTATCATTACATATTTTCATCCAAAATGTTTAAAAATTTAAATTTATCGATAAAAGAGTTCAAAAATTTTCAAAAACAATCAGTTCTGCATAAAAAAGAAACTCTTCGTAGAATACTACCCTAAAGTGAACGGTTGTCCAGAAAAATAACAATTATTGACATATCAATTTCAAACGCTTTTTTTTAAGAAAGTCTAATATTTTTTAACATTGCTTTTAATACTACCTAATTACAATAAAACAAACACTACTATTACAATAAATATTCAAAGTGATGATCGCGTTGGTCAGTACATAAATTGCACCATCGTATCAAGTTTTGTTGTACTCTTTGAAAAATTCCTAGGGTTTCTGAATTACATCAAAAGCATTAAAAATTCTTCCAGTTAATTCTTCCACTTTTATTATTGGTTATCACTTTAAACATTTATTGTAGTTGTAGTGTTTATTTTATTGTAATTAGGTAGTATTAAAAGCAATATTAGAAAAATCTCAGACTTTTTTTAAAAAAGTGTTTAAAATCGATATGATAATAATAATAATTTTTCTGGACAACCTTTCACTTTAAGGTATTTTACTAAGACTACTTTTTTTATGCAGAATTGATTGTTCTCTAAAATTTTTGAACTCTTTTACCGATAAATCTAAATTTAAAAAAGTTTTGGATGAAAATATGTAATAATACACTTATAACTAGCGCTCTCTATAATGTACAAAATTTTAATTATATCCATCAAATTTATCGGATTAAGAAACAAAGGTACACCGAGTTTCATTTCAATAGTTACAGTAGTTTTGAAGTAAATTAAAAAAAATAATTAAAAGAATTGAAGTTTAACATCCTGTATCTTAGAAACGACGAGTCTTAGGACAATCATTTATTAAGTAAACTATACTTATTTTTCGATAATCTATTACCTGTATCGATTTGTCACAACAGTTCTGAAACACCCTGTATATTTATATCCCAATATAGTAATATACAAGGTGGCGCACCGAAAAGTTTCCACTCTGTTGTTTTATTAACAACAATATAATGTAAACAAATAAATACAAATATGCTCGGACACGTAAACTCTAATTTTCAAGGGACATATTTTACATATTTGCACCCTTTCTGCTCCAATCTTTAGGAAGGAATGACTGTCACCCTTAAAATCTTAAATGGAAAGGGAGGGCGAGTGATATCTTATTTTAAAGGGAATTGAATTCCCTTTGTTATGGAACCTTCCTCGTTGGAATCGATTGAGTAGTTGGTGAAAAGTAAAGAAATTGAATGTAAAAGTAACAAAATTTCTTGCCACTTGTGTCAATGAAGTAAATATTGAAAATGTTCACCGCCAACCTCCGTGCAATGATAGAAGGCACTGTTCGAAATGTTCGCGAACATTATGGAGTATTTCGAAAGTTACTTGTTGGCACTCGTACACTATTTGTTATCGCAAGTTTTCTAAAGAATTAAGTTTGGTTGCATAAACTTTAGATTTCAAATGCTTTCACAAGAAAAAGTCCAATGGTGACAAATTAGGAGATCTTGCGGGCCATTAAATATGACTTTCTCCGAATTCATCTGCTTTTGTGAGAAACAAACTGATAATAGCAGGTTTTTCGAAGGATCAAGAGAAATTCCAAAATATTGTTATTAATACCTTTTTTGGTGAATTGTATTTATCGGCCAAATAATACGCTGAAGATCTCATAACAAAAGAAATTAAATCCCTTTAAAATTAGATATAACTCGCCCCCCGTTTCCATTTAAGATTTTAAGGGTGACAGTCATTCCTTCGTAGAGGTTGGAGCAGAGGGGGTGCAAATATGTAAAAAATGTGTCTTCCAGAAAACCTAAGATATACGTGTCCTAGCATATTTTCATTTATTCCTTCACTAGGAAAAAAACCTGAGTAGAAACTATTCGGTGCGCTACCCTGTATATATTGCCTTCAATTTAGGGAGAACTGATGCAAATGAATTCGAATTAAAGTACATTTTTGTACAGATTCCTGTCCTGTCATAGAATCCTGATCATAAAATCGCAGGTTTATTAGTGAAAATCCATTGTTAGCGACCCATTTCAATAAAATCCCGAAATTCCGATTGTAATTAGTCAGATACAAATAAATTATGCAGATAATAACAAATAAGCCTCGATAATTGCACGTACGTGCCGTGATTTGGCCGATTACCACGCCCAGGACATATTTATGCGACAGAAATAAAATGATCGTCATACAGTCGCAAGTTATACCTAAATTCCATTTCTGCCTAAATTTTCATTGGCCGCGTAGAGAGAAATAACCTCCTATCCTAATTATTAAATAGTTCAATGATACCTCCATCCATCCCAACGATATTTGATTACTGGCAATGCCTCTTGTTTCGAACTTCGTGCCGAACTCACACGTGATTTGCAATGCAAAGCCAACGTAATGTTACAGTAATGGCACTGACTGTTTATCCTATGAATTTCAAATGTATTACTGGACGGAAATGGGACCGTCTCGCAGGTAATGCATACACAAACGTCTGGCTTAACGTTTCAGAGAATGCATAGATTCATTTTGTGGCATGGCAGTGCTGGTTTCTTTATTACTCAGATATCCACATCCAAGCTAAGCCGGACCGAGAGGTCAAGATTAGGAATTGAACGTGGATATCTTTCGACCCAGACGCCTTAATGCCCGCACAGCGCTACAAAACTAGATGAGACACATAAGAAATTCGAAACGCGTTTAAAATGAACAAGTAGATAAAGGGAATCGCTAGGAGAATGGACTGAAGTTTGATTTTAATTCGTCTCTGGTTTATTACACGAAAGTTAAGCTTGAGCTGGAAAGTTTGAAACCACTTCGAACTCATTGTTTGAAATTATGAAGATAAACAAAATTTCTAACTCGGTCAAAGATGGAACCTTGAAAGAAATATCGACTAAAGTCTTAATTAATTACCTTAATGTATTTTTCCTTTTCCAGGGTAAAATATTTGATTAATGAGCCGATGCGATTAACAAACGAATCGAAACCAGATATCAATCTTGCAGATGCAGCTGATGGGCAGGGAAAAAAGAGTTAAGAACGCGACCCAACTCAGCGTGGAGTCGATCCATTTGGAAGGCCTCACGAAATTAATTAGAACCAGGCAATGACTGAGCTGGATTCGCTTTCCCATTTAAAATTACGTCAAAGGAGGGGATAAAGAGGACTGACAGAGGCATTTCCAATGAATAACCAACCGTCTGGCTCTAGCCAGATATGAATGGGCGCTTTTTTAATTTCGTTGGCGTTTATTAATTTTTTCTTCGCATTTCAATTCAACACAAAGGATGTTTCCAGTTAAATAAATAACTTATGCACACAAAATGAGACACTTATCTTATCCTATTCTTTCTCTCTGAATTTTACAGAGAATTTCTTAAGTGCACTTTACAAAGGCTGTCGCGTATCATAAGCCCTCGTGGAAACACTATCAAGACAATGCCGGAGGCCAAAAATGTGGGAAGAAAAGCCTGAAAATGCAGTCAGGAAACGTCACGAATGAGGAATGATTATAGGGAGATTTTCGACTGAATTATATTTCTCTTTTAAGGTTATAGTTTTTGATGAAATTGTGGAATATGGTGTGTAAACTGTAATAAAGAAAGTCCCATTTCTAATTGAGATAGAAGAAATCTGACACTGATGCTTGAAAGTCACTTAATGTATAAGGGGTACAAATAAGTTTTCACTGTTTGATATCAAAAATTAGGAATTGATTGTGAATGGGCGGTGCATTATGTTTTATTCAAAGTATTGTCCATCGCTAGCCACTACTTTTTCCCATCGTTCTGGCAGCATTCGAATACTATGTCGGAAGAACTTTTCATCTTTTGAGGCTATCCATGAATTGACCTAATCTTTGGTATCTTCATATGATGTAAAGCGCTGCTCAGACAGAGCATGTGCCATCGACTGGAATAAGTGATAGTCGGATGGGGCAAGGTCTAGTGAATATGGCGGGTGAGGTAGGACTTCCCAATTAAGTGTTTACAAATCGGTTTTGACCGGCACCGTAATATGCGGACGAGCATTATCATGTAGGAAAATAATTTGTGTGTCTGGAGTCTAGAGTAGTAATGAGTGCATTTTTCCTCGAGTGCTCGGCTCAATCTAATTAATTATGTTCGGTAGAGAGTTCCAGTAATGGTTGTGTTCGATTTGAGCAACTTATAATAAGTGACACCAAGCTGATCCCACTAAATACACAACATGAATCTTTTTCCATGAATATTTGGTTTGGCTGTCGATGTTGAAGCATGACCAGGTGGTCTTCACGGTTTTCTCTTCTTTGCATTATTGTAATGAATCCATTTTTCATCGCCAGTAACTACTCGATGCAAAAAATCCTTTTTTATATCTGGTAAACAGCATTTACCTCATGCAAAATCGACGTTCGACGTCTCTCTGCTTCAATTCATAAGAAACCCAATTTCCAACACTTTTAAACGATGCGAAATTGCTTGTCGAGTCACATCTAATTTAAGTGCAAGTTCTTTTTGCGTTTGAGATGAATCTTCCTCCAATAATATTTCCAATTCTATATCTTTGTACACTTTAGGTCTTTCGCTGCGTTCTTTACCTTCCACATCAAATTCACCGTTTTTAAATTTGTAAAATCACTCACGACAACTTCTCTCACTTAAAGCAGCTTCACCATATGCTTCTACAAGCAATCGATGCGCCTCAGCTGCAGATTTCTTCAAATTAAAGAAGTAAATTAAAAGTTTCCGCAAATTACGCTTATTCGGCGCAAAACTTGACATTGTTTAACGCAACAAATTATGTGACGCTGATAAAGAGTCACTAATACTTCAAGGTTATATTGTTACCAGATGACCAAACTTGTGATAGTACGTTTTACATCTGACAATTTCAAGATAATCTTTTGGTGGGCCATGTTTTGTCAAACGGCGAAAACTTATTTGTATACATTATAATAAAACACATTAGCTAATAATTTTCAAACATACCACCATTTGCATCTAAACACATGACCGCTCTCCGATGAATAGATCTAGTCGCTCTGTGAATGGAGTATGGTTTGTTTTTGATAATTTCTACTGCATTTACTATACGATTGAGTAATACATCTCTAATATCTACTTTAGTTACGTATACTAAGGATTTAAACCGTCCCCACAGACAAAAATCTAAGGGATTAAGGTCTGGTGACCTAGGTGGCCAATTATCTCGATCAATCCAAAGATTTGGAAAATTGTTATTCAAAAAATTCCTCACTTGCAAACTGTAATGTGGAGGAGAGCCAGTATGTTGGAAATACATTTTTTATTATTACGTTTTTTCTATTCATCGGAGAGCGGACTGTGTTTAGATGCAAACAGTGGTATTTTTAAAAATTATTAGCCAATGTGTTTTATTAATAATTGTTAAATGACAATTTAGTACATTTAATAAAAATGTTGAACTTAATCTTATATTTTTGTTATGGTTGAAAATAGGACCCACATATATAGAAACTTTTATGTTTATTTTGTGTTACCCAATACGTACCTGAAATATTGGTACTTCCTTCCGAATCACCCTGTATATCAGAAAACGCTTTGTTTCTGAAATACATTTCATAAAATTTTAGAACTTTTTGTGTTTTCCTCAGAGTACCTTCAGTTTTTGGAATTTACTTTACTAAAATCAATAGCATTTTCCGAAACACTTAAAATATTGTGACAAAAACTACAGAAAAAACAAGTAAAAGACTGTCTTATTCTGGCCTTTCAGGCAATCTCAAAAACAAGATGCGCCACTGCACACATTAAGAGTGAAATAGTTAAAAAGGGCGGGTTTTCGAGTCAGAGTGTTGAACTTTGACATCATATTTTGCCTGCATGAATACTGTGTACTTGAAGTTAGAAGCCCATTTTTGCTGCAGAAATCACTCCCAGAACCCTGGAAAATTTCAGGTGTTTACAAATTAAATCCAGCTGTTTTTTCACGCTTTGAATCCCTAATACCCGCCTTCATCGCTTCAAGCCAGAGTGGTTCAAATGGCGGCTTATAAGATGAGGCCTCTTTTCCCTAGTGCACCCTCGAAAAATTTCCATTCAACGAGGAATTTTTCCGTTTGTAAGTCTTTCGGGGCGTAAATTTAAAAAACACTTTAGATCCAAAAGATTTTTGGAGATGAAACTTGGGGAATTTTATTAGACGTAATGGTCCAGCTGTTGCAGCGACCACGATACTCGTAAACTGAATTGAATAGTAACATACAACTATAGCGCGTAGATTTAAATTGAAACTTTGGCTTTTGAGAGACAAAGGTCCTCCTTATTGAAATACTTGAAATGCCATTAATTAAAAGTTCGAGGTCCAAGATTGTCGCAGTAATAATGGAAATGGCGTGGTACGTTTAAAACAAATGGCCGGAACGAAATCATCCCAAATTACGCAGATATTTTACTCGGTTATTTGTTTTGGGAGCTCCGCGGCAGAGAGCTGTTGAATACTCGCTTTCCTCAATTAATATATTAGTGAAACAAATTCTTGCCCCTCAACGAAATTACTTTTGCAATTTAAATTCGACCCTTTATTTAGATGAAATGTAAACCCGAAGCTTGCCTTTCCTCCTTTTATTCGCAATGTGAAAGCAAATCTGGTTGATTACCATCATCCAACAGTTTTTAACACGGCATAAGCTGGAGACCATCTTCTAAAGTGCTTTTTAACCCTAGAAAATGGATCAGGGCAACCCGTTTTTACAAATACCCCAATTTGTACAGTTTCCCGTTCGCATCGGCGACACCCATGTGACCTTTTCCGTTGCTGGTAAAAAAACTTCCTCTACAGATTTATAAGAAATTCGAGGATTGGTTGCACCCAAAAAGGTTGCTTCTGCCATAGGGAATTGGATTAGATTGATTGATTTAAGATGTGACTCACAAACATAAGAACGTTTAGGAGTAATTGCTGAAAATCGAATGATTATGGGTAAGAAACAATGGATTGCCCGAAATAAAGTAATCTTTTGTTAAGAAGCCTTTAGAAAATAAAGATTTGTCAAAGGTGATTTGAAAGGAGCTAATTGAGAACTATCGAATTGGGCATAAATCGGGTTTTGATAGACTAATTTCTAAGTTTTTTGGATACTGTTTCTGTTCCAGCGTCATAAAATATTCATACTTCAAAACAACGTTCAAAAATCATTAAAATGTTGTGAAGCAAAATCTGGTTTCTATTAATAATCTTTTACTATGTTTTGTAAAGTCGCGAACCCAATTAACCTGAACTAACCCTTGTATAGTCAACAGATATGCAATTTGTCTCTAAGATCATGTTTTTCTGTTATTACTTATTTTAGCTTATGTAGGCTCTTCTCAGAAAGAGCTGATCAGTTTTAGCAACTGCTCAGGTGTTTCTGTGACGAGAGGTGAGCGGAGGTGTAGGAGGCGTGGAGGAGTCAAGCACCCAGCTCCAATGTAGATAATTAGCAAATCTCACTTAGATCTGTATTTTAGTTTTCCCCGTAGCTTGAACCTACCCTTCTGCTATTTTCAAATATTATCACTGTGAATTTTTCCTCTAAGACCAAAACAGAATATTCTTAGAAGTTCAATTGGTTTGCTGCTCCCGTTAGTTCAAATTATGATGAACTGCAGAAACGAAACAACTAATTTCTCTCTAACTTCCGCTTGTATTTAATTTCAATCTTTTTAAAATCTCGAGAAGAGAACATTTCAAGGTGCAAGTTTGTTATCACGCGAAATAAATATCTAAAATACATGTGGAACTTTTATTTCTCTGATGTCACTCTTGGTTGCATACCCTTTAGCATATTCCATCTCCTCTTCGTTCTTTATACAAAATCACACTTCCTACTCTCAAAACACGACATGCAAACATTTGTAAATCGATTACACAGAAAAAAACAAAACCAAAGTGTTAGATCCATCTCCCCATTATTCGAAAATTCAATTCAAAGCCCCATACAAACGTCCTCGTTTGAGAAAGGAATTCTTTTTATGATTCTTTTATTTGTTTTTCCTCAGTCTTTTTTAGATCAATAGGTAACCAATGTTATTACTGAGTCTGTGAAGGGTAACATTTCACTGCGTGTTTCCCAAGGAAATAAACTACCAAAAAATCAGCTAGACCTGTAAATAATTTATATTTCACCCTTTTAACAATAATAAAGCGAAATTTGTTTACTTTTACTCATAAAAAAATGTTTGTAGAAAATCAAAAGCACTAAGGTTAACGGTGTCTCGTGTTATTGCTGTTTTCTCTCTGAATAACAAGGTAGGGCGAAAAGTAATAACACTGTACCATGCATGTGGTTTAGGACCATTAAAGCTTCAATAGTTCTGGAACACGCTATATCGGGCTTATAACACTGTTATTGTGTCTGCATCTCAATATTTGCGTTATCTTAATGGTGAAGTGTTTTTATCACAAAAACTTCTTTAATTGCCCGGAAATTTTCTTTACAAACGAATTAAAAAGGGGTTCAAATTGAATCCCAATCCCTCTAACCCGTGATTGATAATTTCATTATCCAAACGTCGTTATCTCGTCCCTCCTACTTCGGCTTCTCAATTTTGGGATTCCAGCCGATCAGCGAATTTAATTAATACTCGAGTTGCGAGATTAATTTCTATATTATCTGCTTAATTACATTTCATTCTAAGTATCCTGCACAAATATCCACTGAACCGGTATTTCCAATTGAATTAATCTAGAATTTTTACTTGTTTTTAGTACTAACTTTGCAGTCTGAACCTTTCTAGGTAATGCGAATTTTATGCCAGTTTCAGGCGATTCCAAATGGATTTATGTGGTCGAGTATTTGAACTCCATCGAAAAAGAAGTTGCAGGTGCAAAAAGTTTCCTTCGTATGAAAAACACTGAAAGGAACTTTACTAGATTTCGCAGCTTTTTTTAAACAGTATGTTATCCACATAAGGCAGTGTTTACGCTCAAAATAAGGACGGAACGTAAATTTACCCGTAAAACACAATCCACACCCACGCTGTGTTAGGGAGCAAATGATACGTAAACATTAACTAGGGAGATAGCGGCGTCTCGCGAGCGTATCATAATTCCAGATAATACGACTGGCATTGTTTTTCCATTATCGTTCCACGATAAGCTGGATAAATCTCATCCATTTTTAGAGAGCGCCCATTCATGCCATCTCTCACTGTCTTGGATAATGTTGGTTTTCCTTCGTGGAAAGTGAAACAACGTTTTTCATATTGTCTTAAAATATGCAATGAATGATTCCCTTAAAGGGCGCCTTATATTCCTGTAGACCTTTGTTCAAAAAAACAGCAATTTATATGCGGAACTGGGCAATTACGCTTAGGATACCATTAGGATTTAGTATTGCCATCACTTAAATTATTATGATAAATTTTTCTTTTTCCTTTTTTTTCCGCTTAGATGTCTCGATGTACCTGCCTACTGCCTAAAAATTACTCCTCTTACGAAGAAAAATTGGAGGATAATGGAATTGCTAAGTCATTGGAGCTTAATCGAAAGTATATTTTTTAGGTGTCATTTATCCACATTCTGATGAAGCTAAATTATTCTTCTTTCCATACAAATCGTTTATGCGGTCTTTTTCCAAATTGTCCCTCGGCTTAATTAAATAAACTCGATTAGGTCCGGTATTCATTAAAAGTTAGTAAAAAGATCATCACGATTCATTTTCGACCCCAAAATCTTTGTCAAATATTATCTTAGAGGTCGATTCCAGGGTTTAATTGAATCATGACTGACAAAGAATTTTAATGTTGATGCAGTCGATGAAAAATCGAGAAATTGTTAGCATATTTTCAATCTTTTAAATTCCTGCCATAATTTGATTTTCATTTATTACTTTCTTATTGCTTCAACCACCATAACTTTAAATTTCGCTTGAAATGTGTCTCAACATTAGGATCAGTTTTAATTAATTAACGTAGACTTATAAACTTTCCAGAAGAATTCTCTTAGTTTCAATTTGAATTTCGTTAATTAAGTCTTTAATGGAAAAAACGGCGAACAAAATCCAATATTGGCTAGGGACTCAATAACGATGCCATTATTCTTAAAAAAGAAATAAATGAGACCAATAAAAACAACCTCTTTGTTTAAGGATTACTTTTTGGCTTTAATAGACATTAAATTTTAGAATGAAAAAAAGGGTAACATAAGAATGTACATTTGTATTATACAGGGTGATTCAAAACTTATCTATAAAATTTTAGGAATAGGTGTGTCATGAAAGACTAAGTCGATTTTGTAAGAACATTTTTTGGAAAATCCTTATAATTTCCGCGAAAAAAATTGTTACAGCTTAATCATTGTATAACTGGACGACTGTAATATTTACGTTCTTCTGCAGAATTCCTTTTAGGTTCATAAACCTTACGTATAATTTATAGTTAGGTCTCCCACGTGTCAATGGTTGGGAGCTGAAGACATGGGTGATCCGACTTAAGGGTAACAATTTATGATGCCAAAATTGCTTACACATGTAAGCTCGCTTCTTTTATTTCGGGTGAAACAAAAGTACTTCAAGGATTTTTCAAAAATTTTTTTTACAAAATCGATTTAGTTTTTCATAACATATCTACCCCTAACATTTTATAGATAAGTTGTGAATCACCCTGTATATTATATCATGTCATAGTTGGTATTGTGCTCACTATCGTGATTACAACTTCACATACAAGGTATCCCCATTGTAGTGGTGCCACATTACTCCCATCTTCTAATACTTCGAAAAAATAACACTCTATCGGTTTTGTAATCGAGACAGCATATAGTAAAGCTCAGAAAAGTTAATACGGAAAATATTTTTTATTCCGAAAATATGAATAAGTCAAATAATATTAAATTAAAAAAATCGTCAACGGTGTGAAACGTACTCGGTCACTGGTTTTCATGAAAGAAAAATGCAAAAGACAAGAAAACTAGAAATTAATCCTTCGAATAGGTATTTTTCTATTTTTTCAACGACATGCGAACAAGAGGAAATTATGAATTTTTACGAAAAAATACTACAAAATTAAATTCACTAACCTTCATAAACAAAGTAGGTTAATCCCTTTCTCCCGGGTTAAATTACCTTGTTTTTCTTTCAGGAGTGCAGTGAAACGGTGATAAAAACGATCGTGTAAATTGAATTTACGGAATTCTTCACCTTTTCTGTTTTCCCGGTGTCAACATTCGCACTAAAATAATTTCGTTCACACATCACTTTCAATCTTTATTTACAAAATTCTTACACGACCGTTTTTGGTCGAATACGAGGCTTAAAAACTTTGTTTTCCTTACTCGTTCTGGCTCAAAAATTGAGCAAAAACTTTCAAAAAGTCTCATAACCATAAATCGGCCAGTGTCATTTGTTCTCTTTTTATAGCCGCATTAAAAGAGCAAAGTTTTGATATATACGCTTGAATAAAATTAAATGCAGTTTTCTCGCCTGACTCCTTCTATTTTACAGCCGGGTTATTTGCAAAAAGCTCCTAGGCTATTAGCCGAAGTAGAATTGAAATGGGTTTTTTTATTTTGATAGGAAAGAGAGAGAAACACCAAAGAATTCTTGCCAAATTTGAAGTTTAATTTAACTGTGTTGCGGAACAATAGAGCCGGCTCTCGCGGCTTTGTCTTTTTCCCTCTCCCGGTCTCCGTTCTGGTGCTCAGCTTTTAGAGCTATGCATGTATAACACAAAATAAAGATGAGAGGATTGAATCTGGAAATATGTTTAGTGCGGCTCAGGATAAATCGTAACCTTATCGAAACTTTTCTTCCATGTCTATAGGCAAACGCGATCTCCTATTGTATAGCTCACGCCTGGGCAGATAGATATAGATTTCTCGGCTATATCCTTTATTATTCATAAATCTGAAGCCGAGGCATAGACGACCTCGAATGTCACAAGAACGTTAAGAATTTTGCCGAGTTTTCGAGCCAACTATATATCCAATATATCCATTAAGCAAATCCCAGGGGGCACAGTCACGCTTCACTTCGTCGTTGATTCCATTTCGAGACAATATAAGATTTTTTGATATCCATTTTAGAACATAAATATTTTATGTGTTAGTTCATATTCGAGGTAGTTAGTCATTAAATCAAAAGTTTTTAGAACGTTTCTTTCATGAAGAATATGGGAATAGCTGTAAAAATAAGTTTCTGAACCATTTTTTATAGAAACATATCGGTGATATAAATATTTTTTAAATATTTATAAAACGCTTAAATGCGTGCCACGGGTGCATGTTATAAAACTAATAGAGACACTATTAATATGTTTTATTATTGTTCCTGTAACTTTTATAGGATAATTATGTAAATATTTATAGCAGACAACAATAAAAGAATGTTTCATCGGACATCCATAACGCGATTAATCGGGGTCATTAAATATTTTAATTTAATGCATTTTTTAAATAAAATTCAGTAATATGCGAATAATTAATTCTTAAAAAAGATTAAAAGAGAAAATCCTTTAAGGATTGCGAAGTTATTTTTATCCAGAGTTTTTATCGAAAGGAGAATTATTACGCCTCTTCGACTTTTAAAATTTTACGTGATCCGGGTTTAGATGGGCATGAGTCAAGTTGGTGTCTATCTTTATATTAAAAGTATTTTTAGTACGAAAGAACGATTATTATTTTATGATTAAATAAAGCAAAAAAAATACAATTACAGAATTATATTCGAACAGCACTAAAACGTTCTCGTATATACACTCACTTTCACATGAAATGCACCACCCAGTAATAATAATAATTAAGTCTTGTAATTTTGGCAAAATAATGCTTCATAATAGAGTATCAAATGATCAGACTTTCAGTTAAAAAGAAAGAATGCTAGTGGTTTGTTTGTCATCGACCTATTAGATTTTTTATTCAATTGTAAATAAATAAAATAATATTTACATCGAAATATCAGTTTATTTTGTTGTTGAACTGTAAACAAGACATCTCAAAATGCCCCCAGTGTGACAGCGTCGAAATTTTTCCCACGTTTCGGATTTTGATAGAGGGCGAATTATCGGCATGAAGGAGGGTGGACTTTCTTTTCGTGAGATTGCCCGAAGAATGAATCGGAACCACACCACGATTGCGAGAATATGGTCTTCGTGGTTTGAAGAAAGGGTTCAGCGACATCGTCCACCTGGACGTCCTCCCCGTAGCAGCAACGCACGTGAAGATCGACTTCTTAGACGGATGGCCATTGGTGATCGATTTCAAACAACAATGTCTGTTGCAGTAGATTGGATGGGAGCTCTAAATCGTCGGATGTCGATGATAACAGCTTACAGAAGAATTTCGTCTTTTGGCCTGCATTCATACCGCCTAAATCTACGACTGCCACTAACCGCCCAACACCAAGCTTCCAGATTGGCCTGGTGTCAAGAACGAATTGATTGGAATCATAAGTGGAACAATATCGTCTTCAGCGACGAGTCGCGATTTTGTTTATGGATCAATGATGGTCGTAGAAGAGTCAGACGATACCGAGGTGAAAGAAGAAATTTGCAATTTTCTGAAAGGCGCCACACAGCTTTAACACCTAGTGTTATGGTCTGGGGTGCGATATGTGTTGGCCGAAGATCTTCTCTTGTGTTCGTTCCAGGCACCCTAAACGCACGTCGCTACATTGACAATGTTCTGAGGCCAGTATTAGTACCTTTCATGCAAACTTTACCAAATGGCATTTTCCAACAGGATAATGCAAGACCACATAGTGCGAACATTACTCGAAGATACCTGCAAGAAGCACAATTGGAAATACTGCCTTGGCCTGCACGGTCACCGGACCTATCGCCCATCGAACATCTTTGGGATATGATGAGTCGCCGTCTTCGAAATTTACCGAGGCCTACAAACAATGTGGATGACCTACGACATCATCTTGAGGTAGCATGGAATGAAATACCCCAGGAACATATTGATAATTTGTTGCAAAGCATACCGCGAAGAGTACGTGCTTGCATTGCCGTACGAGGCGATGTCACTCATCATTAATTTTTTCATTATAAAATGTTGTATCTTTTAACTGAAAGTCTGATCATTTGATACTCTATTATGAAGCATTATTTTGTCAAAATTACAAGACTTAATTATTATTATTACTGGGTGGTGCATTTCATTGAAAAGTGAGTGTATTATGTAGTTACATGTGCTGGGAATCAGGATGGAACCATTTCATTGCACTGAACAACACCAATAAAAGTAAATATTTCTGTTATGATTATAAAAAAATATTATTTTACGATCAAAATAATATCTAAAAGTCCCGTAAGTGACTTTCACAATTAAGCACATTAATAAGGTGTAAAAAAATTATTCCGTTCAACACAACATAAAATGTGAATAAGTAGAAAATACAAAATAAAGTACGTTTGATCAACGTTGAGATGATTTTTAACTAGTATTTGTGATATAAAATTTGAGAGAGGGAAAATATTAAATATCAATTAAGTAACAAAAAAAAATGAGGGAGTATATCAATTGTTTATAAGAATCCTGTTATATCGCATGTATTTAAACCAGTCAATTGAAACACTATGTATAGTTAGGTTTAGTCACAATGAATCATATTTTCAGATTATTAAACAACAATCTATTCGATTATTCAAAATGGCTGGCATTTATAAAGCATATTTAGTCCATTTAGAGTCCTTTATGCAACAATTAAGCCTGCAATGCAATTATTATAAAATTGGTATACTTAATCTATTAAAATAGTAGTTGACACAGGGCCGTATTTAAAAGTAGTGATTTACCAAGTGGTAGAGCTTAATTTTGAAAGAAATTAGCTAGTTCTCCAAATATGACAGTTGTTGGGTTTATTAATTGTTTATAAAAGATGTTCGTGTATACTCAGCATGCATAGACCACATCAATACGATATTAGGAAAGTTATTTTAAATACACAAGATTTTAATACACCTACTGATTTTTATTGTTACAGGCCTGTTTATAACTGTGTTCTTAAGAGTTTCAACATTTGGCATTATGCCTGATTGAAATTTTTAAGAGATTGAATTTAAGCTTATTATTCATTTAATTGAATAATGAAATCCTTCCTTCAACAAATAAGGAGAATTACAAAAAACCACTCGACTATTCACCCACTTTTTGATTTGACGAACAACATGTAAACCATATATCGAAACGGTAAAAGATCAGGAAATCTATTTACGAACATTAGAAAGATAGCTGCACAGCGTCTGGCATAATGATCTACATTACAATTTATACAAACTTCAAACGCCAAAATACCTAATTCATACTATCAGAACCTATTGAGAAACAGTCCACTAGAAACACGAATTGACGAATTTTCTTTTCCCTTTTCTGCTGAACAAGAGCTCCCTCGGGGATCGTTGCTTTGACCTTAAAACCATGGCTTAAAACATAAAAAACCTGCAAATAAAACAGCATACGTATTGCAATACGCTAATGACCGTACATTTTTTGTACATGACAATACAACTGAGAAAACGGTATAAAAACATCAAACATTAACGGACAAAACCATGACATGGTTCGATAAATAGGGACTAACACCAAATACCACGACAAAGCAACTTTTACCCTTAAATCCGGAAATTAAAGCAGAATCTCCAATATTAATGGCAGACAATTAATTTAAGAAACTTTCATTAGATGAAGAACTTAAATAAAAAAATTCTGGGCATGGCCATGGTTCCTGAACAGAACAAACACCATCGTCAACTTCAACAAATTCTAAGGCTAGTACAGTACTGGAGTGTATGTCTTGAGCTTTAGAAACGTCAGTTTAGTACGATCTTGCTGTATCGTCAAATGGCTTCAGCCTTGATTCCACATTAGTGGCTACCATTGAACAACTAAGTCGTGTCGAGAACTAGAAAGATATTCCTCCTTCACGAGAGGTAGTGCACTACTCTACTTTCATAAATGTAAAGCTCTTTTCAAATCGAAATTTAACTACGGTCAGGTTGAAAAAGAAGCTCCTGCCCTTGTCGCTACAGTTAACCAATTTCATAAATTTGTTTGAGGTCGTCAATTTATTCTTCAGATAGATCATCCCCGCAGGAATTTTCTTTATGGCCCAAGTCACTACTAGATAAGGTTCAGGAACTTGAAAACAGCATATTGATGACCAAATTTAAATATTCTAACTAAATATGTAAACCTAGGTTCTTATTTAATGCAAACACGGCTTTAGCCATAATCGGATCCTAATGGTATATTTATTAAGTCGGCTCGTAGATGTTTACAATCTCGTAGAAATCTGCCTGACATCGACTGGGGCTGCTAAATATTTAAAAGCGAATTTACTTCGGCTTGTTCAATTTTCTACGCCTTAAGTTGGTATTTGCAAATGTGTTTCAGAAGAGCTTAAGTCGTTAGTAAAAATTTCTCTTTAAATAAATTCTTATAAATTTTGTTGATTTTATGGATGAATTGTAGAAAAATAATTTTATTGGTGGTGGATCAAACATATCCAAAAAAACGAAATTTTGTGAACATTACACATTTTCACAAAATTCAATTCAGACCTGTTCTTTTGTGCCTTGAAAATTGTTAACAATTTCCTCCAGACATCTTAACTCCCCCACCCTTACAAAAAACTAACTTAACGTGCATACTTAATCTCAACAATTCTGAAAAATGTCATCTCTGCCTCTGCATCTAAAATTTACATAATAGCTAAATGCTAAATTATCCCCTTAAAATGAGAAAGCTTAGCATCTAGACGAATTATAATCCCGCTCTCGAAAAGAGGAGAGGGGCAAAAACTGGAACATTTCTAGTGTCTGCCCGGAAACAAATACGAGAACTTCTTGTTGTCCGTCCGGAATTCAAAATTGTCGCAATCCTAGTGTCGCTAATTAAATATAGAAAAACGCAGGATCCGAACCGTAAATACTTGCAAATAAAAATCGCCTGGGTTAACGAGATGAGAATGCGAGTGCTCCGGTCTTTTTCCTCATGGAAGGGATGTTGAGCACAATTTTTCATTTCATTTTACTGCATTTGACGCTCTTAAGGATGGTGCTTTAGCGAAATGACTGAATTAGCATTGCGAATATTTATTTGGTCTATGTACAAGAGAAAAGGAAGCGGCATTGGGTAAACCCGGATGAGACAGCAAATGGCGTCTTAAAGTTAGTTACAACTTTGTCGCGGGTCCTTTTCTCACGTTAATTAAGCTTCTTGAAGATTCTCTTTCCTGTGCAGTTACTGCATGTACCAGAACCGTTTTTAAATGAGGAGATTTCATTTTAAAAAAAGTAAAATTTGTTATTTTCTTCAAAACAAGACAAAAAATGTTTAACTCTTCAAATCCAGGTAACAAGCCTATCGAGACAAAATTATTGGCTGAAATCATAAATCTTTTACGTTTAGAAAAATTCTTGGATTGTATTTGATTCGCTTATTTAAAATTACAAACGAAATGGTATTAGTTATTCAATTAATGCACATGTTGGTTAACATGATTTGTTAATTACTATTTATTGAGTTAACGAATCTAGAATACAACGTTATAAGCACTATGAAGTTGTGTACCGTACAACAGAATTAGTAAGTGTAAAAATAAAGTGTCAGGAGTGACCGGTCGCGATGTGTACAGAATGAATGTTCGTTGGGAAGTGAGGTTTCGAATATTTGCGTCATTTTCCCTACCTCATCGGTGAGAAGGTCGGGAAGGATTTTATTGGACCCGAAAACTGAAATATGTAGTTGCAAACTAGAAAAGATGGATATTTGATCTTAGGTGCAATTTGCAACAAGCCGCCCGAAGGGTCAGCGATAGTTACTGTTTAGTATTTTTATTTTTATTATTATTTGTTTTTTAATTATAATTAAGTATGTTAGTGTATCCCGATGCTGCATCAGCCGTTTACGTCGGGAATCACATCAATTTCATTATTGGCCAAACATCCGAGTTTAATTGCTGACCGCTTCGCTGGCAATAACTATAAGGAATCATTGTCCAGTAATCTAAGCCGTTAGGCGCTAAGGTGACTCATGGCTGAGTAGCCAAAATTGCCATGCTTATCAAGGGTACGCTTATTAACAGCGTATAGACAGTTTATTTTTTAATCCCCGTTGAAATATGATTATGTAAATCAATATACTTTGAGAATTTGAACCGATAAGTTGTGGCTGGTACTGAAGCCAGCTATGTTGTTTTAATTCTAAAATACCCCAGGTATTTAACAGTTACCCTGGGAAAGTACACGATGGTACGACCAGAACGCATTTCCCGACCTTCTCATCGACGAGGTGGGGAAAATGACGCAAATATTCGAAACCTCACTTCCCAACGAACATTCATTCTGTACACATCGCGACCGGTCACTCCTGACACTTTATTTTTACACTTACTAATTCTGTTGTACGGTACACAACTTCATAGTGCTTATAACGTTGTATTCTAGATTCGTTAACTCAATAAATAGTAATTAACAAATCATGTTAACCAACATGTGCATTAATTGAATAACTAATACCATTTCGTTTGTAATTTTAAATAAACGAATCAAACAGATTGAAATTTAGAAAGAAATATATATGTAAGATTTCGGTATCGTTATTGAAAGAAAAAAAATAAAACAAAAGCAAGTTTTGAGGTACTTCTTTACTTGTCAAGAATCCAAAACCGAGTCCCCGATACACATGCCTTATCCACCCCCGAGAGCACCCCTCTCCTTTTTTTAAGAGCATTGATAAGCCACATTCCAGGCCTTTTCCCACGATTCCCTGACCCATCATCAATTTTTCTCTCGCCTATGTTAAGGAATTCATAAACAACCCTCTATCGTTTTCTCACGCTTATCTTAGAAGTAATTTACGGCTAACCCCCATGTCATTCTCACATGGTATTACTTGATGGTCTTAACATAAGCGAGGAATGCTCACACGGCCAATTCTGACACTAAATTCGCTCTCGAATTTGCCTCTAACAATTATTGACAAATAAAGCATACTTAATGAATTAATCTAAGTCTTAACAAAAATATACTCGATGAACTAAATCTAAGTTTTAACAAAAACATACTCAATGAATTAAATCTAAGTTTTCGACAAAAACATACTTAATAAATTAAGTCTAAGTTTTTAACAATAAAAGAATTTTCAAGGTGTGAAGCGTTACGGCTTCCAACATCAACAATTTTTTTTTTTTTTTTTTTTTTTTTTTTTTTTTTTTTTTTGTGCGAAGCGCTGCGGCTTCCAACATCAAGGTCTAAAATGCGAAGCGTTACGGCTTCCAACATCAAGCTTTAAGATGCGAAGCGTTACGGCTTCCAACATCAAGCTCTAAGATGCGAAGCGTTACGGCTTCCAACATCAAGCTCTAAGATGCGAAGCGTTACGGCTTCCAACATCAAGCTCTAAGATGCGAAGCGTTACGGCTTCCAACATCAAGCTCTAAGATGCGAAGCGTTACGGCTTCCAACATCAAGCTCTAAGATGCGAAGCGTTACGGCTTCCAACATCAAGCTCTAAGATGCGAAGCGTTACGGCTTCCAACATCAAGCTCTAAGATGCGAAGCGTTACGGCTTCCAACATCAAGCTCTAAGATGCGAAGCGTTACGGCTTCCAACATCAAGCTCTAAGATGCGAAGCGTTACGGCTTCCAACATCAAGCTCTAAGATGCGAAGCGTTACGGCTTCCAACATCAACAATTTTTTTTTTTTTTTTTTTTTTTTTTATATATTTTTTGAATTGGTCAATGCTCACACGAGCCTAATAACTATAACAATAAGTAAATAACTAGTCATCTTCCATCTGGAACTCTCCAGGCCATATTCGTAACATATCAGTTGCGACTATCCTTTTGCGATTTGTTATTAAGTTTAGCAGTTCCACTCGATCATTCGGAACGAGTTTTGTGATTTCAAAAGGACCGTCGTATCTTCTGTCCAGTTTTGCCAAGTGAGAGTTTCCCGATGGATGGAAAACGATATCTCCTACATTAAAGTTTTTGTTAATTCTATGCGTTTTATCATATTTAGATTTCATGTACTCTCCATGCCCAAGGGTACGTTCGTATGCTAGTAGGCGATCTTTTTCTAGAGTATCAGTTATGGTGCGAGGAATAGCAGACGTTAGAGACTCAATGTTTTGGCTGGCTAGGTGTCGACCCGTTAGAAGATAAATAGGTGCGAATCCTGTAGTTTTTTGAACCGTTGTGTTTAGTGTACCCTGTAACTTTTCCGCGCTACTCGTCCATTCTGACTTATCTTTGATTGTTGTTCTCAACAAATCTAGTACCGTAGAAACATACCTCTCGACTTGGCCATTACCTCTAGGGGCACTTTTGGCTACGCAATGCTGCTCAATATTTAGGTCTGATAGATATTTTGTAACTAATTTGTCGGTAAAATTTGTCCCGCGGTCGGAAATTAGTCTTTTTGTGTTTCCTAAGATGTTCAAATAAATTCTTAATTTATCACAGGTTTCTGTTCCCGTTAGGGTTTTTATGGGAATCAAAAAAACAAATTTAGTAAAGGAATCTATTAAGATTAAAAGATGTTTAAATCCTTCCTTAGTTTCGGGAAAAGGACCGACACAATCGGCGTGTAAGGTGTGAAACGGAATTGGTACCTTTTTGATGGGATGTAGGGTTCCTTGTTTTGGGCCAGTATGTTTTTTACTCGCTATGCACGTTAAGCAATGATTACAGTATTTCCTGACAAATCGGGCCATTCTGGGGAACCGGAAGTAATGATTTATCATTGCAAATGTTTTATCTATTCCGATGTGGTTCTGTTCGTCATGAAATAACTTTAACAGACCAAATCGGCTGCCTTTCGGGACATAAGCACGATAGATAGGGGGGTTTTGTCCCGGGTTGATTTTTCGGAACAAAATATCTTTTTGACAAAAATATTCATGCGTTAATTTCCCTTCTTCTAATTTGGATTTAATTTCTCGTGTAACTGGGTCTTTTTTTGACTGATTTTTAGCCAGTTATCGGTTGTAATGATATTTATTTGCAACGCGCGGGGTTTCTCTATCGGATTTCGACTTAAATAGTCTACGTGCTGAATATACTTGCCTTTTCGATATTCGATTGTAAAGTTAAATGATTGTAAGTACAGCCACCAGCGCGCGACTCTCGGAACCAAGTCCTTTTTGTTTTGGGTTAATTTTAAGGCGTTACAATCGGTCACTAGCTTGAAGTTTATGCCTAGCAAATATACCCTAAAGTGTTTAACGGCTGTATACACTGCTAGAGTTTCCAATTCGTATGAATGATATGGGCTTTCTGTATCTGTGGTACGCTTGGAAAAATACGAAACTACTCTTGTCGTCCTATCTAAATGCTTTTGAAACAGTATCGCCCCGAATTGAAAACTTTGTACAAAACTCATTATTTAATTTGACAGTGAAGAAATGAATCTTTGCTATTTTATTATCAGATTTCCTTGTTCGCTTGTTTTTTTTTTGAAGCATTTCGATTCGTCATGACCCTGTTTGCGGCAAAAACTACAAGTTACGCGGGCAGGCCTTGTATCCAGTCCAGGTTCCTTTCCCGAATTGGGGCAGTTTCGTACTAAGTGTCCTGGACTGTCACAAAGATAGCATAATTTAGGGCCATCATCTTTCCCGAATGGATATTGGCGTTTTGTTCGAATAGGGGTGGCTTGTCTATTATTATCTATCATTTTGAAATTATTTAAGAGAGATAACAACGCAGTCACAGTGGTGACTCCACTATTAAACATCGCGGTTCGTACCGTTGCGTCTCTAACGTCACCCATTACGAGTTCTACCAACTGAGACTCAGATAAATTAAAGTTCAAGGCCTTAAGTAAGGAAATTTTCTTTCTAGCATACTCACAGTACTCTTTAGCGTCGTTGCTGGTGTATCTGCTGGCCTGGCGAAACCGCTCACTCAAGTTGTTTTTCGGCGGGTATAGGTCCGACAGTTCCGCCTTGAAGTTTTTCCAAGTTTTCTCGGAAGGCTGCCAAGCGTTGAACCATTCTTTGGCGTCGCCCATCAATCCACTAGCCGCCCGTGATAGAGTCTCGAAATCGGTCCAATGGAAGGTTTCTCGGAGCTTTTCGATCTCGGTTACCCATCTCGCTGCCCCCAAGTCGTCACTTGTTGGATTGAAGAGTGGTATTTGGATCGAGGTGACTACATTCCTTGAAGAGTTCGGTTGCGCTGCGTTTTCCCTCATTTGTTGGAGAGTTTCAGCTAGGACTTGGACCAAAGCCTCCATGTTCCAGTTTAGTCACACTCACGATTTTGAAGAAGAAGGGAAAAAAAAACTTCCGTGTAACTACTCGGCGCTATTGAAGCACGACCAAAGCACTTATTCGCACACAATTAAGGCACTGATTAGGACACGACTATGGCACTGATTAGGATTTTATCCCACTTCTGATGTAAGATTTCGGTATCGTTATTGAAAGAAAAAAAATAAAACAAAAGCAAGTTTTGAGGTACTTCTTTACTTGTCAAGAATCCAAAACCGAGTCCCCGATACACATGCCTTATCCACCCCCGAGAGCACCCCTCTCCTTTTTTTAAGAGCATTGATAAGCCACATTCCAGGCCTTTTCCCACGATTCCCTGACCCATCATCAATTTTTCTCTCGCCTATGTTAAGGAATTCATAAACAACCCTCTATCGTTTTCTCACGCTTATCTTAGAAGTAATTTACGGCTAACCCCCATGTCATTCTCACATGGTATTACTTGATGGTCTTAACATAAGCGAGGAATGCTCACATATAAATCACTCCAAAATGTTTCAGAGGGTCATTAAATGCTACCTCTCGAAGGGGAAGAGAGGCAAAGAAGTATTCAGAAAAAATATTGACTAAGAGTGAGATAAAAAAACAACTCTTACAACATGGAAACAGAAATGGGTTAGAAAAGGATTTATTGAAGATTTTTCGATATGACAAACAGAATTTTGTTTATAAACCATTAGCTGAATCATTTACTTAATTAATAAGAATTTATTCTAGTCTAATTTATACACTATTTAGACATCCGTTTTCAAGTCATAACTCAATTTCACATAACTCGCAACGTGTGTGCAAGACCCATGGTAAACGAGGCAACACTGTTAGTTTATCTTGTTTATTATTAAACTTACCTGTGTTACAATTATACTTAGTGTATGTAAATATTGAATTTTCCTTATTTACATGTCAGATTGTTACACCCACCTACTCTCGTAGCATAAAATGTTTGTCATTCCTGATGGTGAACAGAGTGGAAGCAGGAACAACTAAACTGTATATATATTAATTTGCTGCGTTGTGGATGAAATCCTTCTCCCCAAAAAAACATAAAAAAACACGCCTCAAACATAGAGGCAACAAAACAGCGTTACTCCATCCACATAACGAATTACATCGTCCGTAAATTCCCCGACGTCCCTCAATTAAACCCTTTTTTCCCTTTTCTGCTTCAAATGTGGCTCCTGACACTTGGTCACACCTATGGTCGGTGAATTTAATTTCATCCATCTCTCAAATTCTTTCTTTTTAATATCCATCAACTTTTTTCTACTATAGAGTGACGTAAAATCACTTTTTCTACTCCATTACCAGTAAATTGCAAATAACGTAAGGATAATTTATAATAGAAAATCATCAGTTACGTGTGTAATGTGTGTAACAGCTTTAAACTGTGCGTAATGTTATGTAGCAGTTGAACGGGGTAAGTTTGCGTTTTGCTTGCTGTCTCACCCCAGACACAAGGGGGGCACAGTTGATTGGCAGTGCCGAGGTGAACTGTATCTATTTTGTTTAGATCTTATTTTTGTTCGAAGGACCACAGCTTATTTGGCGCTGAACCAATGCAGAACACACACACTTGATAACAAAACACTTATTTTTATTTAACTAAATGTCCAACACTACTGCACAGGTGACAAAAGTCATAACAAAGTGTAAAATTAGGGTAAACTAGAAAACCACAAGCGACCACCGATTATCAAGAACCTTTGACGATCGGGAGTTTTTTGGGACAGGGCAAATGTGTTTTAATTGAGAGCGGTATTGAGATCCTACTAAGGCTGTAGGAGTCTATAAAGAGAGTTGGAGAGGTGTTGAGGTGGCGTTGCGTGTTGTGTGAGAGACTATATGAGACTGTCCTTTGACCGTCTCAAAAACTTAATTTTCCCACCGAATACGAACCTTATATTATCCATATATATTTTTACCACCTCATAGTCATACCAATTAGTGTGAATTGTTAGTGCAAGGGAATAAGGATTGCTTATCAATACGGTGCCATGAAGGTGTGAGAAAAATGATGGGTGAGAAGAGTTATGAGCGTGGGAAGAATGTGGAATGTGTATGCATTTGGATAATGTAAACATGGTACACTGCCCTTAAGGGTGATTAAGGAGGGTTTACGTTGGCAAAGAAAGAAATTTATTATTAAGTGAGGATGTTGGGTATTTTCCCAACAGCAGTGTTCAGCTAGAACAGGCTAATAGATGAGCATAAACACGACATCCACGCCGCAACGTGTGCGTTATACAGTATCTTTTTCTCTGCTATGCACATAGAGTTTTAGTGAGTGCAAGCAAAAAGCAATTATACAATTCATAAGTACGAAAGAGGCAGGCTACCACAGGCTACAAGCTACAGGATCCATTGTCAACGATCGGTTAGCGTCGTTGATTCGCAAGCAGTACGCCTTAATCCGCAGACGAATCGTGTCACAAAAAAGGCTTGTTTTCCAATTGATGCGATCTATAGATACCATTCCTACCATGATATTTGTAGAGGTAAGACTACATTAAAATTTATCATATAATTTGTGCTCAAAGAACGCACTCAAATTACATCTATTTTGGGGGTAATTTCTCAGCGGGTGCGGGTGTTCAACGGGAATTTGCTTAAAATGTCCTGATTGTCCTGCTCCGTCGATGAGCACTATCAGGAACATTGTAGCAAATTTTAAAAAATATGGATGTGTGAATTCTTCTCACTTGGTGAAAATGAATCTACACAATTATAATCGAGAAAACATCTATAAGGAAGAAAAATTGGATATTTGCCTTGCTGTTAAGGAGGAACCTTGTAGTTCTATTGAAACCACACCAAGTAGGGTTGGTGCATCTATTTTAAAGGTATATAATACCTTTAAAAACAGTAAGTATAAATCACACAAATTACGTGAGTCAAATGAGATTTTCGATCTAGATCATGAGTCTCGGATGATGATGTGTGAAACCTTGATGGAAAAGGCGAATGTCGATGAAAATTTTGCTTCCAACATCATTTTTACCGACGAAACAAGTTTTTCATTGTATGGAAAACGTAATTCATTTGTTGCTCGAGTCTGGATCCAAGAAAATCCTCAAGAGATTTATGATAGAGGCACTCAAACGCCTCAGAAACTTAACGTTTGGGCTGGGATTTTGGACAATCATATTATTGGACTTTATTGACGGAAATTTGAATGCCTACAAATATCTGGAACTTTTTGAACATCGAGTTGTTCCAGCCATTACTGAGTTTCCTAATATTGAAATCAATAACGTTTGGTTTCAACAAAACGGTTGTCCTGCACACAACAGCCAAGTAGTGCGGCAATTCTTAAATCAAAATTTCCCTAATCGTCTAATTGCTGGATTTGGGAATATTAAGTCCGCTAAATCGCCTGATTTAACTCCAAATGACTTCTTTCTCTGGGGTTATCTTAAATCAAAAATCTTCCAATATGAAGAAGATCAGACACTTCGTTTAGCAGGATTGAGACAAAAAATTCTTGATGCCTCTCAATCAATTACCTCGGACATGCTAAATAATGTTCATAGGAAATTCTATGATCGTCTTGGGTATTGTTTAGCACGAAGGGGTGGTTGATTTAAGCATCTTCTACAAGCCCCTTTTTTAGAAAAGATAAATTTTTTTATAGCTGCGGTTTTTAATCTAAAAAATTTAAATTTATTACAAAACGGAATATATGTGCATAATTGGCGTCCTCTAAAATCACGAAGAATTGCATCTATCCTCGGATTAAAGTGCACTGCTTGCGCGTCAACGATGCTAGCCGATTGTTGATAATGGAAAAGGAAACGATAGCCTGTCTCCCCCGCACTTATCAATCGCCTAATTGCCTTTTGTTAGCAATCACTAAAACTTCATGTGCATAGCAGCGAAAAAGTATCTGTATGTGTTCTCCTGCAGGATTTCGAAAAACAAACAAAATAAACGGCATATCTGAAGATTGGGATAACAAATTAACACTTCAATAAGTTTATAATTAAATAAGTGCGTTTCTGGACAAGAATGCTGACTTAGCTTGCAGCTCTGTCGCAAACGTCCATTTCGATCGTAGCTTGCTGTTTATTATTCTCCTAATGTATTGTACTATTACTTCATGCGAATGAGAGTTGGAAGTGACCGATTAACGCAAGTGTGGGAAAATAAAGTTTCACGCGCAAAACTATTGCGTAAAGGCAAAAATAAAAACGTGCGTGCGATAATGAAGACAATAAGAATTGGGTAATGTCTTCACCGCACTCGATCCAACTCCACAGCGCATCGTTCGCTCAATTCTAATCAGCATCCGGTAAACAATCATTTTCCGCACTTGTTGGATAAATAGATATTAACTCACCTAACATCCGGATGAGCATCCAACATGGCGCGCATCAAAGTAGTTCCAGATCTGGGTACGCCGCCAATGAAAATGAGAGGCATCTGGCGATTGTACTCATAGACTTTGTTGTCATTGCCCACCGTGTATTTCTCCTGGGTGGCGACCATGCGCGGCTTGGGGGCACCGCTCACAAAGGCCTGTACCACGAAGTAAAGCACCACTATACAGCCGAAGAGACCAGCGGCCTTCCGAAAGCCGCCGCGCATGGGCCTCGGAAGTTGCATGCCACCTGCGCCAAAGGTCACGGCATTCTGGGCGGATGGGCGGGAAAGGGCAAAATTACGAATGACTCATTCTGAAAAAAGGATATTTGAGTTAGTAACATCAGTAGGAATTTCAGCAGTATACAATTGATGACACTAATTACTATTTTTCAGATGCAATGGTCAATTAAGAATGACTTATAGATCAGTCTCTAAAACAAACATTCAATTAGAAATGTCCTGAGAGATGTTTCGAAATAAAGACTAACTCTCTCAACCTGCTGAAACCTTGAGAGATATGCACTTGAATTCCAATTGCAGTTTTAAACAAACACGAACTCTTTTTTTCACTTTCGCTCTACAAAGTTGTATGGAACGTAAATTTCTTAGTGTCTGAATTAAGCTCTAATTCTCATAAACTTCATTTCAAAGCTACGCTCCCTGAGCGCACTTAAAACCCGTAACAAATAGAGCGAAAAGCTCGGCTGGATACTGGATAAAGTGATTTTCTGGATGCATTTAGGAAATCTCGCGTGATCTGTTTGTGCGTTCTCCAACTCAATTTTTCCCTCCGAATATACCCATGTAAAGCACACAAAAGAAAAGAATTATAACAGATGATGGATAATGTGAAATTTAATTTTGACGATGGAATTTTGGATTACTCATATAAAACTCTTATCATTGGCGAGATACCTAATTTGTTTAGATAAAAATGGAGCTTATAAATTGCAACTGAAAAACAAAAAAGGTTAATCAATCTTTCATTAGCGAGGTTAATTTATGGGATCCGCTTAATGGGTTACTCTACTACAAAAACTCTTTTGTGTTTTATATTACCTTTGGAAACGTAAAGTGGATGCATTAACTGGTATCTTGGATTCAAAGATGTTATCTATTTAGCAAGAAGATTGATGAATTGGTTTATGCATGCAACTAAAAAGCTGCGAACTAATTTGGACACATACAAGCAAAATACCTTATTCCTATAGAATTTCACATGATGTGCCAACTTGTTTTGCAAAAATTTCGATATCCATCTATCTAAATCTGAGGTTAATAGCCGAAACTTTAGGCCTTTGCAGACGGCTTTTTGACTCTCTACATTCCCTTTAAAAGGGATGAGACTTAAAAGAAACTACCCTAATTTTTTTGAAAAGGCCTCTAAATCAAACATTTGCAACGAAAGTTTCAGGCGGTTTTTGCAAGCTCTTAAACCTTACAACTCCCCACATAACGATTAATTCAGAAGAACTAGAAAATGCTCTCTAAACCTTAAAATTATCTCAAAAATCTCTCTAGATCTACGATTTGAACTTTACTAAAAGTCTGAGGAAAAATTTTAGGCGTTTGTGGAAAATCAGCTGCTGTTTATCTAGGAAATTCCCTAGGGGTATCCTTATATTTTTTAAAATTTATTGCGTGTTGACAGTTTTCAAGGATTTCTAAAATATCGTTTTTAGTGTTTTCTTACTATCCTGACCATGTGATATCTTCAAAATACGGTACTCAGGTTCATTCTTTTATGACACACGACTAGAGATTCCACGAACATACTTTGTGAGTTACATTCATCATGTTGGTTTAGAAGAAGTTTCTTCCCGAGAAACACTTTATTCTCCACGATATTTTTCTTGGAAAAAATAAACAATATTAGACTTCTACCCACTTTCTAATAACATTCCACTAATTCCTCGTTTTCAATATATTAAATTCCATAGATTGATCACGTTAGAGTCTTCACGGTAATGATATTAAACCGCACAATTCGAACACTTCAATTTAATTTCTAAGACGTCTCTGCAGAATATCTTTCTTAAGTTTAAGAATTTAACCAATTTAAACTTTGGTCCCTTGACGTCAGCTACGTTCATGTTTTAATAACGCAAAGTTAAATACTCCCTCCCATGCCATAATTTGTTAATTAAATCGTTGAAGAACTTGGACTCCTAGAGACACCACTTTGTTTTCTTCCCGGAGGAATCAAATTTGAGGCTTTATTTCCATCAATATTTGCAGCAGACACAAGTAGATCAATTAGTGTAGACTTCTACACAACATCCATTTCAATTCACTTTACTGACACATCGGAAACCGCAAGATAAGACAGCCAGATATCTTCACGGATCGTCAGCCCCATTATTGTCTGACAAGTACTCGAAACAGATATAATAAACGAGTTGTTCCCCCGAAGGGGTGAACCAACATGATGGGGTAAACAAGAACATCTTTTGCAACCGAATACCTAAACTAATGAGCTCTGTTTTGCCGGTATTTCAATACACAGAGCGATAATAGGCATTTTGTTCCCTTTTGGCCCGAAATTTATATTTCATAATTGGATACTGATATCGAAAGAGCTGATCGTGATTTATGGAATAAAATGTTATAGTTAATTGTTAATTGATTAATGTTGCATGATTAATAAAATGGGTAATACGAAATCGAGGATATGAATGGCACCATTCGATAACGATTTAATTGAGGATTTGTTAACGAGATTTGCGTTCCAGCTTTTAGTTTTGCTTGATGAAAATAGTAACGAAATTGCATAAAACTATTGAATATTTACTGTAACCAAACGCCTCAAAAGACATCTAGTAAAAGAAAGGTTTTATCATAGCCTCCAAAAAAAACGTTAAAATATAATGTGCAAAAGTTTTCTGTAAATTCGAAACGAGAGATACTTAAAAGGGTTTTAATTGAATAACATCAACAGAAGGTACTCATTTAATTAAATCATAAAATAAAATCTTAATCCCGGCTAACCAAGATAATTTGATTTTTCACGAACTTTATGGGGCACTATTACAAGAGTAAAAACCCCCCTTAAATGAGTTCTGGTAATTTTAAACCTTGAGCTAAATGCTTTCGAATTGTGTTGTACAGTCTTGCAAATTTATTTTTACATTACTATCATTCAAGACAGGATAGTTCGATCTAGAAAGTTAGAATCAAAATGAAATTATTCTTCAACAACAGACAAATGATGTGGATGCTATAATGAACCTACTCGTATAGGAGTCTAAATGACTACATATTTGAAAACTAAAACAACCAAGCGACCTTGTAGACCTCATCGAAATAATTAATTTGAGCTATTTGACAAGATAATAACTCCAGGGGGTTCCCGAGATATCAGCGCATAAAAGTAAGTATCTTCCCTCCTTTGGATTAGGGTACGAACTTTGAAGTTACCCGAATATATATTTTTTAAACTTCTGAACCTGAGTTTCAAATAACTTGAAGTTACCTCAAAAGAAATTTTTAAAATTTCTGAACCTTGAGAAATAGTTAGTAATATAAATTTGCTCAACGATGATTTTCCAGGTATTTCCAGATACATGAAAAGGCAAATTCCTCATATATCCTGTACTCCCCAGGTATTAATGGACTAGTTAATATTGAGGCAAATCTCTCTTACAATAACAACGATGAAGTTTGAAATCCAATGAGAAATCCATGGATGAATTATAGTTAAATTGCTGACGGTTAAGCAAACTATCCGCTCTCCCCTGCGTGCAACTTTCCTCAAGTTGTACTCGTAGAATCTATACCACTACTGTCTGTAAACTAAGACGGATGGACTTTGTAACTACGTCGACTATTAAGAAGTTAGACAAGTTGAAAACTTAAACCGCTTTTACGTACTTAAAGTCGAAAACTTTCGAATTTAAATTATTTAAATTACCTGAATTGCATCGGCGCTGACAATTTCGAAGCCTTTGTGAATAACGGACTCGAATAAGAGTTGAATCAGAGATTATTATAAAAGGTGAATTTACTTAAAAACTACCGATGATTTTTTATCCCCAAATTAGACACAGAACAAACGAACATGCAAGAAAGTGCAAATATCGAATTGCGGAGATCGCAGAAAATCTAAACATTATTTGAAAGCATATGACTCACGTAATATCACAGAGCTCTCAAGCAAAATGGAAATACAATTTCTCTCAATTTTAAAAACACAGGAAATGACTATCGATTCCTATGTCGCAGCTGCTGAACACAATTTGCATTATCAAAATATATGAAGAAAAATGCATATTATGTGAAGTGTTGCGAACTGAAATTTATCGTGTAGAAAAGGAGTTGGTAAATAGGGTTTCACGATATTAAAATATGGAATACGATCGTATATCAGCATAATGGAAACTCTAATGGTTTGTTTGCATTGGGAAGTTTCGGTACGTTGTTTTATGTTTTATCTACTTGCGGAATTGTACCCATATAAGTCTAAAATTTAAGAAAACGATAAAGTTTCCACTACATCTTTTTCCGATTTATAATGAGAAAGAATTGGTCTATTCAAGTGCAAGTGACCCGATTCCGCTTACGTGCGGGTAGTTTCAAGGATCAACGGCACAGCACATACACAATTATCGATAAAAACTTATGGACCGAAATGGTCAAAATACAGAATTACATTTTCCAGTCGGAGAAGCGAAAAAATTTAAATAGGGACATTAAAGTTTTTAGGGAGTATCGAAGTTCAGAGAGCAGTAGAAATGCCGCGATAACGACAATTCCCAAAGACATTATACAATTCAAATAGTTCGCGAATTCGGCCCTTTGTAATTGTTGAGTTGAAGCAAGTTTGTCGTTAATGATATTCTCTAGGGTCGTTTTCTTAATGTAGTTGAAAATTGTTTTTGGAGTTCTTGCACCAGGAAAAATTAAAATAAACTAAAATAGCTTTCAAACTTTAGTACAAATTTGTTTGTCTATATCTATTTTTAATAATACGACTTCCCACAATCAATTATATCTCGAATCTAATACCAAGTTTATTTAAATATAAATTTCCATCGCACTCACAGAGTAATAGAAAGTTTTAATCCAGGTTTTAACTTTCTAACATCGTTGATTAAGGAACTATAGCGGGAAAAGTGATTGGCTGGCTAAATTAATTACTGTTAGAAACAGTGCTCCATTATCCCTGCAGGTCAGCAAGTAAATTCGCCCTTTGTGTTTGTATAAACTTAGACAGATTGCCAAAGTGAGGGTCTGGATTAGTGGAGAGATAGAAGTTCTTAACTGACCATCTAACGAACTTGCTTAATTGTTGATTCACACATTTTTTGCATAAATCTGAAATTCGATATGAGAGCAATTTAACGATTTCCAGGAAATCTTTTAGAAATTTTTCCTAACCTGAACCTCTTCCAATATTTGCATCTTCGTATAATGGTGCCAGTTATTAGAATCCATCGGAGCGTCGAACTTCTTATGGAATTCTTATTTCGCCCACGCTTCCTGGGAGCTGTATTAGAATCCATCATTAAATTTCGAAAAGGCCGTAAATTAAAATGGCGAAAAGAGGAAGTGCTTTTGGCGCGACATAAACGAAGAGAATTTATGACAAGACCCGATTGATGAAGGTTAGGATCTTTTAAATGAGGTGCATAATAAGTCAATATTATGCAGAATCTGCAATTATCTGCATATTCAATCAGAATAGAGAAATGTAATTTGAACATAAAGAATTATTCATTCTTTAAGTGGCATTTCAAGAGATTCAGATAGTATTTCGGTTGAAGAAGCATAATAAATTCACAAGTAATAAAAACGTAGCATGAAAAGCGTTTTAGGAGAATTTTAAATTCGTTTTTGACTTTCAAAACTTTCAAACGCGTGAGTTTTGTTCAGAGAAGCAACTGAAAATCGCTATCCAATTCCTATCTAGGAACAACTATTACCACGTTGTTTCAAAATTCTTGACCTTTATCCGTCTAATAATTGCAATGAAAAAAAGCAACTTCTTTGAGTACGTCCCTGATTTCCTAATTGTAGAAAATTAGATAATTGCAAATTGTATACCTGTATATTCAAAATATAAAAATACAAAAAAGCAGTGACGAGGACATGCATTTAGCTGACTTAAACGATTTTCGAAAAGTGATTTGTTGAACTGTTGAAAAAATATAGAAAATAACAGGTTTTATGAAAAAATATTGAAGGGTTGGCACTGTAAAAAAATGAGAAATACAACTCCTTTATTTGTGATTCTAGAGTAATTAAACGATTTTTTAAAACCATAAAAATGCATGAATCGTAGTTCGTGAGAATTTTACTGACTTATTAATTAAAATTGAAATTATTCAGGGAAATTTTTATTTATATTCAATTCATCTATTTGAGTTTTTCCAAATTAGATTAACACAAGATCAAAAATTGCCTAAAATGTTCAATTATGATAAATAAGGAATCTCAAGGTGAATTCAAATGGCACTTGATAGATTTACCTCTCACCACTTATTGAAATTATAGATGGACAAAAATTGAAATTTATAACTATTAGCCTGGCTTTTGAGCTTTTAAAACCGCAGGCAGGACAACCCACCCCTTTTTACGTGACCGAACTGGCAACCAATCATTTATTATTCAACCCTAGCTCTCCCACAGCCCGCAAGTGTTTTTAATAAATTCAAATTGGCTTATGCCAGCTTTAAATAGTGTTTGAGGCCAATAAAAATACGTGACAAGTTTTGCTAATTTCAATTTAGCACAGAATTTCAAAAGCTAGACACTTCCATAATGGCAATTATTGGTCCTTCGAGCCAACTACGAAAAGCTGCCATAGAAAAGTAATTGGTTATTACCAGAAGCTTTTTCTTGGAACTATTCTCACATTGGAAGATATCCCCAATATTTGATAAGTTTCTGTGTCTAGACGCTGCTGAAGCTATAAACATAGTGACTTTATGAAGGGCCCAAAGGAAATCGAATATCCCCCAGGTGAGTGTATAAAAATACCTTTCGCGGAAATTCTATAAAGCTCAGGAAACTGCAGCTGGCTGCGAAGTACAATCAAAAAAGCCACTTTGATCTTTCGATAACCGCCTTTGTTCCATTTTATTTCGATTGAGATTTCAATCGGCTTCGCGCTTTACTGCCTTGACCATGGAAGTATGCCATATATTGACTATTGTCTGGATATATGTTTCCAATTAAACCTATCGAAAGGTCGATCGTGCATATAACCATTTCGTAAATTTATTACAAAATTTATTATCGCCGAAAATGCTGTGAAATGAAATTTTAAATGCGGTATAAAACTGATGTAGGTAGCAAAAATGTATAAAGGGTTACCGCTGAAGAACAGTTTGAAAAGTAATTACTTTTTATATAGACTGCCGGTTTAAAATGCAGTTTTAATACTCCTCTGGTACCTTTATTTTTAGTTTTCAAAGCAGTGCCCGTAAGAGAATTTACATTTTCGTTCAATGCACTTAAAATTACGTGCCTGGAAAACTGGGAATTTGTTTTCTATTTCATTATGGCAAATTCCTAGTTTCATTTAAAATAATAAACCTTTAAAGCTAGCAAGCGATTCTTTCAACTGTAAAATTATTTGTAAATGTATTTTGATGCCAAATGGAGTATTTAATTACTCTAACGAAAGAAACGTTTTGTCAAAAATCGCACTACAACTTTCTTAAGTAACCCCAAAAAAATGTATGCATTACCAGAGTATATCGAGTTTCATATCCGTTACTAAAATTCTTAGGTTTTTTCAGCTATCTTTGACGGTGTGCATAATTCTCTTCCTCATTTTTTATTAACTCCAATGGAATATTTCATGTTACATGAAACCTTTTTTTAGTTGTAAGCCTTGTACGACATTAAGGCTTAATAGCTAATTGCCTCAAGAGCTATTATTCTGCATTACGCATGGCTTCCTCTCAAATTGCAAGGTATTAATGACAATTTGCATGAGGACCTTTTCCGGGGTTTTAAGAGCCTTATTTGCTTGCTTGCCTGTTTTGCTTTCCACACTTAGTGGGGTCGTTGCTAAGAACGACTTTCATTATTCCTTCCATTTCCTTCCGAGTCCCTGTAGTTTTCTGCTGGTGAATTTAAAAAATGTCTTAAGTATAGTGATTTGTAATCATGAGAGAAAAAACCATATCCTGGTCACTGAAAATTCCTATTATTGAAATTTGAAGAGAAATTAAAGACTTCTTTAAATGGGCAATTAGTAGACTGCATAACTATAACGGCACGACTCGATTAAAAGACGTTTCTATAATCTAAAAGCGAAAAATGTATGTCTATAGGATGCTACCAAAAATAAGAAACATTATAAACAGATATATCACAAAATAAATAAAAATTTTACTATAAAATTGTGCAAAATGTGAGGACAATTCTAGAAGATGATTATCTTCCAGAATTGTCTTCATCTAACCTAAATCACAAGCAAAACAACTTCTAATTTGAACCTGACAAAACCTAAACCTGAATTAATCCGATAACATCATCCCGTAGGTACCTAATTTGCCCTAATCAAGCCGCGAATCTCATTCTATGCCGATGGAAACTGTATAAGCTCTAATTTGTCACCGAGCGAGAGATATATGGATGATTTATGGAGAATGGCTTCAAAATCTCTCATCAGAGAACACTTAGTGAATAGTATTGACGCTTTTCGATTGGGTCCCTGCAACGGCAACGGCTGAGCAGCCTCATTGTTCTCAAGTTTATTCGTGTTCGTAGCACAAAAGGCAATAGAACAATAGAATGCGTGAAGCGTTGACAAGCAATGGATTAGTGTTTTAAATTGAATCAGCTAATGGAAGGCATTTTAACAAAAAAAAACTATTAAACTGAGTTTCAATGCTCGTGTCCTTCACAGCAGTAAAAATGCTTGAAAAATCGAAAACTCGCGTCCTTCATCGCTGTAAAAAAGAAATTTTAGTTAGATGAAGAAACATGTTATACTGATTAAACCACTTTTTTGTGCCTAAGTGGAAAAATGGCCGAAATTAGCTGAATATATTACATCAACTTTCCAGCTTTAAAATTCGCATAAAGAAGAGGCTACATAATGATGAGGAAATCAACTATGAACGAACGCTCACGAGTTAAAAATGGTAACACTGCAAAGTTATTGTTTTCAGAATGCGTTCTACGACGTACGATGATATAGACAATTAAGAAGGAGTCAACGTTGCCAAAGCGAATTATTTATTGTCGATTTCTAAAAATTGTTCATAAATTCTTTTGATAATATTTGTATAAATCATAAAAAAATGGTTTTATCCACTATGCTATTATTAGTAACAGAGAAGATCCTTTCAGATATACATTTAAAGGATTCTTGTCTTTGTCTCTCTTGAGAAGAGTATATCAATTTCATTAGAAATATTAGACTGACGAAGGCCAAGAGTTTAGAAAAACTTAATATCTAAATATTTAAAATTTAATTTACAAATAATTATTTTTAAGACTAGGACAAGAATGAATTTTCCATGTTCGATTCACCATTTCTTCTCTTCTGATTATTCACAACTTCCAGGGATTTTTTTTTGTCCAAAGAAATTCTACTATTTCAGTATAAAATAAACCAAAAACTTTCCTGGAAAGCAGAGTAAACTTTTGGAAAATTTTCTTCTTTGTTCAGGGAAGTTTATCACTCTACCTACTTTTTTCCCCCTTTTTATCAAACTGTTACTTAACTTAACAGTTGCCATTATGGAAAAAAATTGTTTAGATTAAAGGGTCGTGAACCCCTTCTGAAAACAATTGCATACCATTATAGGCACATAAAACCCTTTTTTATAAGGGGTACAAATAAGTTTTCACTGTTTGATATCAAAAATTAGGAATTGATTGTGAATGGGCGGTGCATTATGTTTTATTCAAAGTATTGTCCATCGCTAGCCACTACTTTTTCCCATCTTTCTGGCAGCATTCGAATACCACATCGGAATAACTTTTCACCTTTTGAGACTATCCATAAATCGACCCAATCTTTGGTATCTTCATATGATGTAAAACGTTGCTCAGACAGAGCATGTGCCATCGACTGGAATAAGTGATAGTCAGATGGGGCAAGGTCTGGTGAATATGGCGGGTGAGGTAGGACTTCCCAATTAAGTGTTTACAAATCGGTTTTGACCGGCACCGTAACATGCGGACGAGCGTTATCATGTAGGAGAATAATTTGTGTGTCTGGAGTCTGGAGTAGTAATGGGTGCATTTTTCCTTGAGTGTTCGGCTCAATCTCATTAATTATGTTCGGTAGAGAGTTCCAGTAATGGTTGTGTTCGGTTTGAGCAACTCATAATACGTGACACCAAGCTGATCCCACCAAATACACAATATGAGATTTTTCCCATGAATATTTAGTTTGGCTATTGATGTTGAAACATGGCCAAGTGATCCCCGCGATTTTCACTTCTTTGGGTTATCGTAATGAATCCATTTTTCATCGCCAGTGACTACTCGATGCAAAAAAACCTTTTTTTCTATGCCTGGCAAGCAGCACTTCACTCATGCAAAATCGGCATTCGACGTCTCTCGGCTTTAATGCATAAGGAACCCAATTCCCAACACTTTTAAACGATGCGAAATTACTTGTTGAGTCACTTCTAATGTAAGTGCAAGTTCTTTTTGCGTTTGGGATGAATCTTCCTCCAATAATATTTCCAATTTCGTATCTTCGTACACTTTAGGTCTTCCATTGCGTTCTTTGTTTTCCGTTTTTTTCATTCACCGTTTTTAAATTTGTGAAACCACTCGCGACAACTTCTCTAATTTAAAGTAGCTTCGTCATATGTTTCTTCAAGCAATTGAGGCGCTTCAGTCGCAAATTTCTTCAAATTAAGGAAGTAAATTAAAAGTTCCTGCAAATTACGCTTATTCGACGCAAAACTTGACATTATTGAACGAAACAAATTATGTGACACTGATAAGGAGTCACTAATATTTCAAAGTTAGTTCAGGTTAGTTAGTTGTTACTAGATGGCCAAACTTGCGATAGTACAATTTCAAGATAATCTTCTGGTGGGGCCATGTTTTGTCAAACGGAGGAAACTTATTTGTACACCTTATAATTCGAGAACAGAAGACTAATGGAAGACTAAAAAAATGATCAAAATCGTTCTCAAAAGAAGAGAAAATCTAGAAAATTGGAAACCAATGCTCCTGCCCTCCGTATCACTGAAAGTAAGCTATGAATATTCGAAAACTTGCGTTCATCATCGCTGTAAAAACTGATATTTTGGTTCGAAGGATTTGATCTAAATAAATATAGTAAGTATTGTGCTCTACATTGATTAAAACACTTTTTATGTTTCATTGAAATAATTGTTGAAATCAGCTGAATATGATATCAAAGAGTAAACTAATTTATATTAATTGCCAGAGCCTATATCCGCAAAACTATGCTGAAACTGGAAATATCGCTTCGGGTTGCTGTGTCAGGTAGGCCAGTATTTCCGCATTAATTTTAATTCAGCAAATAGGAATGCCCGCCGTTTTACTAGCGCCTATGATTTGGTTTATCGACGTTAAAAATGTTCTTTTTTTTTCAAGCAGGTTAAAGTGGATCAATATTCTCCCCAAAATACGCAAATATGAAAAATGTTTTGATGCGTAGGATTAAAAGTAGTTTAATGAATTCAATGATGCTGTGTTGGCAACAGCAATGCGAAACCGATTGCTATATCCCAGGAACGACTGGTGTATCAATTGTATATAACATTATCTATTTTTCTGAAAATCTCAAGCAGAGACCATTGTGAAATTATATTATAACGAAATTCATTAAATTGAACATTTAATAGCTTACAATTTAAACTACCAATGGCAAAAAATAAGTCGATGTTAGAGACGTAGCGTTTAAAATCGAGACGCTTATATGGAGGCCATGTGAACCTTATGGTAACCTTTAAAAGCAAAACTTTAATTAGATGGGCCTGCTATTAAAATGTCTTCTGTTAGACGTTAAAAGTGGGAGTGATATTCCATTAATTCTAACAAGCTGATGTCATTAAAAGAACTGTGTGTAATAACTGTTGGCTAAACGCATCATTCATTGATACAAAGAGTGTGTATTGCTCACAGTAAAATGTTTTTATCGTGCTTCGCCCAATTGCTAGCCTCAGCCTCACTTCAGCTGCCAATCTTTGAACTCAGCACAAAAACGCCCTCTTTTATTCCTAGTAACATAATGTACTATTTTTTCCAATTTTTCCTGCTTTAACTCCAATTGAAATTTTTACGCGAAAATGCCATGGATATCCTGTTTTGCATTCTGTCTGTAATCGGTGCATTGCATGAGCTCCAATTGAGCCAATTATTGTTCCAAAATTACGCTCAAAAATTCGCAGAGAAAATACTGTAATTAACTAGATGATGATTTAATGAAACCTCATGCAAAATTCTGGTCAGATTACTCATAGCAGATACATATTGCGGCTCTTAATCTCGACAGGCGAGAATAACGAGATCAAATATCAGAACAATGGCGGTTCTAAATTAAATCCAGTCCAGTAGAGGGTGAGTTTTAGTAGCCACGTTGTAAAGCTGTAACATTTGCATGCATAAACCGCCTTTATCACGCCACCGAGCCGAACAACGGGAACGCTTGGTATATATATTTTTAGTCAGTTTGAATAACCGGATGATGGATGAGGGTCTGATAGTGCGAGGATTACTATTGTCGGTAGCAAGGGACCGTGTCAGACCCGTTGATTATGTCCCTTTATAATTGCTGAAACAGTAAGAGTGAGTGAGAGGACTGAGGACTACTGAGATCATTGGGTTTAGTAGCACTCTGTGAAGTGTTATGTCTAAGGTAATTAGCAATCTATGGTAATTAGCCCCAAACTCCAGAGGAAGAAATTTCAGCATTATTAATCCTCGATTAATTGAATGGAGTATTACGAAGTTTGAATTCGCAGAGATGATAATGGAGAAGAACTGAGACCTTAAAAAATGTGTGAAGATCAATATACAGGCAATTTTGCTTATCAATAATCTGTCTTTATTTCTATGTTTCCATGGATGTGATTGTTTTGGCAAAGTTGCCAGGAGTTTCATCCATCGGCCCCAAATACTACACTTAGCTGAAGCAAATGCTGCGTTGGTATCGTAGATGCTCCACATTCTAAGTACATACTTGAAAAATTAAATACGGCTTGATAGCATTAAAGAAAATTCCCGTCTTCTCATTGTTCTTCAAATTCTGTGGTCATTTGTTCTCTACCGGTCCATTCTAACATGCCGCTTAAGGCTTATAATAAAGAAACATAATTCCACAAACACAAGTGCAAACCATAACTACCTAGGATAAATCAATCCAAGGGCTTAAGCCATAAATCTTCACGATTCGCACGCATTTCGTACCTTTGTTGAATGACTACCAGATTCCATCCATCAATTATAAAGCCGAATCCCGAATTCGTGGCCTTTAACTAATATCCGAAGGCGAAAGGGCTTCCGGTGTAGTAACGATGATAAATCGATTCCAACACTTTACAATTTTGTAAAACATTCAGCATCAGGTGAGTCAAGGGGAGGGTTTCGACAAATTTCATTTATCAACCACCGCTTCAAGGGTGGGTATTAACGCTAAGCACTACTGAAGGAAAAGTCGAATTGCAACAAATTGGGTAGAGGAGAACATAAATCAAGGTCTGATTCACTAAAATAGGGGCATATGTGCCCTTGCAGGGGGAGAAATGGGCAGTTTAATAAAATATTTTGCGGTAAATGAACACATTTGCCGGAAGTTGCTGAGACAAGGCCAAAACAACTTTTTTCCGGGGTTATATAGCTATAGCTAGAGCTGGGCTTAGTGTCGATATTTGAGTATTTTTCGGTTAAAATACTACATTTGCAAATTTACATACAACAGGGAATTGAGTTTAATGATGCTGCCCAATAAATTATTCAGCAATTCATCTATTTAATTATTCGTATATAGAATGTATGTTTTGGCTATATACGAGGTACAATGTGCCTACATAATGAATTTGTAATCTCCTGTTAATGTACTGAACACATCACGCAAAATTTGATGACTGCACAATGTGTTTTTACTGGTTGTTCCCATGTCGATAATACGAACATTTCTAAAGGAAAACGAAAAGTCCTCATTCTTTTCCAAGGGTGATCGTTTATTGTTTCGGCTTGTTCCCTTGGACTGTGCCAATAATCCCTATATGAAATATGACACCCCTATATAAAAAATGCGTAAAAGGAACGCTGGAGTGGATTTATTTTTATTATTTAGGACAGAGAAACCACCTGACGAGATGATGTATACTTTTTGCACGTTATTGCGGCCTTTCTGTCATTCTAAAACCACGAAACGTCGAGATGTCTCATCTGAGAGATTTATGCCCACGCAAAACTTGATGGTGAGGCAAATTCTTTCAAACCTTAAAAACTCCCTCTTTAGTCCACATTTATGTATAGATTTTTTTCCGGATTACACTGCATATAAAACACATTAGCATAGTAATGCTTCCAAAGAGACTCGCATTCTCCATGGAAGATAATTCACTTTGGGTTTTTTTTAAAGCAACGCTTTGGGAAATGCAAACTTTGCTCATAAAATATTTTTACTGCTTATTTTGCGGACGCAGAGGCGTTGGAAAAAATCCTCTGTATACCGGGAACAGCATTTAAGCTTTCGCATCTAATGGAATGGCCATGTAAGGATTCAGAGGCGCACTTTTCGACCCACGAAACTACAAAAAAGATTTGATGAATGGATTTTATTTTGTTGGAAATTTCGCAGATGAATTTGCATGTAAGTGTGGATTTATATCAGAGTTAATGTCGTTAGTCATTAAATTTAGAAGAGAATCTTGGCAAAATGTGCCGACGTCAGGAAATCGAATAATGTGGATTGTCTGTAGAGAGGGGAAATTCCCTGAAATACGTACAACTCGCAAAAACTTCGTGAAAATGCAGCAAAAATTCGCGAAGAATGCTTTTTTGTCTAGTGTTTCCTCAAAAACTGTTAGAAAATACACGAGACCGATCGAATTAGAAAAAGCGACCCTATTTTTAATTTCTTTATATCCAGTAAAAGCTATACAGGGTGAGTTTTTTTCGATGATTAGTGAAGGGATCTTGGAAACTAGCGGAGTTACGAAATCAGTTAAATAGGGAAAGAATTGCAGTTTTAGGAGACCAATTTAAAGCCACTTTTAGTTTTTTGAAAAAGTCTATGGCTTGCTAGATATTTAGCAAAAACCAAATTTTGTCGATTTCTTTTAATCGATCTTGTCGTCTAAATAGTGGTTCTAGAGTGATTGTGTAAATACGAACATTGTAAATAATTTTGCCCTGAAAAAGATAAACTATCTAGATTTTTTTTGACAGCTGTCATTTTTGAGATATGGCATAAACTTGCTTTTTTTTTAATGGAAAGCATAGTAGGTAATAAAGTTATAAGGATGAAATAAATGTTTTTTCAACACTCTTACAACAGTACGCTGAGAAGTTCCTGCTTCTTCTGCAGCTTGCCGTGTTGAAACCGATGGATTTTGATTTATACAAGCCAGCACATTTGTTTCTGTAATTTCATTTATGTTGTTTGATGAGTCCCTTTGTTTACTGAAGGAACCGTATAGTCCTAGATTATCATACAACCTTCTAAATGTACACAGTGCAGGCTGTCGACGATCAAAAAACTGTTCAAAATATTGATCTGCAGCTCAAACAGCGTTTAAGTTACACCGAATCTAACACTCTACTATATCCCTCTTTTCGAGGTTTGAAAAATTCATTTTAAAAACTTATGCGCATTTACTAATAATTCCTCGTTTTGAAAAATTCTTTTCAAAGCAATTAAAAAACTTAAATTTATATCTGATTTAAATAATGCGAGCTGTCAGTGTCAAGCAAATAATAAATCAATATGAAAGATTTCATGTCCAACTATCTTAAAATTGCAATATCGGATTTAAAAAAGGCTATAAGTCCGCCATTTTGAAAATAACTTTCTGCTTATTGGTATCATTTTAAAGTATGAAAAAATACCTTTTTAAATAACTCATTACCTACTATGGTTTCCATTTAAAAAAAAGCAAGTTTATGCAATATCTCAAAAATGACAGCTGTCAAAAAAAATCTAGATAGTTTATCTTTTTCAGGGCAAAATTATTTACAATGTTCGTATTTACACAATCACTCTAGAACCACTATTTAGACGACAAGATCGATTAAAAGAAATCGACAAAATTTGGTTTTTGCTAAATATCTAGCAAGCCATGGACTTTTTCAAAAAACTAAAAGTGGCTTTAAATTGGTCTCCTAAAACTGCAATTCTTTCCCTATTTAACTGATTTCGTAACTCCGCTAGTTTCCAAGATCCCTTCACTAATCATCGAAAAAAACTCACCCTGTATATATATATACAGGTTTATTTACCCAAACCGTTCATTAGAAGTTTACTAGAATCTAAAAGTGATACGAATTTGACAATTTGGAGTTAAGTTCGACATATACTTTTTTCTTTATATTTTTAAAATTGAGAATATCAGCGTTTATGTATTCTTCCATTTTGATTCAAAATTTCACTTTAATTTTGCTACTAACAGCCACCGAAAAACAAAAACGTACAATAACTGTCATTATTTCTTTTTCAACGGCCAACTACGCGAATAATAAAAATTTACCAGAATGAATATCTACTATTAGTTTCACATAAACTTAATTATTTCGAAAATGGTTTGGAATAGGTATAGGTAACCCTAATACAGTTTGATAGAGAATTACATTTTCTACTTGATACTGCTTAAAGTTATAGGGTGTCCCATTAAAAAAAACGACTTTTGCAACTTCAAAAATGTAAATGTTAGGAACTGAATTTTGAACACCCTGTATAATACTAAGCCACATAAATAGTGAAAATGTGAACCTAAGACTATGTATTGACATTCTGCAAAATATGGAGATTATGTCTTTAATAACTGCGGAGATATGCAATTTTAAAATTGGTCATTACAGAGGCACGTTTTTAATTCAAGGTTAAATATCTCAAAAACGGTAAGAACTAAGTATAGAACATTATACAGAAAATGTATCTAAAATATTATGTATAATCTAAGAATAAAATAATATACAGGGGGTTCCATTTAAAATAAGCAAGTTACAGCTATTTCCGGTTAAACCGGAAGTGACAGCAAGTTGAAAATATTTTTAAAAAATAGTATATATCGAACTTAATTTAACTCCAAATTTTCAAATTCGTATCACTTTTAGATCCTAGTAAACTTCTAATGAACGGGTTGGGTGAATAACCCTGTATAGGTCCATTTAAGGTCTGGAGTGAAAATTATTTTAACACAAATATAATATACAAATATTGGGTTCGACTGCAAATATCCAATTTAAAGAGCTTTCTAGAGATTTATAACGGGCACTATAAATAGTAAGATGAGTATTAAAGTAGAGAGGTACAACAGGTTTTCGCAACTGCGTAATGTTTATGCATAGGATAGCATAGGAAGCATATAACTTGTGTAATTGAGGCTGAAAAGGATACATCAAGCACGTACGATTGTTTGACCTTCAAGTTTCCATGTCGAGTCCTTTTCGTCTAATTCAAAAACTATACACTAAAACTATATGAGTGATGGTGACACCTTCCTACGCTGTCCTATAGTTAACCAGAATTTTCCGAAATATTTCAAATCTAATTTTGGAGACCTCTACGACTCGCGTCGCTAAGCATCTGCATGTAAATTTGTGATGGATTAAAGTAAGAACATTCCTTAAATTTTCTCCCTCTCTGGACAATGAGCTACATTCCTAAGATCGTTATTTCACCTGTTGACAAGCCAATCAATCCTGACCCTTCAGGGAGCCCTAAAACAAAGGCATATCGCAACCATTTAAACTTCCATCTTAAAAGCAGATATAAATGTAAATGCCCCATTATACGTCCACACCTGGTGAACCACGGCACCACGAATCCATTGTGTCGCTTTTTGTTTCGCGACCAAGACGAAGAATCACGTTCGCTTCGGGCCCATATTTGGTCAACACGGGACTATTGAATAGGCAATTGAATTTTGTCTGCCAATAAATAAATAAATAAATACCCCTTTAGGTGGAAGATAAGTTAAGATAATAACTCCTCAAACTTGATTCTTGTGACAACTCAAAATCGCTATCACAGCCAAAAGTAATTATTGTAAGTTTAAATAGAAGCGCCACAGTAATAATCGTCTGTAATTAAGAAAATTGCTTAATTGGATTTGGAACATGTTTCTGGCTGCTAAGGGTTATCTACGACGGATTAGGAGCTAATTAGAACGGTAATGGTCGCAATCGTCAAGTCTTTGTTGAGTGGCTGGCTCTGAGCGGAATTAATTGTTATTCTCAGCAGGGAAACTAAACTATACGGACCCTATTAAATCTAATATTCTATGTTTAAACTGTAGTTAAAGGTAAAGACTCGGACTTTAAATTACCGCATTAAGACCGCGAATCATCTCAGCACACGACAAAAAATTCGTTTAACGTGGCAGATGCGTGTATGGGGCCGGAATTCCGAACTCCGTTTTACGTGAAGATTAAGTGTAATTTTGAAGACTTTAATGACTCGGTGGATTTTTCGAGAGGCACTAATTGTCTTCTGATAACTCACAAACATGTCACAAAAAATCTTTAATTGACCTCCTGTGTGGCGAAAGCGAACAAGGCACCTAAACCTATTTTAATTGATGTATTTATAACGGAAGATTGTGGAGTTGTTGCTAACTAAATAAGTGATGTTAAGATGGCTAATGATTCCTCCAAAAATCCCGCATTTTTGGAACAAAGTTCAAACAAAGTATATACCAAGTTCAAAGCACTTCGGCATGTATCTGTAATAACATTTCTGAGTAAAATTCGCAGCAACACTGCAAAACCAACTATTTTACTATACACTCTGATGTATAGACATTTAACACTCGAAATGCCGATCATCTGCGAGTGCCTAGATGTAGACCCGCTACATCGGTCAGGAACCTTCGGTTACATAAAGTTACCTTCAGACATAAAGAACCTTGACTTTAACAACTTTAGACGAAGAATCAAGCGAATTTTTAATGGAAATTCCTTTACAGTGTAAAGGAATACCTTAATTTCAAGTTCTCAACGCGGCATTGTGCGACACGTTTATGGGCGTTTTCTATAAAACAGATAGCTGGCGTGTATTTATTTATTATCGACTTTATTATACTTCAATGTATAATTATGTCCATCTTTTAAGGTGTATCCCCGAATAGGTGAAATGACTTTTGTCAAAGTCAACAAAATCTCGAATTTAAATCCTTCTCCCTATGACTATCTACTATCTATAATCTAGAATATTTATCTATTCTATCTATAAAATAGAAGTTAAAGAGCCCTGTCCCTAGGAATTTGGCAACCTATTCCAAGAAAAACAGAGACGAAACTTGTTTGCACTTTCAAGGGGCCTAAAATTAAATTTTCATGATTTATTTATAATCCAGCGTGACTTGAGAGTAGGTCTTCAGAAGATTTCTGATCAATTTAGAGTACTCTGAATTTTGAATGTGGAGAGTCTCTAAGTTTATGAATAACTTGAGGTTAAATATTGAGAAATTTCTAAGCGTGAAACTAATTTATTTTCCATTTCCAAATAAATCCTTCGTTCGTTTCACCTTTCTGTACAAAGTGCTTGCGGATTTTGGCCGTCCCATTATCCTATTTGAAGTTGTTTACAGCAACCATATTGCCACGACGATTTCGAATCTCTGATTGAACGATCCATTTGTCGCACAGATGTCCTAATCAAAATATACGTCAAAAATAACTCTTACAGCCATCGGTTATTTCAGGATCCAGGGGGAGAATTTTTTTATAATTCCTTTGTTACCGTGCGCAAATTTAGAAGTTATTGATCAATAAGCGAGCTTCAAGAATTTTCTTGTATCGGATTAAAAGTATTTTAGGTCGCTTAATCCAATTCGCCAAAAACCTAGATTAAACTAAGCCGAGAAAACGATATTTCACCGCCGTTGTCCTGGCTTTATTATTACTCATTCGGTCGTCGTTTATCCTCCTTTCGAAACGACAATGTGACAATAGCTTTTTTCAGTCGCCATTTCAGTCCATTTTGTTACCCAGTTTTTAGGCCTGTCTCGAATAATAGATTCAGATTTACTATCAATGTCTTCTCCTCCGTATACAAAACATGGAAAAAAATTAGGACGCTTTTTAATTTCCTTCAAACGGGGCTCAAACAACCCGAATCAATTAAATGGTTCAAAGCTTAAAACCGCCGTTGAAAGCTTGGTGAAGTTGAACTTTAGATGGGTTTAATCGTGCGTAACCCTGGGATTAAAAATTTAATTCGCAATTACGTTACCTACACCACTTTTGAGGCCAACATCCCCCACCGTCAACCGTGAGATTTGAAGTGATATCAGAGATGGCTTTTCGTGGATGTAAATATTCCCTATCTTCAAAACTTTCGACGTCGTTTTCAACTTCCACTCCACGGTTTGCGATGGGGGAGATTACGGGGTAATTCAACCCTGGGTAAAGTAAAGTTTGATCCACAGGAGAATGTGTAAATCTTTTCTGGCTTTGCAATTCCTAGCAAAATTCATTGAATATGAGAAATACTAACATTTGTGCTTAATTGTATATTATGCGGGATCAATGTCCTCCAAATGTAATCTAGATGGTCACGTGCCCGCACATCCACACATTCCGGAAGCTGGAAGATTGAGGTTCCCCGTTGTTCCTGATTATCCAAGTTGGTCTTTCGACGATTAATCCCGCTTGATCGGCAGGAATCCTCCTAGAATACTGATTATCCATTGTTCAGATGTAGCGATCGTCAAAATTGGAACTTTATGCTTTTGATGCGACCAAACTTTAACTGGTAACATTTCAATAACTTTTTTTACTATTAGTTGAGCCATAAAACTTCTGCTCATAATATTTAACAATGGCTGACGATAAAAATGCGAGTTTTGATACTTTGCGACGATAAGGTTAGGACACTTGTTTCGTGTAAAACTTGAGGCGAAATAGCAAAAATAATATTTAACAGTTATGTTGTAATTGACCGTTGGACAAAAATGAAAAAAACATCTATTAAGTAAAGGAATTCCGTCGCAGTTAAACTGAAATCCGAGAAAACTGTATCACCCTAGTTGATCTTGAATAGCGCAGTCGACACAAAGTTTTCTTATTTCGATCTAAGCAAACAGTAATTTGTTAGAGCCAGATGCGTTTCACGCTCGAGGGACGCCATTCCTTCGGGAATCACCGCTAAGACATCCCGTATAATTCCCGAAAGACGTTCATAGAATCTGTAATGCGTGAAATGATCCCTCATTGCCGATTAGGGGAGATGGTAAATGGACGTATCCTGGGAAAGGTTGATTTGAAGCATAAAGTGTATTGGAAAGATTCAAGTCGTAAGGAGATTTAGATTTGGCTCCTGTTAAAGGTTTGAGAGTTGAAAGGTAATTGAAAAACGCCGATGCAAGTAAGAAAAATCGCATAATATGCGAATGTAACATTAAAATTTTTTTTCTGGATTGAACCGAAATTTTACTGGATATAGTCGATGGAAACGGTTATTTCTTCTTTTACAAATACCCGTAGTTCCGGAATTCAAAGCCGATAATCAAATCCAATTATTTCTGAAATATGTGCAGTATGACTTCCTGTTCTATTTTTCGAGGGCAGAAAATTGCATATGGATTTAAACCCGGCCGATGGAAAGGTCAGCACGTGTAACTAGTTTTAAATATTGTTGTTTTATTTTATGAATTGTAACCAGGGAATAGAAAATTAGCTGGGAAACAGGGGAATATACGGGGTCTAAAAAATCAACAAAAATACCTCGAAACTTGTTTACTCCTTGAGAATCTCGAACACTTCTGTAATATCGAATATAAGATAAAAATAGATCTTAATCTACCAATAATAATTGTTTAGGAGATTTAAAGATTTATTGAAATCTTCAATCTTTTCTCAATTTTTATTTATTTATTTTTCTTTATGGTGAACAAAAAAATAACCATTTTCTTGGGATTGCCCATCCTGTATCAGTTGAATGCAGCTGTATATACAACTGCTTTTTTTTTCAACTCCTCCTGCATTTAACTACATCAAGTACTAAATCTGGTAATGCATTGTTAAGTGCTCTTTTTATGTCCAAAAAAAATTCCAGCGCCAAAGTCTTCGAGTTCAGGGATGTCAGGTTTTGAAGTGTCAATTCTGTCGGTTTGTTGGTTCGGTAGACGTACTGTTCGCATTCATGAGGAAGGATTCTGAGGGCACCTTTCTTCAAATATCCGTCTAACAACTTTCCCAAATTCTTCAACAGAAATTATGTCAGGTTATGAGGATAATGCCTTTTGCCACGAATAAAAATATTTTATAACCTGAGAACTACATAAAACTTGCAATTTTTAAAAATATTTCTTCAGTCGCAGAAAGATATTTCTTTTCTTGAAAATAAAACTATTATGTTCTTCCTTTTCTGGGTAATGGATAACCTCATAATTTTGAGATTTATATTTTAAGCTAAAAGCACGTCAATGGAAGAGTATTTAACTATCGAATAGTGCAAACATCTGAATAAAAGTAATGTTTTCTTTTTTATTAGGTCGTGTAGTATGAAATGAGTAGAATTGAATTGAAACTTTAGTCATTTTTTTTTTCATATGAAATGTTTTTATTGTCAATCGAAATATGCACCACCATTATCAATACACTTCTGCCATTTAACGGAAAGTTCATTGATTCCCCTGCTGTAAAAGCCTGCAGGCCGGGAGTCGATAAACTCTTGGAAGGCAGCTTTGACAGCCTCGTCGGAGTTGAATGTTTTCCCTACCAAGAAGTTATCCAAATTTTGAAAGAAGCGGTAATCAGTGGGTGCTAAGTCGGGTGAATACGGTGGATGACGAAGAGTTTCCAATTCCAACTCCTGTAGCTTGGCCAAGGTGACTTGTGCGGTGTGTGGCCGAGCGTTGTCGTGCAACAATAGCGGTGCGCTTCGATTGACTAATCTTGGCTGCTTGGCTGGCGTCAGTTGCCTCATCATTTCGGTCAGTTGTCGGCAGTAGACATCAGCCGTAATCGATTCACCAGGTTTCATGAAGCTGTGATGGATGACACCTGCGTTGGACCACCAAACGGACACTATAAGCTTCTTTTGATGAAGGTTTTTTTTCGCACAATGTTTTGGTGGTTCATCTTGATCCAACCACTGCGATGAACGTCTGGTATTGTCATATAGGATCCATTTCTCATCACAAGTAACAATCCGATTCAAAAATGGATCGTTATTATACCGGCACAACAAAGAAACACAAGCTTCGAGACGTCGTTCTTTCTGTATGTCGCTCAACTCATGCGGTACCCACTTGTCCAGCTTTTTCACCTTACCAATTTCAGCCAAATGAGTCAATATTGTTTTTTTGGTTACACTGAATATTAACGATAATTCGCTTCCACCACGGCTTTCAGATAATCGTTATCCACTTGAGTTTCAGGTCGTCCACGTGGTTCATTTGTTCAGGTTAGTTCAGGTCAAAATTGCCAGAACGAAATGAACCAACGAGATACTGTTTGCTGTGAAGTGACTTCAGTACCAAACACATCATTAATATTGCGAGCCGTCTGAGCTGTTGTGGTTCCACGGTGGAACTCATATTTCATTAACACACGAATTTCACTATTTTGCATGGCTGCACAAAAATTTTTATAAAAATAAAAGTTTTCAATCATTTTTAACACTTTAAACTCTGATCGAAAGAGGAAGAATGTGCCTTTTCCACATAAAAAAGTCAAGTCCAAATATAGATTTAGAGTGAAGTTATTCGCAGTTGAATGTGGCATTTCGAGAATCTACTCATTTCATACTACACGACCTAATAATTGGTCTTATAAGAGAACTATCTTAGTTATAGTCCTTAAGTTATATTCCCATTCTTTCCTTCTACTGACTGCGAAATAAATTAGTACAAGTCTGTTACATTCTGTTAGAAATCACAATATTAAAGATGGTTTATGGGAACAGTCTCCCATTTTCGGTAATAAATACTTAATATTGATTACCTTTCGTCTAAGGAGATTGTTTATGTTTATGTCTGGTTCTTTTTTCTGGCTACGTTATGTTTTATTCTTGAGTTCTAAGTACCGTTTACTTCTTTGCATATGATATAGGTATACAGTTAGTCGTCGTCTGTAAGAGGTTACGGAATCACCTCAACCAAGCACTTTATTTCTTATATAATATACTAGTAGTTTATACTATTAACGTGTATCATTCTGGTCTCCCACACCCTGTATGAATATTTTTTAACCGACACATTCCTCATATCGTTGATCTTGTCTTTTTCGAAATGCGTAGTTGACTTGGAACTGTTTTCTTTTCGCACTTCATGAATCAGAGACATTTAAAAAATTAGTATTCATCTTTTTGTGCTCAAGTTTAACAATATACAAGCTAAATTTGTTAAATGGTTTTAATTAATTGATTATAGTATCTATCATTTCGGGCCTGCCTTCAAAGAGATTACCATAGTCAAATATGTGCTTTCTCGCAGATTTACTGCAACTGGAGAATTCTTTAATTTGTCTTCGTACCTGAACCTGAACCTGAACCTGAACAGAATCGCTTAAGTGAGCCCCTCAAATTTTGAAAATATAAACTAAATTTGCTAGTTTACCTAAACTCCTACAATTGTCTTTCATAATCTATTAAGTTTAATCGTTTAAAATATTATTGTTATAAAATAAAGTGCATATTTCGTAGACGTACTTCAATGCCAAGGCAGTATTTAGAGTAGCTAATCTAAAAGGAATTGGAGCACTAATGGCAAAGTTGTACTTCATTTTAACTTATCAGAAACAAGAAACTCAAACTAAAGGCGTCAAACGTTCATTAAAGGTCCTTAGCGACACGGAAAACTTGAAATTTCCTTCTCACAATGGAAAATCGGAAACTCTCAGACTTAATAAAAGACAGGACTTTTAATTCTTGAGACGCAAATGAAAACTTAAGAGAAATAAGAAGTTGGAATGACAGGATACTAAATTTATTTACTAATCCCCTGAGCAATCCCTCTACAGTCAAATTCAGAGTTAACAGAGATAATAGGAATAGGAAAATTTCATACCTTTTTTGGTCTGAATCTAGAAGAAAAAACCGTATGAACCTGATGATTATGAGTTCTGATATGAATTTAGATTCTTTTAAAGCTCTACAAACGCAAATGGAAGTTTAACGGAAAAGAAAATTCTCGAATCAGTCAGGAAATCTTCTCACTACATAATAATGAAATTTTACAAATTTATGCCATTTATCTTGTGATCAGTGAATATAGAAGAATAGGAAATCAAGATTTTTCCTAGTATTGCGTGATTGAGTGATTGACGTTAATCTTAAAAAATACAATAGGTACAAATGCAAAATATATACCTTATCACGTGTTCGGCTTCAATGACTATTACCATAAGGGGATTTGCGTGTGTGTATATGTAGTAATCTCTGAAAACAAAATTATAAAATCAAAAAACAAATAAAATGATCGTAATAGCTGTTATACAGGATTTAACATTTTTTAACCTATACAAGGCACATATGACTGTAATTCCACTAGTTATTTGTTGTGTAGTTTAATGTTTACAATTGATAACTTTTCAGTATACCTAAATTGGAGAAATCTAAATCGTTGGGACAAAACCCAAGGAAAATGAACGCGATTAGCAAATTTGCAAATCGAAAAAGCTTCGGCGAACTGACAGGCAAATTACCCTCAAATTGAACGTGGGCCCGATCAGATGCGATGGCTCGCCTATTTCCTCTCCTTCGGTCCGTTTTGTTTCAATTTTCCATTGATCTCTCCATTATTTCCGCGGCATTGTAATTTATCGGCTTACTCATCCGAAAAACTATTCCCGATTGAAGCAAACGCACCAACCCACTAATTGGATATCGCCAGTCAAGTGGATATAACGAAGAGAAAAATTGCTGCTTAGCTCAAACTCAAACAAAAATTGAGCTTTTATAAAGCCAACTCAATCCCTCCTTTGTTGGTACTTTGGGGAAAACTGGTTAAAGCGGCGATTGTGTTTTGTGTCAGTCAATTATTGCGGCAAATTAAAGACGTTTTCTCTTTAATCAAACAACTTTCATGGAGCTGTGGGGGAGATGAAACTGAAGCGTGTCTAGCACGTCATTTACTCTCGTTAAATGCTAATTAGCCGCTAAAAACTGACGTGAGTTAAATTATCCCATCCAGAGTGTTGAAGTGCCCGCAGAGATTTACGAGAAATCCTGACGTGAAACAATACATACACTTATGGAAATTAGAATTTAGAATAATAGAATTGACACATTTTCGTCATGTACATATATGCACTCTCGTTAACACTTCTAACATATGGGGAGGTCAATGGACTTCACTATTTGATTATGACATATATCTCGTATATACTTACAAATGTATAGCAGTCATGTATAGCATTTCTGACTAGAGTTATGTTAAATTCCTTGGGACATATAACGTCCATGATATACATATGTGCATATATAACACAACACATGCATATACTGATTATACACACATAACACCGCGTATATATGATCACAAATCAGAAATATCTTGCATAATAATCAAATTGCCAATAATATTTGAAACCTTCGTTTACTCGAAATATTCGAAACTCGCATTTCAACTTCTGACACACAATCCGCGATAACACGCATCATAACTCCGATATCAATATCACACTCCACACACTAATCTGTAATATGTAATTAATAGGCCCCATCAATCACATGCGCAACTATTATATCTGCTTAATTAATTTCCAATAACAAACCATAAACTGCTAATGGGCCAGACACGTCTGATACAATTCACTACCGACCAATAGCTTGCATGGAAGGAGAAATTCTACCACAGACGCATAAACTGGATATTAATTTAAACCTATTCCAGATATGAATTTCCAGAAGGAGCCTGGATAATTATGAAAGCTCCCAGATCCTGGATATATATGTATCTGGACTTCGTCTTATTCCGTTTGCAGAGCGCGTTTCTCTCGAAAGCCCGGAGGCAAAACAAAAACTTCTAATGGGGTCACGTATAAGGGCAGCAATACTAAGCTTAGGGATGGTTTATTCATTCATATTTAAGGAAATCTACTAAGAGTGTCTTTACGTGCCTCTTGAATAAAAATTTGAATGAAGTGTTACGCAACTGTGATATTTTGGCACGTATAAAAGTATAACCTTATATATGAAACTCCAACAGATTATCTTTGATTCGTATTTCGCCTTTCTATGAAAATTTCTTTCATATCATACCAGATCACTCTAAAGAAACGAAATTATCTAATAATCATTTGTAATATTCATAATCTATTGATCATAAAGAACATTTTAATAACCATATTCCCATACCCAACTTTAGTAATTTTTCACTTATTGAAAGACTAACACTTGTAAGTTGTCGATCTCTTAAATTCATCTTAAGTGTAACCTTATATTGAAGTAAAGTTAAAAGTTACTAGTGAATCCACGAAAGCGATGTGGGTTCAAGGAAAAAGGGAAAAAGGATTGTGCAACCCGGAGACACGTTTTTCCAGGCTACATTCCCATGTGGGTATGCCTTCAAACATGCGCAATGATGTGGGTGTACCTACTTTGTATGCACAGATGCCTGATGAAGCCAATAAGTAGAAACACGTGTCGCCGAGTTGCCCAGCATCCCCTTTCCATTTCAACTTGAACAGGATTGGGAAAGTTAGTGGCATGTTGCGAACGTGCCACTAACTTTCCCTACTTCATGTTTATTCGCACAAACTTTTTCATTTTTATATTAAATATTCGTAATGTACTGATTATAAGGTACATTTCTATAACCAGATTTATATAATTAAAGAAAATAATATTCCAATTATTGAAAAACTTAATACTTGACACTTTTCAAAGCTTATTTAAGTTTTTCACCCAGAAATCCAATTTTTTGATAAAAACGTTGAATGTTTTGTTGAATACTCATAATTTACTAACCATAAGAGACAGTTCCACCCACAAATCCCTACACTTAACTTTGATAAATTTCCAAATACGTTTCCCAATTGGGAAACGTTCGGTTTAAAACATTTTCAAAATCTCAAAAATTGCTATCAAAATGGCCCCCGTATCGATTATTTAAACCAATTGCTCGTCAGATTGCCGAAATATTGGTGCCCAAAGTGTCGAAAAATTGGTGGCTCTCTTCTCATAAAGAGGTGTTATTTTCGAAGTAATCAACCCTACGTTGTCGCTGATGAGGTTCGGGATCTTTGAAAATACAATTTGGACCACGTTTATTTTAGAGGGACTTTAAAAAATTACGAAAATATATATCAATGCGATTTTGTATTTAAGATATTAAAAGATATTCCATATTGACTCTGGATACCCCATTTGAGTCAAGAGTTTTGGAAAAACCATACGAGGATCATTTTCGTTTATGCATCTGAAAATAAAATATTTCATCCAAACAATTCGCCATATAAGTACGGTCTCATGTTTCACGATAATTGGTCTCTGAACAAGGGCCAATATCACCCCGAAGCATCAAAATTCAATTGAGGACCACCTCTATGTCGAGTGGGTCCAACTAAGTCAATCAAGCAGTAATCCGTACACGTGAGAAGGACCTGTCGTTAGTTCGGGACTAATCGTGTTTACTCAACTAACACAGCCGAAATCCAGTGCTCAATTCGAAACGTTGTCGTAGTACCAATTTGCTTTTGCATTTCCCGTTGTCGTTTCATGGAAATGTACGTTTGCACGTATCCGGAGCGATCCAGCCGACTGCGCCAACGAGCAAATGAAATTTTCATCCGGACCGTCGGCGTTCCAGGATCCAGAAGTCGGCGGATGTAACGTAACGAGATTGGAAAGTTTGATTCTCGTAATTCCGCAATTATTGCCGCCTGAATTATTGTTTAAGCCAGAACGGAGCAGTTAAGGACAAAAATGAGTAATTGGAAGGTTTGCCAGTTTTTCGATCTCATAATGGTTTCCTTTCTTTTCAACTTCAATACGAAAATGCCCCAGCAAACAACGTGCGTTTGGCAAGTTTCAAGCTCCCCATTTCTACCTTGTATTGAAGTCATTAAATTCTTGAGAAATAATTACCTAGGCGGGTCCGACCGTGGGGCACTCGAAGAATGTGTGAAATGCCAGAAAAACCCATCCAGCAGATGTAGTTTATTAAACCTCTGCAGGAGTGGTATTTCTCGGAAAGCCAAAGGTCGCCTTTGGCCATTATGGCCCTCCCGAATGGCATCCGGCAACTTTCTAATTTGGTCTGAAGCTGCGTGCTAAATTCTCGTTGAGCACAGTAAAATATGCATCAACTTCATGCTTGTGCAATTAAACATACACCGCGAGAGGATATTCTAGCTTTATTGTTTCTATAGAACCACACCGTTGGTATTAAAGTTGTAAAACTCAATCGAAAACTTCTATAAACTTCTTTTATAAACTTCTTTTATGGTTATAATGAACTTGGTGTATTATAACCGCCTTCAGTTTTTATATGCAGTAAAAAGCAAAACTCGGCGAAATGGCATAAACGATATTCGGGGTGAAAAAATAAAGGAAATCTCAGAAAGGGCAGACAATATAGAAATAACACAAAACATTTATCTGCAGCTTGAAAAATGTTACCCTTTTATGTTGTCAGATCTGTTAGTCATATGCGTTGCATGATTGATGAGTTCATTGATAAAAAGAGATGATTTATGTAGAATAAGCTCGGAGAAGCTGTTTGGGAAACGAGTGGGAAATCGGGTTAAACTAATTTTACTTCTGGCGGGAGAGGGAGGCAAATAAATAACATAATAGTAATTTATATAACAAGGGCCTGAAGTAGGTCTTTCGATCCCTAGGCGATATTTGTAGTTAGACCACAAGGAGCTGCAAATTAACATTGAGGTTAAAGCATCAAGAGAGTGGGAAAAACCGGGTGTTTAATAGTGATAATAAATAATTCATAAAATACAAAGAACAGAAGAGAAACAACAATATTTGGAAATGCTCCAATGAAGAGGTTGAAGGGAAATGGAAGCGGAATTGCCTTATTTATCTTGTAAGGCAAAGAAGTTCGAAATGGTCCAGTTGTAACGATTATCTTTCCATCTTTCTTGAATTTGTTGCAATCTTTCAGTTTAATTGTGTAGTGGGTTAGTTGGATGCTTTATCTTTGTAATAAGTGTTAATGCAATTTGTTCCATTGCATGTATGTAATTTGTCAAGATTTCTCTCAGAATATGTCCATAGTCTAACAATAATTTGCAGATAGACTTTTTGTTCTTCTTTGTTGCAATTGTTCTAATGATCCATTTATATTTAGACGTTAACGATCGAAAATGTTTTGTCCGTTTAGTAATTCCTATTCTCCTATTTTGAACGTGTTTAGTTAATTTCAATTTTTTATCGATTGTTATCCCTTAGTATTTGAAGTAGTTTTTTTATTTAACTATGTAAATATCTGCTATTAACGTTAGAGATTTTACTTTAATTTGGTGATTTACGAGTAGAAGTTGGTTTTTGGTGGCATTTGGCGTTAGTCTCCATTTATACAGAGAGATCATTTAAATTTCATATCTAGTCAGTTATGAAGTTTGTTGAGGAGAAGAACGTATGTCGATAAAAGTAAATAAAGCAACATAACTTCACTCGGCTTCTTTATCAAAAATGAATTTTAACATCATTTTGTGGCATATGATCAAGCTAAGACCTACATTTTATCCTTTACTTCTCTTGTGTAAAACGTCACAACTGGCTAGATATGAAATTTAAATGATCTCATAGTAGAACCATGTCCTTATGTTGTCCGTTAGTGTTTTAAGTCTTTCTACCGCTTTCTCAGTCGATTTCTCATGTAGAATAAAAGTACTATCGTCAGCATAGCAGAAGTACTTCTTTTCGTACCAGGCGTATACCACACTTCCAATTGTGTTAATCAAATTTTGGGTTTGTTGAAGTGCTGAAAACACTGCGAAAGCCAGAGCAATTCCGTTCCATCTTCGCTGATTACACCAATAATATTTGTTTTTGTTTTGTACTATAATAGTTTCTTATATTTTTCCCAGTACGATTTTCCTTGACCCTGATCTATTTCTTAATATACTTCAAATCAACAACAAATGGCAAATTTAGAAAATCCTATCGAGCTTCATATAATTAGGAAGAAACCTACGGTAGTGAACTATGTCGTGATATTTCAATAATGGTTAAAACGTTACAGAAAAGTCCTATACTTAATTATGGGCGTACTAAGATACTTAACTCCGCAAGTTAAAATCAAAAATTTGCTTAGGTTACTACAACAGAGATGGTGAAGTGCAATAAGCCATACATTATTACATAATTGCAATGCTAAGTCCTGTGACTCAAATCAACCCTTTTTCCTAGAAAACGCGAACAACTGGAACTGCAACTGAATTTTTGATCCCTTTATCAACAACCCCAATGGTGGTCACTTCAGGGGGCCGTTTGGTGCACTCAAGACCATTAATCTTTTCCACTAGTATTGTCTTTCTCATTGGAACTGGACAAATTAGCAACGCGCTCCTACGAGTCACAATGCTCCTGCGATGAATACCCGGAATTATTGTTCCGATTCCGGGTGCTGTTTGTTAAATGGGGCTTGAATCAGTACAGAACTAAAAATCCGGACCCGGTCGCAGCAGTGCAGGGCCCTCAGCTCCCTATGCAGTAATTCTTGTTTCCAGCTGGCGAAGGATTAATTGAAATGGAAAAAGGGGTTCACAGTTCTATAGATTTGCTATTATAGGGCAAAGTTTGTTACTAAAACCGCTTTCTTTCGACTCATGATTTCGGATAAAAAGCATTATGATTTATGAATCACGTTCCTTCGCTTTTTTTTCAATCATGAATCATGTATGACAAAACAGTGATACCAATCCACAATTCCCCTGCTTTCAAGTAATTAAAAATGTCTATTTCAGAGGCACATGTAGGAGTATTGTTATGATGTTTTATAATCGCAATATCCGTTCTTTTGGCCTACCAAAAAAATCAAGGTTAACGGTAATGGTTCATAACTGAAAACTAGGAATCATGATCTCTTGATCAGTTGTTTCAGGGTTTTAGAGAGATTTATATCAGTTCAAACGCTAGTTTCGGTCACGTACAGAAACTTAAACGACAGACCTCAAAAATTCAAATATAATAATCTTGAAAAATCGCAAATGCCCTTAAAATTCATAAATGTTTTCCTACTATGTTCTATGATATTTTGGTCAAATACGCTTCTGGTTTTCAAACATCAAATGTGTGTGTTTAATGTGACATATTTAATTTGATTAAATCTTCCGAAACCAAGCTAGGGTAATATAAACTACAATGTTTTACGTTAAAATCCGTTAACAAGATTACGAGAGTGCTTGATCTGTTCTCGTCTTTGTTGTTAATGCTTCAGTATAATGTCTTATTCCATTTACGTCTTTCTCTTTTCTCTCTTTTTACTTTCTTCTTCATTTTGTCTTTCTGTCATTATCATTCTCCCAAGTTTTGTCTCTTATCAATATTAACCCATTGCCGTTAAGAGGATCCCAAGTACAAAAAGTTTCACTCCTATATATTTAATACAGACGGAAACTTTTTTAAATATGTACTGTAACCAAAACTCCCACTCAATGACGAACCATTTCGAGGTAAACCTAGTTAATACGGAGATAGATTACCGTCTTCCGTCAATGTGTATGGTGGGTTGCCTACAAGCAGGTGTTGTTTTCGACAGTATTGACTATTTTTACCCCATTTACAGTCAACCTGGCTATAAACTGTGGCACCCTTTTTTTTATTAATGTTACTGTAGTTTTGTCTCCATCACCTAGGAATTATTGTACATATTCATAACAAATTGTATGAAATAAATAATGATTCTTCGCCATTTTTTTTCTATTCAGTTTCCAATACCTCCCCCTTGATGGCTTTGTTGAAACCATATATAATCAATAATCAATCATTCCGCAAAACGAGCAAAAATATGCACTAATAAAAACGGTTAGGTAGATATACGAATATTTCAGAATATTCATCGGTATACATATCAACGGTAATACACATATTTTTAATTTATCTGCTCTAGAGAACTAACAAAACTGAAACAAACAACGATCTGTTTTCATTCGAGTACACGAAATTGAGTTTTAAACTGCCCATATATAATACATAGATAAATAATGGACACACGTGAAATAAATAAATATATAAAGAAAATTTACAGAAAATAATATATTTATCATTTTCAGTCTTTATGATAAAGTTCAGTGAACATCTGGGGAACAAAAGCTTTATTAGGAACATTATTGCAGGAGTAAATAAAATATGAACATATGGTAAAGATTCATTAAGTTTTACGATGGCAAAAGGATGCGAGTTATGACGTCGCATTTAATTCTACAGAGCAAGGAAAAATGCCTTAAGGGCTGCGAAGTTAATTACACGGAAGGCTGACAGCGACCCTAATTCACTCGGACAAGAGTTATCCGGGCGGAGCCATAAAATATGAAATCGCAGGAATTAGACAATTTGTCATGTAATTTAATTATGTCCGGGGATAACGGCAGCCCTTAATACGGACATTATGGCACAGACGGCGGAAATTTGAAGAACAGACTATAACCCTGACCGAGATTAATTTTGCCAGGGTTAGTTTAGGCTAAATCGTTGTTCTGGGAATTTACTAATATGACAGTTACTTAACCAGATCGTCAAAAAACCCTTAAACAAAGAAAGTAAGGAAACTAAACATAGTCAAATGTCATTAATAGATTAATTAAATCTAAAAACAGCAACATCTGCAAGTTCGCTAACGCATTTCCAGAAATAATGAGACATGCTTAAAATCTGACACGAAACTATTTCAGGAAGATTAAGAACGCTTTCGCTTTGGATGGATGCCGATCCAACGTTTCCCCGATAGATGATAAAGCTGAAGGCAAGTTCGAGCAGAGATGCAATCGAATGTTATTTCAAAATTATGGCCGTCCGTCAAAATACGAGGAAATGATGTATTGGAATTACATGCTTGAAATTGGCTTATGAAATATTTAGTTTTGGTTTTTGTGGAAAACAGAAGTCCAGAAAAAGTCCCAAAATAAGAGAAAATTTGATCAAGGGTGTTACATCCCCTACATAGACTTATGTGAGGTTCTGCTTCAAATTACATCCTCAAAGGCCCCGAGCCTTCAATTGAAGCTACCTCAAAATTTTCTCTTTCATCTACATTTACAGTTACTACCTTTTACCCTGTATGTCTAATATGAAATTTTATTCAATGCCTGAAAGAGCAATCATTTTTCCATTATTGGTGATATGTATTCTTATTTCACCTTAGATATCTCGATCTGTTTCACGAAAAATCGATTAAACGAACGATATGTTTTGATAATGCAACAAGGAAATTGCAACACTTATTTAAAAAGAAATGTAAAGAACGAACTGAAATTTTAACTTTCAGCATACTGTATATTTCCCAAGTTTTCATTCAACTTTCAAGTGAGGCATGTTTGCACCAATGGTCATTGTTTTCGTGTAGTATCTCCAGTTCTCCGATTTTTCATGATTAATGAATTGCCCTGTATATGTGAAGTAAATACAGATATTAGAGTTTGGGTATTTACCTATTTCAGTACTGTCTTTTTTATCTTCAACATGGCTTCGGTTGTGAATATTTGCGTCTTGTTGTATCTTGGGAAGATGCCTTTTTTTCCTCTTCAGATTGTCCGATTTTTAGGCTATGTAGGCTATATGCTTCCGTGCTTTTCTCTGGATGGCTTTTAGATGTCCACTTTGGTTGTTTTTATAAAGGAGTAAAAATCAGTATCCTCCTGAGGCTCAAATTCAGTATAATTAGTTTCCTGAATCAGCATCCGATTTCAGCAGCTTATCAATGGAGTGAATCTTACTTGATGACCTTAGGATCCCATCAATAGTCGTCGTAGATCTCTCAAAAACTTGAATTTTGACCTTTTCTGTCTTCTCAACATAGACGTAGATCGTTGACGATAAATGTTGGGAGCTTTAAAAACTCCTATTAGAACTTTTTAAGCACAGGAAGTGCCATAGACTTTTTAAGAAATGTATATGTACTTCCTTAGCCAACTCGACCGTTCCGAGCCGATTCAATGCGTATGCTGCTTCAGCTATATCGCAGCACTTCAAATTTAGCGGTGGTGAAAATTGCTTCTCTCCAACTTCGAAAATTACATCTTAATATGCACTCTTTAACACTTCAAAAATACTAGCACGATCTAGGGCCTGTTTATTTCGAAACATAACACTATAATTAATTCATAAAAACATGGAAGGAAACCCAACGTTTGCCAATCTACAAACGGTTCGTCGAATACTTCTTTCCTATTGATATTTTCCATAATTTCCCCTTCGGGACGATCAAACGCATCTCCCTCTCCTTCCACATCATATATTATTTTGCTTTAGGTTGAAGAACACATCATAAATAAAACAAGCCCGTTCCCTTATCAAAGTTAACTTTAAGGAGAAATATTAGGAAATAAATCCAGGAACAAAAGTCAGCCATGCGAATATTCCGCGATTCCTGATAACAAAGCCACGTGGGAGAGGACCCTTTCCTTGGGAAAACGTTGGGACAAAAGCTGAATTTCTAGAAAAACAAAGGACTAGTCAAGCGACCCCGAAATGAAATAAAATTGATTTATGTTGTTTCATTAGGGAAATATTTTTTGGAAACGATTTTTTTTTTAGCCACTCAATGAAGCATTTTATTCAATTACCAAGAAGAACAAGTTGTAAAAGTCTTGAAGAGACTTTCTTTGCTGACTCATGGCACTTACCAAATCTCCATCGACGGAAGAAATGAATGCAAAACGTTTCTTAGAAACAATCGGACATGGTTTTACTTTCATTTAAATACCAACTTGACCAGTATCAATTAAAACGTTATTCTCGTCATAATCATCACCGGTTTTGTAGTACCCAAAATTCCTTGTCGCCTCCTGAGCTTACGAGGGATTATGCTAGATGCAAGATTGAGGCAGTTTCCTAAATTTCCATATTAATTAATTCCTGTAGCGAAATCAATTGAGCACATATTAAGTCTGGCGATATGCAAATTTCGACTGAAACTCAAGGAGATTTGGATGGCTGATGAAATAAACACGAAGTAACATCGCTTGGATACTAATAACGTTCTTAATCATTCGCAAGTGGTTTCAGAAGATAGGAAAATCTGGTTGACATATCAACGCTGTTATAATTTCTTATTGCAACATGAAAGAATCACTATTGATGAACCACAGATCACTAGGAAGTATTCACAAATGACTTCTCTTTCGAGTCGTCCTTAACACCAACTTTAAATAGGTTTAAGCGTCAACTTTAAATGGGATTCTTTCTTTTGAATTCGAAAACATCCCCTTATTAGATAAGCATCTCCCGGCAACTTATTTTCATTTTCCCCTCTCCCTCGGTTCCGTTCGCCAATAAAGACTTCGATTAATATTTAAAGTTTTGATTCTCATTTACTCAAGAAAGTCAATATTAACTTTCCTTGCATTCGGCTGCAATCTCTGCCGCTTTTTAAATAATGAACTCGTCTATTTATGAGCGATCTGTTGCCGAAGTTTTTAGTTTTTAAAAGTTCGGGGAAAACTTAAATGTTTCGCAATAAGTTCGCCCCGGAGATCCATTATTCCCAATACAAGTATCGATTTCCATAACAACTTCGATCCCATCTTAAGTGAATTCAAATTGATTTAGCTTGTCCACGAGCCCATTAAGCGCCTCCAGTGTCCTCTAATCCAATAACCGAGACAATAAATAAAGCAATTAAGAGAGCCAGAGCTACATGTGTTTGCTCTAATTAGATCGTGGGGACTCTATTTACGTCGAGAAAGTTACTATCTCTGTGTAATGGTGTAGTTCGCCGCACTGAATGTGTTTCCATTATAGCGTTTATCGGATCGATATAGTAAAAAGGTCCGAGATTTATTAGATTGGCCAGATTACAGGGAGGAATTAAAATTAATATCTCCAAACTAGCAGTTTGGGAGACCTCAAGCCGAGCCCCAGGCGGCTAAAATACGGCTGTATATAGTAGTTTCGAATAATGTTTTTGTTTCGAGTTTGGGTTGAGGTTCGAGATTTCCATAAGTCCACGAAGGAATTAGGGATTTGATGACATTTGCGAAGAAACGGTATTAAATTTCCGCTTTGGTATATTCCCTTTATTTTAAATAAATATCTTCTAAGTCTTCGGACGTCAATATTGAGCTTTGGGAATTTAATACTGGACCCATATCGGTTGATTAGACCGAAAAATCAGCACCTCAAAAATTTCGAAAATTTCCAAAAATTTTTCAGAAATTTCAGCCACGATATTTCATAGTTTTAGTGTTAATATGTTAAATGTGAAGATTACACTGGAGGATATCTGTTATTATGATTCCCAACTATTTATTTAAATTCTGATTTTTGAGCGATTTGTTCCTCCGTTATAATACACAATTTCTTCAAAAGAACCATGTTTGTTTGGTCCTAATATCATTACAGTTGAATTGCGTGACGACATTTTGATATTAATTTCTGAAAATATCTCAGTCATCCGGTGTATTATGATTCATCTCTGTTATAAGGTCATCCACTCTGGAACCACGTATTATCAGGACTAAAGCCGGAGCCTCATGCATCCGATTTCCGACATCTGATGTTCAAAAATACGTTTCCCTAATTAACTTCTCAAAAATCAGCTTAAAAATCGTAGAAATTCAAGAACAAAAAAAATTAACAAAAAAATTAGGAAAAATGGTTATACTTGGATAGCATAATAAAAAAATTAAGATTCTCTGTGGAATAGGACAAATCCTTAATTTCAGAAGATTGAAGCCTATTACGCTATGTGCCTCATTCCAGCTTTGCGTTTAATTAATACAAGCACCCCCAAGACCGACTTAGATGCTATTAGATCCCGTCAGTTCGGTTCATCTCAAGTCAATCAAACACAAGAAGAAATAGACAATGTCAACGGCAAGTATGTTCGACCTGCAGAAAAAATATCCAACCAGCACCACCAGCCGCGTCTTTTTTGCTGCATCTCCACCAGATCTTTCAAAATGTATAAAGTCAAAGTAAAATAAGAATGTGTTTTTTCGGATTTTGGAAGACAGAAATAGGATACATAGAACTACGACTAATGTCCTCCGCATAAATTTTTATACATTTTACACTCAATAGTCGTAAGTTCAAACCGGTGTGAGTTATGGCAAAATAGCTTGTACATTCATAACTTAGTTTTTCAAAACACATTGGAATATCAAATTTAAGATGTGTCAAAAATTTTACTTTCAGATTTGACGAGAATATACTTCTGATTTTTTCTAAATATGGTTTCCAATTTCTTCACTAATTCACTGACAAACGTGGGAAAATTTTAGTCTTATTCATGGTTTAAACATTCACAGCCTATTAAAATTCCGAGATCACGCCCCTGGATAGATACTTGGATATTTATATGAAAATTTTAAGGAAAATAGAGGAAAGTTTAGGCTCTAAATACCTCGTTAAATATATGCATCAAAATCGGTAGCTTGCCTCTTAACGACGACACAGGCATTTCCTCATTCAACTGTTTCGTCTTTCTTTAGAGATTTATTTGCAAATTTACGGGAAAATAAAGGAAAGTTTGGATATTTAATATCTACAAAAAACAGTGGCGTAGCTGACAAAATTATCATTATTATATAAATTTCCCGTTTTAAATATTTTGTGTGCCTCTTTTAAAATCAACCTGAACACGTTTCTGGTTGACTTTCTGGGATTACAGAGGCGTTATTTATACCCAGTAAAAGGGGTGCCAAACATTTTTTTTCGTAAGGCTACTTGTAATTTTGTGGAAAATGTGAATTATTTTAAAAGCATCTCAAAAAGAGGGTGTCAAACTACGCTTCCTATAAATCCGTCGATATAATAATAAAAAACTAGTAGAGTAAAACATAAATTTTTGTCATCAAATAGCGATATATCTCTCTCTGGCCATTTCCATCGGTAATAGAAAATATTTACCATTTCGCGAACAGGAATTTCCAAATTATTTATTTATTGACTTACGGATCGTTGGACCCACATCCCGCCTAATTACAGCAATTTTTAAATAAAACATATTCATTTTATTTCATTTGCATATTATTTATTTACCCATTGCAGGCTCCCTCCAAGTCTAACCCAATTCCGATTGGTCCGACCGTTTATTTGCATTTCACTCAGTTAATGTGATTTTTAGTAGCGCACGTTTTCGATCTATTATACTTTACTATTATATCCAATTTAAATTAACCGATGAAATTTAATCCCATGGTATAATAACACGTCGTAATCGACAAAAAAAGTGTAAATTATTATAACACAGACCTTGAACCGTAAGTCAAAAAAAAAACTCTAATTTCAAGACGAATAATTCACCAATCTTGAGCCATTTTTCTCCAGTTTGCACGCCGCTATTGCTCAGGAAGCTTAAATTGCTTAACCGCGAATAATGAGGTTCAATTGTGAGAAAGTAAAATTATTCTTGGGCAATCAAATTGAGCTCAAAGTGACCTAGGAGTATTCGGGTATCATGTAGTAATGCAATTCAGTGACAAAAGTAATGGGGTTAAAATTTATTCTGGAATATAGGGTTGGTTCAGGTTAGTTAGGAATTTGAAGAAGTGAACTAAGGGTGAAATACTCTTCTCATAACCGCGCTACTACCGTTTCATCGAGTCGAATTTAAAATTTGAGATACGCTGTATTGCAAAAACTCTGAAGACAAATACGTTAAATTTTTAGTTTTTTTTAATGATTTTTTGGATTGTGAAATTTTTTTTCAAAGGGTTTGATGGAATGGGCATCAAGAAAAAATACAGAACATGAACAATATCCAATACCTTTTTATAATTGCACATAGTGAAATATTAAATTTCCTGGCGGGTTGTCTTTGACGAAGAATGCCTTACTGAGGGCATCGATCGAGGAATCAATCTTTACCAAGTACATTATCCAATTTAGGGCACAAAGCCTTACTAAAAGCTTTTAGATGTGTACAGCCAAGTTTGCGTCGTCGTCTTGTTTATCTTTTATAATGGATCAGTTCGTCGGTACGGCATATGTCAGCCCTGTCCGTAATCCCATTCCATTTCCACACTGGACGCAATTTATTTTTCCAATTTCCCCCTCGATGATAAGTGATTGCGTTGCTCGCCGCAAAGTTCCATTTGGAAATGGAACCGATATTGTTTCGTCGGTTTCGGTCAGCGTGACAACCCCTCAATGGGTTCCAGTGTATTTAGAGGATTTGCGGCTCGTAAATTACAAACATGTATTGAACGCCACCGCGTATAATTCGGGCGGTTTTCGATGCGGTAACTCGGGTTAATGCGAAGCGATTTGATTCCAAGTAATTATTCGATTAATTCAAATAAGGGGAATTAATTGAGATTTTCAGAATGCACAAACAAGTGCTTTTCTTATTTATAATAAATCATTCGGCTACATATGGCGAGTGAAGGGAAGGCGTCGAAGGCAAACATTGTTTCACCAATATTGGAAACTAAAAGGCCGTGACTAGCTGCGGGTTTTTCAATTTTCCCTCTGACATAAGTGATGTTTACAACTGAGGAATTTTCCACTGTAAACCGAAAATGAACATCTGCCAGTCGCGGCAAGAAGTGAAACTTTTCTAATTTGAAACAGTGAAGCATGTTTGTGGGCTCTATGAATGTCAAATTTATAACCTTGCAACACCTCTATCATTAGAATTCGATTTTTACAAACAAAGTTTACGAAGAATTTCAAAATTCTTTATGAAAAGAATTCCACATATATTCTAATGCCCTAAAGAAAGGGGTAAATGGACTTAATCAATCAATCTCAAATCTCAATCAATACGGCCAGGCAACCAGTAATACATGCCTATCAACTAATCTTGCTAAAGCGCTCCCTAACAGCGAGTAGATGGATAATTTCACAATGTTTCACAAATGTTGACTCTGTTTACTTCTAGGAGAACGAATCTTTAATTTGCCTTTATTGATTGCATTTTAAGTCAAGTGACACTTAAAATTCGCAGGCTTATAAAGATTGTTCAGACCAATGTATTCAGACCAAAATCTTTTGACAATTGAAGGTTTTCACATTTTTTCAAAAATCGAGTAAACTGATGCCCCATTTTCCTGGATTTTAAATTCTTTCAGCTTCAAATTGTCTCTTTTTTGAATCACATAAAACACTAACTTTACAAGTTTATAAAGATCATTCAGAGATATCTACCAGAATGATTCGACCCTTCTATATTTGACCATTTTTCCAAAGAAATTAAAACCTCGTTTTCCTGGTTTTAGGCCAGTTCACAGTCAAGCTCTGTACATCTCACACCTTTAAATTTCATTGATTTAACTGGCATTTTCAGACCAGTATTATTTTGCCATAATTCTCTCACTTTAGTCTGAAATTATTCCAATAAGCAAATGAAGCAAACATCCACATTGGTAGCTAAAGCCTTAGGCCAACCGGGCGAGGATGCACTAAATTGGATTAGACGAGATCTGTTTACCGAAAATAAGTTAACTATCGACGTTTAATGGCTTCGGCACTGCCGAACAAGTAATTTCCATTATCGCATTTATTGGAACAATATTAGCGGAGCAATCCCGGTTTTCGTGAGAGGAGCATGGAGGGGGGGGGGGGGGGGACAAAGCAGGGGACCGTTATTATTAGTCCCTTTCGCTGCTGCGGAATGCTGGATAACCCGGCCCTAATGTCTTAATGGGTTGCTGAATCCTATAATGGACTCCGGAAGATGTTGAGCCTAATTTGAAATAAAATATAGTTTCTCTTAGTGCATTTGAGAGGAAGTATGGAGAGCGGAGGAAGAAAGCTTTAAAATTTGGAGAAAGGGCATTTGGTTTGAACAACTGTGATAGAAAATAGTGAATGAAGTGTGTGGAGTGAAAGGAGGGAGTTTTACTCCTCTACACAACGAGTGACAGTATGGACCATGAGAGTACGTTTACTGTATGTACGTAAAACAAATTTCATAAATCTTTGATGCTTTGCTTTACAAGATGGATTACTTTATATATGAAGTATGAAGCATTTTACCTATATTAGAACGTTCACCTTCGATTCTATATAGAATTTTCCTGGCGTAGTGAGAAAGTAGGATTATCGAATTTACCGCTTAATTATAATTAAAAGCGATACAGGATGTTTCAGTATTAACCAAAAATAGCAAAAACTAAAAAAAAACTTTAACACCCTGTATAGAATTCCTTATTACCTTACTCTTAGGTTACAAGATGGTCAAGAATTACTGTAAGAAGACATAAAAGGTCACAAGTTGTATGAAAGAATACGCTATACCGAACATAAGAAAATAAATGGTAACTGTATCTTGCATAACGCGGCATACCAATATTTTTATTTTCTTAAATTGGTTAAAGTTACAAATATTTTGCTGTCTCCCAGTTTTACTTAGTATCGTATCGTTTGCATTGACGAAATAGCTTAGTGTTAACTTCCATTTAAAGGTTGATTCTCACTATACATTCGGTTTCCGTCTCATATCCATTCCATATACACACATATGTACATTGCATACAATTTGATACTTTACAATTGATAGAACTTGAGAGATATAAACGGAACAGAGAAATGTGCATACACTCACAATTTAATACCGTATACACAGGTACATAGAGATTAATTTCTCTATGGAATAACTTCCGGAACGTTTACGGACCAAATATGGAATGGAAAAGGAATGTATAGTGAGAATTAACCTTTACCCGGAACCTGGGGAAGTGGGAATGATATATTTAAAGAAATATATCAATTTGTTCTCAGTAAAATTATAATATAAACTTTTGTAACCGATTTTTCACTATTTAAAAAATGCCCCAATTTAATATGCCTCACGAATGCCATACCAAGACATCTATCATTGGATAAAATAATTAGTAAAAATTACTGATATAAAATCCGGGTGCACTTATCCAACCGTACTGTAATTCAATTTTGGTCAATTTTCCACCCGACACACTTGAGAGCATTTGCTGGTAACCTACATATGTAACCATAATTCTGGCAGACTCGAAATACAAATCAAAGATGAAACATCAATCAAAAATATTAAATCTGAAAGCTCAGACATTGATTAACAAGTGGGAGATTTGAAACCGTAGTTGGAGAATTTTGGATTGATGTATAAAAGAACGAGGTGACACCAAAAAAGGTGATACAAATCGAAATTGTTAAATAGTACCTACGTTAAAAAAAATCCAATAAAAATTCCTTCGAACATTTTAACCTCCGCTACACTTCGTCAATTCGTGTCGTTATACCGTTCTCCAGGAGCACGGGTAATTTTATTTTGGAATTAAGTTTCAGCAATGAATTACAGAAACGGTTACAAATGGACGTGACGATTGTCTAAGGTAATTGAATAAGCATACATGACATGATGCCTCACAGCTAACGCGCTTTTGTTAAAGCACGACGGTAGCTATCAGACGGTTGTTAAAATTACCATACCAGGTAAACAGTACACGTGAGATTGTAATGTAATATAAAACTGACAACATCAGGGCAAAGTTTTCTTGGGACTAACGGGACTAAGCAACTACAAACACCACAGCTGATTAAATTCGATGCTAGTGTATAGCTTTCGCAAAGAAATAGGTCCCTGATTAAAGTGCACATAAACAGTATTTCACAGACCTACTTAACAAACGATTTTGTGAGGGTTATTGTTCATTTTTCATATGTAACTAAAATCACATTACAGAAAACAATTGAATAAGGAATAAGGATATCATATTTGTTTTAAAAATAGTGAAAAAATCTGCTACATATAATAAAAGTTGAATGAACTCTTCAAAACGGAGGTGGTACCACCATAAGACGTGGAGGTATGCAAATGAATATTAATTCACAATGAAAACATTAGTTTAGTCTGTAATGTTACAAAAAATGTGAATTTGGTACGTGAGTAGGTATTAGGTGGATTTAAAGGTTGCAAAAATAAAGCTGGGGAAACTTTCTATTTCTACTCAGTAGTAATCTCGTTAAGACCCTAAATTTCAACGTAATGCGGCTTATTTCGTTTTATTATAATATCTAGTCCCGTTGCATACTCAGCCAAAAGGTAACCAATTATATTATTTACTTTCATGCGTAAATTGCAATTTAATGATTTAGCATGTCCTTATAATAAGGTCGTAATTTTTTAGACAGTGATCTATATCTCGGTTTACTTTTATTATTTAATAATAAATTGCACAAACATGACAGAAGCAGATATAAACAAGCAATTGGAAGCCCAAACACCTATTTTTTCAAATATTCCAAATAAGAAGCATGAAGAGTAAAATCACATCGTTTTAATTGCAACCTCAGGCCCTCTCAGCGAAACGAGCGTAACTAATATCATCTTCATTATACTGGGTGTCCAATCCTGAACATAGAAGATTAACATGGGAAATCAGTTTTTATTTTTATTGCGCCTGTACGGATTATCTAATTGAAAAACTTTAACATGAAGATAATAACTCTCAAGACCGGCCATCATTCCGCAATTTTTCAATCTTCTACTTGAAGTCGTTTTGGCTCAAAACGCCTTTAAATTTTAAAAATTTTAATGTCCCGCGAAACCGTTCGAGGTCACTATTGGTCAGAGTCAAGGTCAGAATTAAGCAAACACAAAGTCACCAACAATATAAGCGTAAAAACCTTATATTAAAGGAACTTTCTCTTTTTGCTAATTTCTAAGCAATTTTTAACTTATTTACGAGATAATTCAGTGAAAAGTCAATGGAAAACCTGAGGATAATTATAATGTAATCTATAGTAAATAAAGTTTCTTATCAACCTATGGTAATAACACAAAGTTATTTGAGAGTTATTTGGAGCCCAACCATAACATATATCTTCTATCTCACTCAAGATTACGCAGAACATTCAAATTTTTGAAATTTGTAAACGTTTTGAGCAAAAATCGCAAACAAAATATTAGAAGATTGGAAAAAAATGCGGAATGATGGCCGGTCTTGAATACTTTGGTCTCCATGTAAAAGTTTTTCAATTGGATAATCCGTGCAGGCATAAAAATATAAAAGCATATTTCCTATGCTAATCTCCTATGTCCAGGGTTCGCCTGGACACCCAGTACGTACTTAGATAGTCAGATATATTTTCTTATAATAAAGCATGAACAGTAATGTAAGTCGCAACACTATTGTTTATTCTTCGCCCAGATTGGATTTACATAATCATTACCCAATCCTTTGTTTCAGTTTCGACCCACAATACAATCTTGTTATAAAATATAAGTAAACGACCATTACTATGTAGGATGTTTGAAAGTCTAATAGTCGTTATGATGACTAAACCAGAGAATACACATGTACTGAGTTACCATACGGGAAAATACATTTTAGTCATTTAGACTGAACCACAAGAGAGATTAGAATGTAATATGTAATGAAGTAGTAGGGAAAGCTAGTAGTTAATGAAGAAGTTAAATATTCTTTCAGTTTGCTTCTAAGTATTAATTTTCAAAGGCATAAAACCATATTGTAGGTAAGAAAAATTCTGGAAAAAATAAAAGTGTTGGGATTCTGATGGGAGCAGTTTATTGACGAATTTAAATTAAGATGGATACTCTTTTTAAGCTTGAGCAAAAAAGAATGTTATTCCTATACTACTGTCTCTTGCTTCATCGGTTGCTACTATCTATCAATTTATATTATAAGAGAACTGGAGGGCTGGCAGCAGCCATAAAAATGAGCAACTTGGGGAATGGCTTCAATGCAAAAAGACAAGGGTCAAGGTAAGTAAATAATCGAGTACCCAACTGTAATAATAAATAGATTTGTGACTATGAACAGTTTTTACTCCAAAAAATATTTTTTTGTTCAATTGAAACTCGGCTTGAAGTCACTTCGTATCTATCTCATTTATTCATAAATGACATGAATATGGAGATATGTTTAATGTAAATGATGAACTGCATGGATCATGAACTGAATAATCAATCAATATTAAAATTTATATGAGAAGTGTAAGAATATATTCAGAAGCAGTGAGTCTGGAACGGACGCCCTAGTGAGCTTCTTTCTGTAATACCTACCAAGATATCGGATTCCTATACTATTTCAATTATCACCCTCATAAAGTTAGGTATTAAATTTATTACCATCTCAAGTCTTATCTTCTTTCAGTAATCTCTAAATCTTAATACTTATATTCTTAAATATATTATAAACAATAATTATAACTTAACTATAATAACAATTCCAAAACCCCCAGTTTGTGTACTTACGTTCTGAGTCGTTACGTGGAACGGAAGAAAACACAACAATGAATAATGGTAAGATTTTAGAGGTCAGCGTATGAATTCACCATTAGAAAGTGCAGTGCATCAAAGATAACCCCTCAGCCAAAAATCATCAAATCAAAATGAGGATTGAATCTAATTTTTTTACAATACTTTTTAAGCATAGTGCCTTGCCATTATAATATAAGAATCATAATTAGAAAGTGTTAACTGAAAAAGGTCTTCCCTAATAATGTAATAATCTTTAATTAGAACATTAACAGCTGAGGTATCTACGTTAAAAAATCGTTTCGTGCTAAGACTTACCTTAGGTTGAAGATTCTGGTTTCTTTGGAGAGAAGAGAAGACAATTCGAGAGGGTCGTAGTCGTAAACAAGACCACGTTAGGTTGTAATTAATCGAAAGAGCACCACGTACTAACACAATAGAAGCTATTCGCGAACTGAGAAAAGACTGAAAATTGAAAACTTCATCAGAGAACAGCTGATTCTCTGACAGCTGTCAGTGCCACATATTGACCGTATTAATTTGGAGTCAAAGAGTTGTTGGATTAGCAATCTGTCTCTCTTATACCTATCACTGAATACAGGGAAAGACAAACAAATCCTCACAAACTGGGCTTGAAAGAGAATAGATCCACAGGCGACTATGGGAAAATCCGGAGTTGTCACATTAGGAAGTTTTACTTTCGTTTTTGTATTTTAATATTGACGAAATGATAAAGGTAACATTACTGTTCATTTTTCGATTTACTTAAACCCTATCCAGTGGAAAGATATAGCAAATGTAAACATCATGTGACCCTTGGTAGCATGTTTCATTAGTTACAAATAGTTTACAGGATCGCATTTGAAATGGATAAAAAATGTCTCTGTCTCTGAAAACGTGACTATTCAAAAATGTAATAACTCAGTATTATGAGTATTCTTGTACTGTAAATTATACATAATATAAATAAAAAATAAAATAAAACTTTCGTTAATTTTTTTTTAATTTAAATTACTCTCAGTACGGCCCTGACAAACTGCATCTTTCTATTGAACATACCAAAATAATAAAACTGGTAACCATACTATAGTTGTTCTACGCATAATCTTTGAACTTTTACGAAAAGCAGTGGCATAGCTTGGCAGTTTTTAATTTTCTACTCTCATATAAAACTTAATCATTATTTGAGACATTTTTCACCCTCGGCAATCTGCAGCTGTTAACCACTCAGTTGTTTTAGACTCAAAATTCAGTATTTAAAATGGAAATTTAAGTGTCAAAATATGCATAAATTGAGAGGTGTAGAGCTTGCAAATTTCCAACGCAATAATTTAGCAAATGTATTCTCAGGAATACGTAAACCGAAATAATTTGTGGGGGTTTAACATATTTTTGAATGAGAAAATTAAACTATATTAGATCAATCCAGGATTATTAGCCCTATATGGGGATGATTTCACTTTCTAACAAGGTAATGCACCTACAAAAGCGATTTTGAAGTTTTATTATGGGTTTATAAAAGCCCTGATTTCAATCGCAAGGGTAATCTTTGAGCAGAAATGGTAAACTATATTTTAAGGCAAGATTTCTGACCACGAAACTATGAAGAACTGGTCAAAAGAATATACGAAACTACTAACCTACTTACCAATGCAAAAAATACAAGAACCCTGTTATCAAGGATGGCTTATCATTTTCAAACAATCATCCAGAACAATGGTGAAACTACCAATTAATACTAAAACTATATAAATATTTTTTAAATTTAGTTTTTAGTTTAATTTTTAATTTAATAAGATCAAATATAAAACCTGGAAAGGTGAGAGTCTAAAGATAAACACCTAGAAAAGAATCTCTTAATAGATTAGAAGTTAGAATAATGCTTATCCCAGAAATTTATGGCCACTACTGTGCCTCTAGTTATTTTAAGGCCCAATGAATCAAATCTAAATGATCAATATTTTTAAAACTAACCAAAACTCTCAAGAAACTTGTGAAGGATTGTTAAACCATACTAATAAATAAATTATCAATATTTGCAAAATTTGAGGAGATTAAAGGCAAACTTCTTTTGCGCTTCTCAGGCAATAAAACAAATGATCTAAAAAACAATTTATTTGTTATTACTTTACAGTGACAGGTCTTCGAAGGAAGATTCGTTACTCCTGCTGAAAAAATAACCACTCATTACTTATAATAGGAACAAACCGCTCTCCAATGAAATAAAACATAAACACGAGTTATAAAAATGTAATTTTATTTCGGAAATAAAAAAAATTATTTACCCTAGCCCGATACAAAATTTTTTTTAGTGTAGACCCTAATAGAATATATATACAGAACAAAAAGCGTTTGAAGTTAAAAAAGAAAACTTTACTCACTAAACGATTATCCATTACGATATTAGCATATCACAGAGGAGACATTAGACTACGTATATTCCTACTACTAACGACAAAAGCTGGTTGGGAATAGTGAAATAACGAAACTGAAAGAAAAATAAATAGCTGAATAGCAGATTAAATGGTGTTTATACTTGACGCTTCTGAAATGCAATTACGTTGCACTTTTATGTTAAAATAAACATGCGAAAAATTCTTTAAACTTAAACACATAATAATCTCTATATAAATGACAAAAATGCAACTGAAGGCCCTAAAATGGCAACTATACTTTGTAATAAAACTGTAGATGTAGTTAGGAGCAAAAAATTCGTAATTAAATATGACAAGGCAGAGATGTTCCTAAAGAAACTAGGATGGAAAATGAACCAAAATCCAAAAAAAAAATCGCATTCCCCAGGAATCTTGTCACGAACCGAGAATATTGCACTTGGGTGTCACAATGTCCCTGTACATGGAAGAATCCCTTATCACGAATTTCTGCTCCCTAAGAAACTAAATAATGGGGAATGGGTTCATTGAACACATCAATTAATACTAAAAACAAACCTTAAGTTTAAACTTAGCAATGTCATTTATCGAACTGTAAATACGAACTAAGCGAATCAGTCAAATGTGGCTCTATGGAACCAAAAAGGTCAATAATTACCGTTGTACGGAGATTTTCTTATTCCTGAAAAACGATCTCCTTAATCCGGTATTTTAAAACGACGTGAAACTTCATGCGAACCACTTACACTTAAACCTTCAACTTTACTGCAATTGGCTAGTTTTTGAAAAATTTCTTAAACTTCAATTGCAATAGATACGAAGGTGTCCATTTTGTTAAAAAAAAAAAAAAAACTGGCGAATGACATGTGCACCAACTCTTATACTAAATCATCCAGCTATTGGGGAAGATATTAGTGCGGCACTCCACGATGCAAACTGACGATTACTTCGCAACCGAACACAAGCCACATCACTTCCTTACGAACCTACTTACTTGTTCGCTCGGATTTGGGGATTGGGACTGTCCTCCTTGCGAAGGCGACTGAACGGTCACAGCGACGATTGGTTGACCGCTAGCCGTCTGAAGTCGCACTGGACTATTCTGCTTCATTTAGGGAAAAATTAAATTTTATTGCCTCAAAAGTGCGACAAAAAATGATAACAAACCTGTCTCACTGTTACGCCTTGGTTCAGAGCCGCCGATACTTGGGAGAGTAAAGCCTGTTGTGACGTATTGGTCGCCCCTTGTAGTTTGATTCCAGCAATTGTAGTACCAGGTTGAGGTCTCAAAGTGGAACCCAATCCTTGGGAGGACGCGGCAACGACCTAAAAGAGATATTCGTTTATCAATTAGAACACGAAGATCAGTTATTGTGTTTATTGTCGCAACAAATGCGGGAAAACACTTTCCGTAATAATTATAAAAAAAAAAATTTCTGCTGGCATTTTATGACCTTAGATGCTCTTTTTAAACAGATATCATTGATGAAGTCACTGTCAATGTCACTTTATAAAGTATTACGTGCAAAACAGCACTTGATCTTCTTTCCCACAATAGTTAAGAAACGTATAATTTTCTCGCATTTGCATGCGGAAATTAAATAACAATTGAAATTAAATTTAATAAAAATGATCAAAAAAATTGAATGCATTTGTTAAATGAATAAAGAATAATGACTGTAAACTTACCTGGATGGTCTGTTTGCCCCCTTGCGCGGTATTAACAGGAATAACCCTAGGCGTGGCTTTGGTTAAGACAACAGGTCCTTGAGTCACATTCAAGGGTGTTCTAATTACTTGCTGAAACTGCTGCACGGTCATGGCTTGTTTCGGGCCTACTATTAGTTGCGCAGTTTGTACTCCCGAGCCTTTTGCCCCTGCGGTAGCGATGCTTAATTTCTGACCACTGACAGCCGCCAGTTTCTTTTGTGCTAACAGCTGCTGCTGAATTTGTAACTGACGCACGTGGGCAGTGTTCGCCTTTAAAGATGGGGTGAGAGCTTTAGTACCAGGAGCGGCCAGAGATACGGGTATAGTGACTGTTTGAGCGGCTAAAAAGTAAGAATAAGACGATTTGTCAGCTTGTAGTATATGTGAGAGGCAAAATTACCCCATTACACTTTACTTAAATTGTATTTTGAAGTGATAAATTTAATGAATAATTCTTCTACTGTCATGGTATTTTATTGACATTCAGTAGACAAAAATAAGAATACATTATTCTTGAACTAGTTTTCGACACGACTGTCTTTTTATGTCAATTATTTTTGGACGATCAAAAAAAACTTTTCTATATTTCCCAGCGGAAACAGTTATTACTTACATCCTGAAGAACTAGGAACGGCTTTTACCAATGTTGCCACCTGAGTACCCGACGTACCTGCCTGCTGAATGGCCTGTGCGAAGACTTGAGTTGTTAGGCCATGAATTGTTCCTCCACTTGCATTGCTGACCTGTTTTAAACGTGATTATAGAATTTCCTTTTCCAAATTTACCAGAAAATTGTGTATCAACCGATAAGATGTACTTCGTACTATTATTTACATTACTTAAATTAAAAGTATTTTCATTGTTTGAATATTGTTAACTTATAAAAGATTTCCTAAGACACGCACGATGAAACTTTCATGTAACAAAAGCTCTATTTTATAGGTCACGGATTTTATTTTGCCCAAACGTACGTAAAATAAATACCGATTACGTAACTTACTTGAGTCACACTCCCACCGGCTGCCAGCTTTTGTTGCTGCAGCTGTTGCTGCTTCTTCAAGAACTGCGCGACTTCGACCTCTGTCACGGGTCTCGTAATTCCAGTTTTACCGCCAACAGTCGTTTGCCGAACAAATTGTGTACGTGGCTGCGCCTGGGTGAATTGTACCACCGTCTGTTGCCCGCCGATTGTCACAGTAGAGGTTTTCGTACCTTGAGCCAATGCACCTGGGTGTACTCTGAGCGGGTGATTTTTCAAGCTGGCAGCTTGCCTGATTATCTGTAGCTGTGCCTGGCTCAATTGTTTGCCTTGAGCAGCCGTTGCCGCAGTCACCGTTTTCGGAGTTCCACCTGCAGTTACTATAAGTCGCTGTGTGGCAGCTTGCAATTGCGCTGGACTAAGTCCTGAAACACTGACGACCGTGGGGGTCTGAAGGGGGGAAGCAACGATGCGTTGGGGACGGACAACTGCAAACAAAAATGTATTATTATCAGCAGATACATTTGAATCGATATACAAAGTCATACCCAAAAACAATAATAAAAATAACGGGTAATAACTTAAAAACCTTACAGTAGGAAATGAATCATAAACGTTAATTAAAACATTTGCTATTTAAAATCAAATATCGAATTAACAACAGATAATAGATCAATTTATCCAAGATATGCTTTTGATATTTTAAAGTCAACTTGCAGTTTTTTTTTAAATTATTATCCTTTATATGGGAAAAGCTGACCAACAAACGTCATCGTATAGCAATTTCTTACCAGGAGTAACAGCGGCAACAGAAGCAGTGGTTGTGGTAATCGCTACTGGTGTCTGAGACACAACAGCTTGAGTAGCGGGCACGGCAACCACAGTGGGGATTCCCACAGTTGCCTGAACGACGTTCGGAATAGTTCCGGAAACAGTTGGAGTTGCCGCTGGAGCGCTTTGAACTTGCTGCGATTGCGGCTGTTGATGCTGTGCTGATGCCGTCACTCCTGAAGTACATATATATTTTTATTTTATTTAGGAATAACGCCTCACACAAGTAAGGGTTGTTGGAGTGGTTGTAATTCACATTATTCTCAGTCAAAACTGAAAGATTCTTTCTTTGCTAAGGGCTCGAATGAAAACCCTTGTTAACGTTTCGTTGATAAATCTGTTGCTGTTTTCAGAAACTAGGTAAAAATCATTATAAAGACGAAAATTATCAAAACTCATGTGTATGAAATGTGAGTATCTAAAATACAGGGTGTGTCCTGAAAATCAATGTCAAAAATGGTATCACGAGATTATTTGGGTCGAAACATTAAGATATAGGTCAAAAGTTATTTGAAGAAAGTTTCTTGTTTAGATGCTATTGGCGGTCAAAGTTCTTGGGAAAAAACATACTTTTTGCTATATCTCGAGAATGCTTCAATGGATTCTAATGAATCCCATTGTGCATTTATTCATTAGTACAGGGATTATTTTCATGTAATATTCATGTCTTTTCGCAATGTGAAAGTGGTAAATTCTTAGCCATCTTCGTACAAAAATTATCAGAACTTTTCATTGGGTAGCTGCATCGTGTCGTTTTTTTTCTGATGATACATTAGCCCTTTCTCTAACTTTTCTATCTCTTGGAAATTTCTCGTACGGTTAACATTTCACGTCGAAAAAAATTATTTTCTTTTCTCATACAGAACAACAACTTGCCATTCCTTCGATAATTATCGACGTTTGTCGATGTGAACGCTGACGTCACTTATCGAAAATGTCATAAAAATTAATGAAAAGACTGAATTCATAAAAAAAATGTTTAAATAAAAAAACAATTTAAATGAACTATAAAAAACGATAAATAT